>NC_090272.1:124658700-124977533 GCF_040414725.1 Anabrus simplex | reverse complement strand
CAAGTGGGGGATAAAATTTTGGATGTTGTGTGATGCAGTTAGTAAGTTGTGTTGGTTTTTATACCTACCGAGGAGCAAGATCCACTGAAGACAGAAACGAAATCAGAATTAATGGACTGGCCTACACTGTAGTGACCAGACTCATGTCCCTAGGGAATTATTTTATGAAAGGTTTTCACGTTTACGCAGATAATTATTTTACGTCAATCCCCCTTGCAAAACATTTATACTCACTTGGAAAATTTATTACCGGCACTATACGAAGAAACAGGAAGGGACTACCAGATGCTGTTAAAAAGCCATTTAAATTAGTTTGTAATAAATATTTCAGACAGGGGCCAATTTTACTAGTGGGATCCAAACAGAAAAATCTCAGAAAAATCAGGTGGTGCTTATAAGTACACGCGGAGCTGCAATAGAAACAGAAGTGCCTGCAACTGCTAGAAGCATTAATCAACCCAAGAAGAAACCTAACGTGATCTTAGACTATAATCGTTATATGGGTGGCATTGATACAAATGACATGATGGTGTATTTTTATTTAGATGAACGTAGAACTTTGAAATTCTGGAAAAAAGTTGCATTCAATATAATTTCGAGAATGGTCTTAAATGCTTATTTGATGTATTTAGAAAACTGTAACGGAAAGAAAATTACTAGGCTCCAGTTCTACTCCAGTATAATTGAATCTCTGAGTACTGAATGGTTTGAGAATAGACAAAAGATTATCACGAATATTCCCGTGTGTGGCGTAAAACTTTTGTCAGGTACATTAGAAAGACGGTGCGTTGTATGTAGCTCTCCGCAACAGAGAAAGAGGTCGCGAACTGTGTGCATCAAGTGCGATAAAGGCCTGCATACTAAATGTGCAGCTCTTCATAAATGCCCTAAATAAACAAAATATATTTAAACTTCTACTTGAACAAAAACCAGAGATTTTATATGACGTTGCGTTACGCTTTCTATTGTTCCTATTAGTGTTAGTGATAAGTGATTAGTGTTAGTGATAAGTGATTAGTGTTAGTGTAAATAACCTTAAGTGCTTCAACAGTGGTCTCAAACTTTGAACAACATTATATAGCGGTGACGAGTCTTCTTCTCAAACATTTTCGGTGAGTAAATTAATTTTGTCATTTTCCTTCTTTTTTACTAGTGACATAGTAAATTTGTGTTTGCATTTTTTGTTTTTCTTTTTCTCGTTCAGAGCAATTATTCTGTTCATAAATGAATTCTCTATCATTACGTAAATGCCGGTCCCCACAGGTCAAGTGTAGTGTGCCTGCCTCTCACTCGGAGGTCATGGGTTCGATTCCCGGACAGGTGAACGGTTTTTACCTGGGTCTGAGTGTTGGTTCGAGATCCACTCTAACTAAGTGATGACAATCGAGGAGAGATCTTAGGCTAAGAGAGCTACCTTGGTCTAGAAAACCATGAATAATGAACGAGAGAATTCGTCTCACTGACCATGCGTCACCTCGTAAACTGCAGGTCTTCGGACTGAGCAGCGGTCGCTTAGTAGACCAAGGCCCATCAGGGCTTTAGTGCCATAGATGTTTTAATTACGCATATTGTATTGTATTGTATTGTATTGTAAGATGTTTTTAAAAATAGATACTGAAACAGAAAACTAGAAAAGGGGATTTCCGATAAAATAAAAACTATAATCTCAACTATTATTTTTTACTTTTTAATAACTCAGAACTATTTTTATACAATCTACACCACATATATAAAATTTATCTTAAGTGTTTGCCATACATCGATATATACATGAATGTTATCGGTGAGTAAAATTGTCTTATTTTCATTAGGGACATACGTTTGAATTTTAATTTTTTTATTTTTATTTTTCGCGTTCAAAATAATTATTTTATAGAATTATATTTGGAAATAAATTCTGCATTTAGTCGTATATTCTTTTGTATCGTAGATGATATTTTCAAAGTAGATATTGAGAGAGAAAGTGCAAAAATGTTTTTCTCTTCCTAAAAGTAAACGTTATCGACAACCATAATATCAACAATAATACTTTTTAATTATTTATATCACTCCAAATCAGTTGTTTATTTTATGTAGTCGACATGTAGAAAATTTCTTGCCGGTATTTGACATACACCGGTAGATATACGCGAATGTTAAAATGCACGTAATTCTACTAAAAACGGCCTGGCACTTTACAGTAGTAGAGTGCAGGCGGAGCTCTGGCCTCTTCCAGCTGCTAGTGAGCGGCCGATCAGATCGGCTCCTGGTTCCAAGAGGGTTAAAGACAGGTCATTTCAGAGATAGAAGTTAACAATGTAATTCATGCTTATGAATACACTGACAATAAAACATCACAGTAATCACTAAACTTTTAATCACAACTTCTCCTTAAATTTCTTTTCACAAACAAAGAAACTTGCATGTAATTATTGTCACTGTAAAAAAAAATGTCATGAATTATTTAATGCCCAAAGTTACAAAGATTATACTAGAGTACTGAACAGTATGCCAACATATGCAGAACTTTACAAAAACATAGGAACATCAAAGAGAAAGATTCATTTTGAGCTTGACCCTGGTTTTAAGAAATCAAGGCATTTTGGTTTGTTTTACATTTTGCAAACTTATTAACGCATTAACAGCATTTTCACCATACCTTTCTGCACTGATGTAATGCACATGCCCATTGTATATAACACTTCGCTGAGTTTGGGTGTTTGAATATTAAAGCCGTGTTCCCCATCACTAGAACAGTCATCATTACTCCACCGTCTTGACCAGTGCCATGTTCAGAGACATCAGCAATGATCTCCTTGTCCTGTAAGTCACCACATATAGCCAGATCATCATCAAAGTGTACATAGATATCAAAATTAACATACTCTGGTAAATCTATCTGTTTACTACCAGATGTGACTTGAATATCTTCATTAAAGGAGACCTCTTCTCATAAAAGACAAACTTTATGGAAACAGTTGCTGATTGTGGAAGATGACACATGCTCCCAGGCAGCTGAAATGAACTCCAAGACCTAAAGTACTTTAATAGAAAAAGTGATTCATCTGTGAGTGTTACTAAATGTTATACAAAACATTTTCCTGCAGTGCAATTTGAGAGGAAAAATTCCACTCAGAACATTTTCCAAGGCTATTTTGGGTGGGTGGATTGAACATCTATCCAGAAGCAGTATCTTCTTTTCTTTTTCCTTCATTCTAATGTTCAATTTCTTTAGCCATTGTTCCACAAATTTCTGTTGGATTCATAATGAGTAGGTTTTGTTTTGACATCCCTGGATTACTTCAGATTTTAAAAATTTCCAATCACAAGTGGAGGCAGTTTGTTAGAGCTATCCACATTGGAGGTGAGAATCTTGCATTTTTTCCCTCCATGACCTGGGTTACCCTTCTCAGCTGGTGGTTTGTTTTTTTGCAATCGGTTTAATGTAGCGCCAACACATCAAAGGTTTTCAGTGACGGAAGGATGGGAAAAGGCTAGTATTGGGAAGGTAGTGGCCGTGGCCTTAATTAAGCCTGGTGTGAAAATGGGAAACCATGGAAAACCATCTTCAGGGCTGCCGGCAGTGGGATTCGAACCCACCACCTCCCCAGTGCAACCTCACAGCATGGCCAACTCGCTCGGTAGCTAGTGTTTCACTTGGAAGGATATTGTAGAATAAGCTGGTCTCATCACAGTTGTAAATGTTTAGAGGCTGATATTCTCTTGTAATATCAGGTAGAATCTCTTCTTTCCAGTGCTTCAATGTGACTTCTTGCCATGAACTAATCTTTCAGTGACGATCTTTAAATCCTTGCAGCCATCCTGACAAGGCCTTAAATTCTGCAGTGATATTCAACATTGCAGTTAAATCTACTATTTTAGTTTTCAATACGTCATCATTGATTGGGAGAGTTGCAGCACATTTTTGTTGAAACCACGTAATGAGCGCCTTTTGCAAATCTACATATCTCCCTCAGTGCTTCTGTTAATTTCGCACTCAATTTTAAAAATTTTTCTAAAATCTTATTTCTTTTACAAATCTGCAGTACTTTTAGTTTTAATTTCTTGTATAAAGTTTATTTTGTCATATAGCATGTAACTTTTCCTCTTTCTGTTCTCCATAGTTGTACAACAGCAATTTACAATTTCTACTGATACAACTGCAGTTTTTTATGACTAAATATGGCAAACCTCAGCTGTCAGCATCACTTTAATGTGTCTAGTCTTCATATTCTGCTTACAGTTAAAACAGAAGGGTGTCCTGTGTCCTGAACACGTGTCTCATAATTTTTCTACTTTAGCTTTATGCTGCATAGTCACTCTTCATGACCTTCATTACCCTACCATACCGTACCGTACCGTACCACAGCCCTCCATGACCTGCAGTTGATGCCCCGCCACCAACAATACCAACTCTAATGTATTGCGTAAATTATATTTTGCTGGAACCTACAGAAATATACAGTGTATATATATATATATATATATATATATATATATATAAAACAGAATTACACAGAATGAGTTACGTCTAAACCAATCTCAACTGTATGTAAGAATAATGGTCCAAATAAGCAAAAAAGGATGACCAATCGAGTAATACATGAGCAGGTCCTAATTAAACAGTCACTAAGGTGGTTTGGCCACTTAAAATTGTTGGAACCACAAAGAACTTGAAGAAAGTCGCTGTAAACTTTGGATGAAAGCAAGAGACCTAAGGGTAGACCAAGGAAAGGGTGGTTTGATCAGATCGAGCAAGATGTGGAAGAGCAAGATCTAGAGTGGCAGCAGATCCAGCAGGAAGAAACCTAACTAGGCAGACAAATGGAGGGCACTTGTACATTGTACCCAAGTAGCTGGAGATATGTATTATGATGATGATGATGGTGGTGATGATAATGGCGATGACGACGACTTACCAAAGGTATGTAAATAAATTTCCACAAAAGGCCAAGAATTATCACAGAAATTCAATTAGTTTTTTAAATGATAAGTTGCTTTGCTTGAACAATCTCAGGATAGAGTCTATGTTTGCTGGCAACATCTTGTGTTACTTTAACTGGGAGAAAATGACACTAACATTCCAAATAAGCCAATGATGATCATGCATATAAGGAAAAACCTTCACAACAATGAATATGACAGGTGTAGACCAAAGAGAACAACTGATGATTTTGAATAAGGTCTAAAATTATTTCATTAAACGTCCATAATGAAAGAAAGTTAACATGATTTTTAGTACAAATTATTTAATTATCTTCAATTACTTCTTCAGAAGTTAAAAAAATTATTGAGCTGTATTTGGATAATCCTTTATTCAAAATATGACTGCATTTGGGAAAGGTGCAAGTGTCTGTTTACCACAGTTCGTAGATGACAGCGGGGCGAACTGTGGCATCATCAGTGGATCGAGGAAACCCAGTCATCACATGAGTCTCGCATTATTCACATAGGATAAGGTGAATTTTAGAGAAGATTTTGTGAATGCTATAAATGCAAAAACAATAGGACAAATCCAGAATGGAATGTGTATTGATCATTCAGGGGCTAGGGATGTTACAGCAAAAGGAACCACTGTATCCCAAAGGACTGACTGACTAAGTGAGGAGTCATAAATTTAACACGCTACTGGGACAGAGCCTAATGACCAAGCCCCAGACGTAAACAAGCAGTAGTTTCTGGCATGGTCAAGTGCAATCATATTTAGAATATGTAATACCGTATTTTGTTACTGTGTATTAAAAAAAAAATAGTAACACTCTTTGGGCCAAAAGTAAGTCTGTATTTCCAGCCACAGATATAGGTTACACATTCTCTGACTGAAAATTTCTCACCTGTATGTGACTTTCTTAGTTTACAAGTACTCCAGAGCACTCTAAGGAAAGCATTACAACAATATCATACTTTACAAGTACTGTAACTACACTTATAACGTGTAAAATATCACTCCCTATTTTTGTGTAATATGACCCTGGTCTTCACAAGAATGACAATATTTTGAAGCAATTCAAATTTCTCACAGCATCATTTCATCTTCATGTCCATCTTTCTGAATAACCTTCCAGTTTTTGTTATAGTGCCTATTGAACCTCAAAAGCACTTGCACCAGTCACAAACTGTATCACTCCCCACCTTTTCCTGATTCTTACCTCGGAGAATATTTGATAACTGCAAGACCTGTTAATAATATAAGAACAGTAGGCCGCAACATTTACCAGTAAAACCACCAAGTCATATCTAACTGCAGTGCAGACTCTGCTGGTTATCTTCGTAACTGAAAATCTTTTCAATACTGATCTTCTGGTCTCAATTTTTACTCGATCACAACAAACTAGCAATCCATCAATCAATCACTACTGATCTGCATTTAGGGCAGTCGCCCAGATGGCAGATTCCCTATCTGTTGTTTTCCTAGCTCTTTCTTAAATGATCGCAAAGAAATTGGAAAATTATTGAACATCTCCCTTGGTAAGTTATTCCAATCCCTAACCCCCCTTCCTATAAACGAATATTTGCCCCCAAAAAAATTTGTCCTCTTCTTGAATTCTAACTTTATCTTCATATTGTCATCTTTCCTACTTTTAAAGACACCACTCAAACTTATTCGTCCACTGATGTACTCCCATGCCATCTCTCCACTGACAGCTCGGAACATACCACTTAATCAACCAGCTCGTCTCCTTTCTCCCAAGTCTTCCCAGCCCAAACTTTGCAACATTTTCGTAACGCTAGTCTTTTGTCAAAAATCACCCAGAACAAATCGAGCTGCTTTTCTTTGGATTTTTTCCAGTTCTTGAATCAAGTAATCCTGGTGAGGGTCCCATACACTGGAATCATACTCTAGTTGGGGTCTTACCAGAGACGTATACGCCCTCTCCTTTACATCCTTACAACAACCCCTAAATACCCTCATAACCATGCAGAGATCTGTACCCTTTATTAACAATCATATTTATGTGATTACCCCAGTGAAGGTCTTTTCTTTTATTAACACCTAGGTACTTACAATGATCCCCAAAAGGAACTTTCACCCCATCAACGCAGTAATTATACTTGATGTTTTCACTACACAAATCTTGACATTTATAAGCCTATCCTACCCTTACCCTGATGGACTCCAAAGTTGGACATCAGCTCACATGTGTCTTTCTCTTTTCTCTCCTGCATAACAACCATGAAAAACATACTTCTCTCCCTGGCCATTACAGGCTGCATCAAAAATGTTGTTTCTGGGAGTGTGTTTCTTCTGCACATTATCAACCCTGTTCTTACCTACCAAGTCACTGTTTTTCATCTGTTTCCTTAAATTGTATAATGTGCTGCTTTAGTTTAAAAGCTGAAACAATTTACAATGCTTAATTATCTTTATGACACTAGATTTAAGGAATATACATAATTATCCCTACATCCAACAACTAAACTCCTGTTATAAACAACGGGAGAAGAAAACACTTCATAAGGAAGGGAGTATGAAGATTTTATGGTGCCTCTTTGTACATCAATTAAGAGAATAGTCCCTTTAGTTGTAGCCACTGCAGCATACACGGCCTCATCAGGATGGGAAGCAGTACTTGATGAGAGAACATGGAATATAAAAGGTGTTGCAAAAACCGCAGAATCCAACTGAAGTTTCCACAAACAACTGACGCTGGTCTTTTCATGTCTTAGACAATATACATTCTTGTCATGACAGCCGATAACAATTAGTTCCTGTGATCTGTGGTCAAGAGATTTATAAGTACTTACAGAGGAAAAGATGTTACCCCCAGTATTGTAGGTCCACAGTTCTGCACCAGTGCTATTTAAAAGGCAATGAATAATTCCCTTCACTTCTGCAAACACCACAGCAGCTGTAACCTCCAAAAGAGCTGGTGAGGAAAAGACAGGACTATCCAGTTTTCTAAACCACTGCATGGTACCAGATTTCTCACAAAGAGCTGCACAAGTACCATCCAGGGTAGCAATGTAAATTATTCCATTTTTTGCCACATATGGACTGGCAAAAATGCTTCCATGTCCTGGTTTTGTTGACCACACCAACTTTCCTGTTTGTATGCTTATGCAATAGAGGTTGTGATCATAAGATCCTACAACAATGGCAGATCCCTCAAGACATAAAGCAGGAGAACTCTTCACCATACCTCCCGTTTTATATGACCACTGGACAGAACCCAAATAAAGATCAATACAGTAAACCACTCCATCATAACATCCCACAATGACATAATTACCACAGGGTGAGATGCAAACACTTGACTCTATTCTATCTGGCAGAAGACATTCGGCTACAGCATTTCCTGAAATTCCATCCAGTATAGCAAGTCTATGGGAGTGGGATCCCACCACCACTAGACTTTTATGGTCTGAAAATTGCAGATAGCAGGGAGAAGCATCAACACACTTTCCAAGATCATATTTCCAGCTAACTTCCAGTTTAACTTCAAGCTTATTGAGCATAGTTGAATCAGATATACAACCATGTATGATTTGTCCCCTACATCGAATACTATGCAAACGTGACTCTCTGCCTTTATCTAAATTCTCTGGTCTTGTAATTACGTTTCTAGAAATACTTGATATTTGTAATTCATTATGTCTCTCTTTTGCAACTTCCAATTCTTGGTTAAAAGTAGACTTCTGTACAAATTCATTATTGCTGCTGCTAGATAACTGCATTACCTCTGAACTGCTGTTGGTGCATTTTTCATCTATTCGAAGTGGTTTCCAAGTTGTATAATTTGAATTACATTCAGTTTGTTTTCTCTTTAAGGACCCTTCACTGAATTTACTGCTTCTTGCAGATGTCTGGAAATCAGTTGATTGTGATCTTCCTTCTATAGTGTCATTATTAAGGGGAAGACGGTGATCAAAATCAATACATTGTAAGCTATTGTAACACTCTTTAAAAGAGGAACCTGTTAAAAGCAATGGGATAAAATTATTTGGCAAAGTCTTTCCTAAAGCCTGTTCAACCTCAGAGGAGAAAAGTAAAGCTAAAACAGAATGTCCTCCATGTTGAAGAAAAGTGTCCTCAGACTTTGGACATATCCCCAAAATTTGCAACCATACAGTCTGCAAGACTTCAAGTACTGTAGCAGATGGTGAGATACTCTTTTTAGTTACATTTCCAAAGAGAATTTCGCACAGTTTATTTCTATCAATTTTCCCATGAGATGTCAATGGCATAACATCTACAAAACAAATATTATCAGGAAAAGCTGCCTTAGGCAAATATTTTGCCATATTCTGTTTTAAAATTCCTAAAGGATCATGAGCATCTCTGTTTTGTTTTAATAGGACAGCAATGCCAAGCAATTGTTTTGTTTGATTCCAAATACAACAACTTTTAATCACCCCTGTAAACATGTTTACCTGCCTTTCTATCTCACCGAGGCTCACACGCTCACCATAACGCTTGATTGTATTGTCTTTACGCCCCACAAAGTACATATCGCCACCATCACAATTTATCTTCGCAATATCTCCTGTAGCTCTGAACACTGGCAATATCAAATTCTCCTCAATTTCATCATCAACAATACAGATCCTACTCATACTACCTATGTACACTTCACCCTCTCCTTTGACTATTTTAAATCCTGAATCATCACGTACTTCCAATATTGTATTCAAAAGAGCATTTCCTAGGGGAATATCTTGGCAAGCGTACCCGTTCTTGGTACACTGATTATATTTCATTTGTAAGCACTCAGCACACCGAGTCTCAAATAACTTATTAATGTTACACAATGTTGCCCAGCATGACACCTCAGTAATCCCATATAAGTTGAATATTTGTGTTGTATTTCCTATTCCCCTCCATTCCTGAAGTATAGGTAAACTAGGACATGGTTCTCCCCCTAATAATAAATACCTCAGTGTAGTGTTGGGTCCAAGAACACGTTTTTGCAGGTCCTGCAAAGACCACCGTGACAGAAGTGAAGGAGTGGTTTGGATTAGAGTCACCCTACGATATGAGCAGATGGTGATTGGAAACAAAATATCTAATAATGTTAATGGGGATCCTCTAACAACTGAAGGCACAATCAGCAAGGCGGCACCACATGAAAGGGCTAAGAAAAGCTCAATAATACTGGGATCAAAGGTTAATGACGAGCCAAAATAAACGGTATCCTTTTCACCAACCTTAAGCGTCCTAGCCAAATGTTTAACATTTGGGACAATACACTTATGAGATACTTGTACAATTTTACGAATTCCAGTTGTACCAGATGTTTGAATTGCATATGCCATTCCTCTAGTATACCAAACGTCTGGCAGAAAGGTATAGTTCTTCTTGCTATCTGAAATCTTCCATACTAAAAATGAATGTTCATGAATGAAAAGTTCCTTCTTAGCCACAGCACATTCTGGTATGAAGTTCCTTGATGCTTCCTGTTCACCAATGTTTTCAGATATCACCCACACCAGATTTAAACGATCAATTAAATTAGATTTAAGTTCCTGGGAATAAAGAGGGTCGATGAAAAAGAAACCAAGGTTTCTTTTCAAAATACCTAACACAAGTGCAGGAATTGACAAACACTGTTGCATACAAATACCAACATATCCTGTCTCCACGCACAAATCACGAAGACATTCTGATACAACAGCACTTTGATTAAATACATCTCTGTATGTCACAGTTGCCACATTCATACCATCATGCCAAATTACAGCACAGTTATTAAGGTGACACCCGGTTGTTCTGAAAACCATGTCGTGCAATGTCTCTGAGTCTGTGTCTGTCATCTTATTATTTTCCTAATATTTGTACTAGAAAATTTCACCCACTAAAATATCTAGCTATGTACAATTGTACATTCATGATTCATTGCATTTTCACTTCTTTTTAGGTTATGCGATGGGGACACTGAAGTCGCCATGATGTATTCTTTTTCTTGTATGTTGTTGGGCTTAGTTGTAACTCCGTACCCAATAACCACACCGTTTGGTAATGCACTTGTTTGTGTTGAAATAATATCCGTAGGTTCTAGGTTGGTGATCTTGGGTAATGCAAGTTTTGGAAGTAGAGGTGTGAAGGTCCAGAAATAATGTGTCACTGCTCCAACTGCTCCAGTGACACGTTGCCGGTCCAGTGACAAACCGGTCCAACCACAGATGGAGCTGAGGTGCATATAGCATGCAGAGCGCGGGTTTTTTTTTCGGGGGGGGGGGGGCGAAGTCCGCTCCCCCCGCGTGACCATCGACTCAATCTACATGGCCTCCGACATGCTATTAGTTCTAAGGAGAAAAAGATAGCAGGAAGGAGTGGAAGTGTGATACTACAGGAGTATCTGCCTGTCCCCATGCTCTGCATGCTACCAGACCAGATGTGGTGGTGTGTATCAATAGTGGTGTAATCAGGTAGTAAGGGTCAGGACAAAACCACATAGGCAGAAATAGAATGGTGCCTACATGTAAAACCTGACATTTTGTAGATAGCACATACAAGGATGTGGTTCTGGAGAAGTCCAGGTAATTGTGTTAGTTGGGAATAGGTATCATGCACAGTCATAAGCCTATTCCTCGCCATTCCAGTTATTCAGGGGATCAGTCCTTCTGGGCACTGCTGTGACTAGCGCGGGTCGTGCCGGTTGCCGAGCCATGCGGCAATAGCCACTAGTGCCTGCCGCACCGCCCGACCCCCTTGAGGTCCCTCGTACCTAGTCTCCAATCCCGGAGAATGAGGCCAAGCCCGCCGATGCGGGGACCTGCTGGATGGTTGTGGGACATGGCGCCGGGCCTCCTTCCTCTCTGCCCGCGCCATGGACCGGTATACAGGGCAACTGCGATAGGAGGCCGGGTGGCCCCCCGCGCAGTTGGCGCACACCGGCGCCTCCCTAAGTGTAGCGCAGGCCGTGTAATGGTGATCACCACCACAACGGTTGCACCTTACTTGGAGCCCACAGCTGACCTGTCGGTGGCCCCACCTCAAACAGCGGAAACACTGCAAGAGCTGTTGAGGGGGACGTTCTGTTCTCACCTGACTGCCGCTACTTGCTGAGGTCCTCTCCTGATTGGTTCCTCGGTCGACTGCAGTCCTGGATTGCAGCTGCGCAGTTCTCTCCTGGTGGGGGCCGGCGTCGCCTTCTGCTTCCTGGTCCGGCGTCGTCTTCTTCTTCTTCCCGGCAGGGGAAGAGGCCTCGTCCTGGTGACCCCGGGGTAGCTGGTGGCTCCACTGAGTCGCCGTCTTCTTCCTTCTCCTGGCTGGCGGCGGCGGCGTCGGTCGGTGCTAGCACTCGACTGCGTTCCCTGTCCTGTTGGGCGCACATCGAGGTCTGCAGCTCGACAGACATGCAGGCAGGCTGTGCCTGGGCAGCAGCATCAGAACACCAAGGGGCGTCCTTCTCCACTGCTGTGCTGCTTTCCACATCACGAGCGCTTTCCTGGTTTGCGCCCGGGTAACAGGCCCTTCCTCGTAGGCCTGCGTCTGCGTCCACTTCATCTTGGTTGGGGGTCGACGATCCTGGTTGGCGGCCTTGTTGGTCTGCGTGTACTTCGTAAAGTACACCTTTCCAACTGGGGTCGCGCCGCCGTCGTCCTCATTCCTCGGCTCCGTCTGTGTGGCAGTCTCCTGGCTGCCGTTGCCGGTAGTGTAGTTCCTCTTGCCTGGTATTCGGGTGACCTGAAAGTAAGCAGAGAAGCTCCTCTCGTAGCGGCTGATCTGGCCTGGGTCCGTGGGGCGAATAATTATCGCCCAGTTCTCGATGTTCTCGACGGCGTCGGGGGAGAGCTCCTTCCCTGTGGCCCCCTCGAGCCTCGTGAGGAGCTCGATGATGAGGTAGGCCTCCCTGTAGGTGTCCTCCCCAGGTCGGTACTGCACCAGCAGCGCAGGGGCGGCGTGGTTCAGTGGGACGGTCCTGTGGTCGACCCAGAGAACAATCTCCCCTACTGCATCCTTGAAGTTCTCTGGTAGGTCGTCTCGAAGTTCCATCGTGCCTGTCGCTTCCTGAAATCAAAATCTGAAATAGAATAGCACTAAAAAGTGCTTCCTGACAATGCTCGTACTGCGTACTTAAAAGTAAAGACACTAGACAATGCTCTTTCGGAGATGTACTAACAAGTACAGCTGTCTGACTAGTACTGGGAAAGTACAGAGCGCCTGGCGAGGAGAGAGAGAGAGCGAGCGAGAGGGACACGTCCTTCCGCTACGGCTGTCGAACTCGTCCTGCAGAGCGCGGTGACACGCTGCCGGTCCAGCTGAGGAGCATGGCTCCGCGGTGACACGCTACCAGTCCAGTGACAACCGGTACAAGCACAAATGGAGCTGAGGAACATAGCATAGTAGGCTTACGTAGTCAGCGGATGCACGATTTGCTCTGTTCTTCGATTATGTCATGATCACGCCTGTCTTATCTGATTCGATAATGGCACACTGGTGGTAGGTTGAAAGAATCGAAAATATTTTTATCTTCAATTAATAAATACATACATAATAATGTTATTGGTTTTACGTCCCAATAAGTACATTTACGGTTTTCGGAGACGCCGAGGTGCCGGAATTTTGTTCTACAGGAGTTCTTTAACTTGCCAGTAAATCTACTAATAATAATGTTATTTGCTTTAAGTCCCACTAACTATTATTACGATTTTCGGAGACACCGATATGCCGAAATTTAGTCCCGCATGAGTTCCTTAACGTGCCTCTAAATCTACCGATATGAGGCTGACGTATTTGAGCACCTTCAAATACCACCCGACTGAGCCAGGATCGAACCTGCCAAGTTGGGGTCAGAAGGCCAGCGCTGTACCGACTAAGCTACTCCGCCCGGCACAATTTTATTTCAAGAAGTAAATTACAAGTAGACTTTCTGGAAAAAGTAACGATTACAAGTATTTTTTTAAATGTAATCGTTACAACTAATCCGATTACTTTTACCCAGTTACTTCCCAACTAGAAAATGATAATATTTTGTGTGCAATTCTTCCCTAAGATTGTGACATGTGAATGACCTATAATGTTGTTTAGAAATCGCCGATGATTATTTTGAAATATCTGACGTTTTAAAAAGTATTCAGTGTTGTGAATTTAAAATGTTCATTGATCATATTCGCTAGATTAAATGATTAGTTATAGTATTAAAAGTGACGTTTAACTATATTTTAACTATGTTAAGAAAAACAGTCATTAATAATAATCACAATAATAATATATTATTATTATTATTATTATTATTATTATTATTATTATTATTATTATTATTATTATTATTATTATTATTATTATTATTATTATTATTATTATTATTATTATTATTATTATTATTATTATTATTATTATTATTATTATTATTATTATTATTATTATTATTATTATTATTATTATTATTATTATTATTATTTGTAGAAACGTTTTAGTGCTGAAGTAGATTACTGTGGATTTCTTTCGTTCGCATGAAATATTGAACCCCATACCGGTATGTCTACGTCCTGTTCTTGTCACAACCTCCCTAACGGTACGGGACGACGACGGCTGTGTCACTGGATCGTTTGCGAATAGCAGTAACAACACTTCCCGGTACAGCAAACTGCGAGTTGCAGCGCAAGACCGTCACAGTCTGGTCACAGTAGCAGACAGCAGTGGACCGGTAGCAGCAAACTGCGAGTTGCAGCGCAAGACTGTCACAGTAGCAGTGGACCGGTAGCAGCAAACTGCGAGTCCCATCGCAACACTGTCACAGTAGCAGTGGACCGGTAGAGAAGAGGATCCTGGAGCAGGTTGTTACTGCTCCATTCGGAGAATAGGTGACGCGTACCGGTACGCCAGTACCGACACACCTCTAGGAAGTTGCTTTTCGTGGCTAAGGAAGAATCAGAGTAGGCATGTACTGGTAAAGAATGATTAAAGTATTAATTTAACCCTATATTAGGTTGTAATAAAAAGTTGAGCTTCGCCGATATTTGATATCCATGATAGATATGGAAGTTCTTCTATTATCGGTGAGCTGATTTGTACTGTTGTTAACATGTGCAGATTAAAGGAATAGTCAGGTTATGTAATGTAAGTGTGAGAATATTAGTGACATGTGTAGGCAAATAAAAGTGACTTATAAGGCGATTTTACATTCATCAAGGAAATTAGTGAGCATATTAACTAATGGCTCCGTAGGAGTATGAATAAGATAAGCGATACTAGTTGGTAGAGGAACGTTATGATTTATTAGTGCTTGAAAAAACGTTTTTCGTTGGTTAGAATAGTTACAACATTGGAATACTATGTGATGAATCGTACCACTTGCTTGCTGACAGGCGCAAATATCTGTGTCACTGATATGAAATCTATATTTATATTCAGGTGTAAGCGCATGATTGAATCGTAAGCGAATTAGTGTAGTTATATGCCTCCGAGAGTAAGTGCTCATAGTGAACCAGGGGGTTATTTGCAGTTCCGGTTGTAGTTGATAATACGCTTTACCCTTCGTTTTTGTGGAATTTTTCCAGAGAGAAGACCATTTTTGAAGTACGTTCTGTTTGATAGTAGGGGAATAATCTGTGTGTGGAATGGCGAGGTGATAGGGAAGACATTGTCCTGCAGCTGCTGCTGTAGCTAAACGATCAACCTGAACATTACCGGGTATGCTGCAATGACTTGGTATCCAAATTAATATAATATCATGCTGATTTACGGAAAGGTTGTATAACAATTTACGGATGTTCCATATATACCAACTAGAAGATTCCTGCGGGGTTTTGATACTTTGAAGGACACTTAATGAATCGGTACAGATGATGGCATTGGGAATATTATATTGCCGTAAACACAAAAGAGTTTGTCGAATAGCAAAGGTTTCAGCAGTGTATATGGAAGCGTTGGGTGGTAACGTAAATTGTTGCTGAATGTTAAGCTGGGGGATGTAATAGGCAGCTCCAGTTCCCTCTGAAGTCTTAGATCCGTCTGTAAAGCAATTTGTGTATTGTTTATGCGGATTGAGAAATGCCTGTAAAGTTTTATTAACTAGAGTGGGATTATTCTTCAGATTACCCGGAAGGTGTTCGAAAGTAGTAGTTATGATGGAAGGCTGGTATGTAGTTAAGCTGTATTCGTGAGAGTATGTCGGTAATGATCTTGTCTGTACAACATTATTTCTTAAGGGAAAAATTACTTCATATGCCAGTAGAAGCGCCGGGACCGAGCTCGATAGCTGCAGTCGCTTAAGTGCGGCCAGTATCCAGTAATCGGGAGATCGTGGGTTCGAGCCCCACTGTCGGCAGCCCTGAAGATGGTTTTCCGTGGTTTCCCATTTTCACACCAGGCAAATGCCGGGGCTGTACCTTAATTAAGGCCACGGCCGCTTCCTTCCACTTCCTAGGCCTTTCCTATCCCATCGTCGCCACAAGACGTATCTGTGTCGGCGCGACGTAAAACAAATAGCAAAAAAAAAAGAAGTGCCGGTATGTTGTTGGCTTGTAATTTTTGACATATTTAGTACTCATTCAAAAGCTGCAATTTAGGTAAAATGGGATGACGATTCAGAGCTATCTTTTTAAGTAAATATTTAGACGCTAGATATTCTCGTCTTATAGCCAAGGGTAGTTCTGCTGCTTCAACCAGTAAGGCATTGGTGGGTGTTGCCCGTAATGCACCTAATATGATTCGAAAAGAGTTGAATTGTAACGTGTCTAGTTTTTTTAGGTTGGTCGTTGACACCGTATCGAAGAAATGGCAGCCATAATCTATCCTTGCCCGGATTGAATTTTTATATAAAAGTAGTAACGTGGCCGGATCCGATCCCCAGTTTCTACGAGTTAAGGGCAAGCAATCAATCAATCAATACTGATCTGCATTTAGGGCAGTCGCCCAGATGGCAGATTCCCTATCTGTTGCTTTCCTAGCCTTTTCCGAAATGATTTCAAAGAAATTGGAAATTTATTGAACATCTCCCTTGGTAAGTTATTCCAATCCCTAACTCCCCTTCCTATAAATGAATATTTGCCCCAGTTTGTCCTCTTGAATTCCACCTTTATCTTCATATTGTGATCTTTCCTACTTTTATAAATGCCACTCAAAACTTATTCGTCTACTAATGTCATTCCACGCCGTGTCTCCGCTGACAGCTCGGAACATACCACTTAGTCGAGCAGCTCGTCTTCTTTCTCTCAATTCTTCCCAATCCAAACATTGCAACATTTTGTAACGCTACTCTTTTGTCGGTAATCACTCAGAACAAATCGAGCTGCTTTTCTTTGGATTTTTTTCCAGTTCTTGAATCAGGTAATCCTGGTGAGGGTCCCATACACTGGAACCATACTCTAGTTGGGGTCTTACCAGAGACTTATATGCCCTCTCCTTTACATCCTTACTACAACCCCTAAACACCCTCATAACCATGTGCAGAGATCGGTACCCTTTATTTACAATCCCATTTATGTGATTACCCCAATGAAGATCTTTCCTTATATTAACACCTAGATACTTACAATGATCCCCAAAAGGAACTTTCACCCCATCAACGCAGTAATTAAAACTGAGAGGACTTTTCCTATTTGTGAAACTCACAACCTGACTTTTAACCCCGTTTATCAACATACCACTGCCTGCTGTCCATCTCACAACATTTTCGAGGTCACGTTGCAGTTGCTCACAATCTTGTAACTTATTTATCACTCTATAGAGAATAACATCATCCGCAAAAAGCCTTTCCTCCGATTCCACTCCTTTACTCATATCATTTATATATATATATAAGAAAACATAAAGGTCCGCTAACACTGCCCCGAGGAACTCCCCTCTCAACTATTACAGGGTCAGACAAAACTTCACCTACTCTAACTCTCTGAGATCTATTTTCTAGAAATATAGCAACCCATTCAGTCACTCTTTTGTCTGGTCCAATTGCACTCATTTTTGCCAGTAGTCTCCCATGATCCACCCTATCAAATGCTTTAGACAGGTCAATCACGATACAGTCCATTTGACCTCCAGAATCCAAGATATCTGCTATATCTTGCTGGAATCCTACAAGTTGAGCTTCAGTGGAATAATCTTTCCTAAAACCGAATTGCCTTCTATCGAACCAGTTATTAATTTCACAAACATGTCTAATATAATCAGAAAGAATGCCTTCCCAAAGCTTACATACAATGCATGTCAAACTTACTGGCCTGTAATTTTCAGCTTTATGTCTATCACCCTTTCCTTTATACACAGGGGCTACTATAGCAACTCTCCATTCATCTGGTATAGCTCCTCCGACCAAACAATAATCAAATAAGTACTTCAGATATGGTACTATATCCCAACCCATTGTCTTTAGTATATCCCCAGAAATCTGATCAATTCCAGCCGCTTTTCTAGTTTTCAACTTTTGTATCTTATTGTAAATGTCATTGTTATCATATGTAAATTTTATTACTTCTTTGGCCTTAGTCTCCTCCTCTATCTCGACATTATCCTTGAAACCAACAATCTTTACATACTGCTGACTGAATACTTCTGCCTTTTGAAGATCTCCACATACACACTCCCCTTGTTCATTAATTATTTCTGGAATGTCCTTCTTGGAACCTGTTTCCGCCTTAAAATACCTATACATACCCTTCCATTTTTCACTAAAATTTGTATGACTGCCAATTATGATTGCCATCATGTTATCCTTAGCTGCCTTCTTTGCTAGATTCAATTTTCTAGTAAGTTCCTTCAATTTCTCCTTACTTCCACAGCCATTTCTAACTCTATTTCTTTCCAGTCTGCACCTCCTTCTTAGTCTCTTTATTTCTCTATTATAATAAGGTGGGTCTTTACCATTCCTTACCACCCTTAAAGGTACAAACCTGTTTTCGCATTCCTCAACAATTTCTTTAAACCCATCCCAGAGTCTGTTTACATTTTTATTTACCGTTTTCCACCGATCATAGTTACTTTTTAGAAACTGCCTCATGCCTGCTTTATCAGCCATATGGTACTGCCTAACAGTCCTACTTTTAAGACCTTCCTTTCTATCACATTTATTTTTAACTACCACAAAAACAGCTTCATGATCACTAATACCATCTATTACTTCAGTTTCCCTATAGAGCTCATCTGGTTTTATCAGCAGCACATCCAGGATATTTTTCCCTCTGGTTGGTTCCATCACTTTCTGAATCAGTTGTCCTTCCCATATTAACTTATTTGCCATTTGTTGGTCATGCTTCCTGTCGTTCTCGTTTCCTTCCCAATTTACATCTGGCAAATTCAGATCTCCCGCTACAATCACATTTCTTTCCATGTCGTTTCCCACATAGCTGACTATCCTATCAAATAATTCCGAATCCGCGTCAGTGCTACCCTTTCACGATCTGTACACTCCAAATATATCAAGTTGCGTATTATCTTTAGAAATGAGCCTTACACCTAGAATTTCATGTGTCTCATCTTTAACTTTTTCATAGCTTACAAATTCTTCTTTCACCAGAATGAACACTCCCCCTCCCACCCTTCCTATCCTATCTCTACGATACACACTCCAGTGCCGTGAGTAAATTTCTGCATCCATTATATCATTTCTCAGCCATGATTCAACTCCTATTACAATATCTGGTAAATATATATCTATTAAATTACTTAATTCTATTCCTTTCTTTACAATACTTCTACAGTTCAACACTAACAATTTTATGTCATCCCTACTTGATTTCCAGTTCCCTGTTCCCTTATCACCGCTCCCTAGGCCATCCCGTTTCCCTGAATGTACCTCCCTATTACCCTTCCAAACAAATTTCCTAACTTATACGTACCACTGCGGTTTAAATGAAGGCCATCTGAGCGCAGATCCCTATCTCCTACCCACCCATTAGGATCTAGAAATTTCACTCCCAGTTTCCCACATACCCACTCCATAGTCTCATTTAAATCCCCAATCACCCTCCAGTCAGTATCCCTCCTACACAGTATTCCACTAATAACAATCTCCGCTTTCTTAAACTTCACCCGTGCTGCATTCACCAGATCCCACACATCTCCAACTATGTTGGTACTTATATCAGCTTGCCTTACGTTGTTGGTACCAACGTGAAACACTATCACCTTCTCCTTCCCCTCTTCCCTCTCTTCTACTTTCCTCAACATCTGCCTCAACCTAATTCCTGGATAACATTCTACCCTGGTTCCTTTTCCTCCACACACTTTCCCCACGTGTCTAACGATGGAATCCCCCATGGCCAGAGCCTCAACCCTCCCCACCACATCTGATCCCCTCCCCTCCTGGTCAGCCCTATCTTCTCTCACTGCTGCAGAAGCTACTTCCTCCTCCCTTTTCTCCTTCCCATGACCCTGTTCCACCTGTCTTTTCCTATCCTCTACTCTACATTTCCCTTTCCTACCTTTTCCCTTCCTCCTACTTCCACGCATCTCAGCAACAGTTCCCTGTGCCTCATCTTCCCTCTGTTGTTCTACCTGGAGTGACTCGTACCGATTTTGCACAGACACCTGTCCTGAATTCTGATCCTGAATAGAGCCCTTAGCCTGCAATCTCCTTGCCCTTAGAACATTAGACCACCTGTCTTTTACAACTCCTCCCTTTCCTTCCCCTCCCTCTTGTACACCTACTGTAACCTGTACATTGTTTGAGGGAGTCCTATCTTCCTTCCTGTCTTCTGTGAGAATCCTAATTATCTCCCTCAAACTTTCCAACTCCTCCCTCATACCCCTCAATGCCTCACCACACCCACAATAAGTACACTCGCGCTCCTTAGTTATTCTTTACGGGGGGGGGGGGGAAATTAAATTTAAAAAATAAAATAACTTATTTTCAAAAAATAAATGAACGAAGGGATATATTGTCTGGGATAGTACACAACAATAAGGTAATTAATATACGACTACACTACATTACTACTTAGTCGTGCTCTATTTTTTTATTCTACAACCCCTAACAGGATAAAGACTGCTGTTAATTACTGAATATCGAAAGTAATACACAAGAACTACACAATTCCAAACTGCAATTAAGCCTATCCTAAATACAACAACAGTATTTTAGTAAGAGTTTCTACGGATACCTCTACTACACCAGTACTACACAAATATTTTACAATAATAAAATAAGCACACTCAATTCTAATAGGATATTACTCGTATACTACTGTACAGTACACTACAGTAATTTTTAAACTACTTTCAGACGTATCCTAATTACGATACCGGTACCGTACCGTATGTCACTACTAAGCACAACAGAAATGAAATTTGCAAGAACTACTGTACCGGTACTCAAAGATTACCAACGAAGCTAAATGCTTAGACAAATTATTATTAGTATTACGGTCTAATAGATACACACGAAAGATAACACACGAATATAGCAGGCAAGATACGGCACTATCTAAATGTACTGTATCTATACTACAATGTATTTACACTGCACTACACTGCGTTTGGTTAAATGCTTAAGTATCAAAAGGTTTGCCGTACACGAAGAAAAACACGAATATAACTGGCAAGATACTATCTAATATATTATACCTTATCTTCACTACAATGTTGTTATGTGATTATTACAGCTGGTGGATTACTATTATTTTCCCTACTCCACGGGACGGAGAAAAAAAGTGTCCTTAATTAGGCCTGCTGTAAAATACGAGGTTGTCTACAATAATTTCTCAAATATTTCTATCAAAACTACTACTACTACTACTACTACTCCAGGGACTTGAACTGCAATTACTGGGATATATGAACTTTATTATTATTAGCTAACCGCTCATAAATACAGAAAGATCGAGGGAGCGAAATATAAATTACGGATACTAACTACCTACTCAGAAGTACAAATGAATGGAATACAAGGTCAGCTGATTTTTATTTATATTTACTTGACTACACTACACCCTTTGTTCACGACTGTAGCCAACAATGCAATATTTGAATATGAGGAGCGACAATAATCAATAACAATACAACGACTGTTAACTATTACCGTGTAATCTCTTTAACTTCTTTTTAAATGGAAGTTTACAGGCGTATCGTGTTTTTAATGTAGTAAATTATTACCTTCGCGATAGTTTGAACGGATCTTTGGAACGGACTTAAGGAAAGGACTTAAGAATTTGGATTGTATTTTCAATGTTGGACTTCAGTCGGGCAAAATGTTTCTTCCAATTTAACTTATTGTCTATGAAAATTCCTAAATATTTGGTATATGGTTGAATAGCAATATGGTGGTTGGCATATGGTAGTGCAGATTTGTCATATGTTCGTTTTTGGGTAAATATAACGCGGCACTTTTGGAGTGTGTGATTTCTAAACCGTGGTGTTCCATCCACTCATGTATATGGGAGAGGGCTTGGGAGATGGAGTGACTACATTGGTCTACGTTATTTTGTGTGGTATAAATTGCAATATACGTGCATGAGGAGTTACTACTCGGTCCACTTAATATATCCCCTTGCGGAATCCCGACATTGGCCTGTCGTGCACAAGCGTTAAGTCTATAATTTTTCAAATTTAATGTTCGATTTAGTAAAAGGTTTTTAAATATATGAATAAGGGGCAGTGGGAAGTTTAACTTGTGTAATTTTTTAAACAAAATGTGAAGGTCAACATTATCGTAAGCCCCTTTGACATCGAGAAAAACCGCTATAGTAGCTTGTTTTCGGCACCGTGCTAATAAGAGGTCCGTTAGAAAAATATTTAAGGCATCTGTGGTACTTCGTCCTTTTATGAAAGCAAATTGACATTTCGGTAAATCATTATGATTGCCATATTAATCTGCGGAGAAGGATGCGTTGAAAGGTTTTGCGGAGACAGGATCCTAATATTATACCTCTATAATTTTGAGGTTGTAAGGGATCAGTGCCTGGTTTATGTATCGGAATGATGTCAAAATTATTCCAGTCTGATGGTATTAAAGTATCTGTTAAAATTTTATTATACCGGTTAAGAAGAATGGATTTAGCCTTAGTTGGTAGAGAGCTGAGCATCTTGTAAGTTATGAAATCTGGCCCTGGGGATGTAGTTTTTTTTATGTAGGGCGACTCTAATTCCTGATATGTAATAGGATTCATCAAAGTTTGATAGTTATTAGATGTGTATGAACAACTTAAGAGATAATCAGGCTGAACAAAATTGGGTGTTAGATTGCAGTAGAATTGATATAATTGGGGCGGAGATAAAGCTATAGGTTGGGGTGTGTGCCGAGAGTTACTAAGAGAGCGAAGTTTGGCCCAGATGATCTTGCTGGATGTAGTACTGTTAATACTCTCTACGAAGGTTTTCCATGCGATTCGACGTTTATCGTTAAATAAACATCTAATTTTTGCACAGATTCGTTTATATTGCATGTAATTAGTAAAAGTAAAATGTTTGCGTAAATTTTCAGCAGGTTTCTCCATCGTCTAATCCAGACCTCACATTCTTGATCCCACCAACGGATTTGGAGCGTTGGATTATGATTGGCTGAGGTTTTGTAAATGATTGGATGATAGATGTCGAGATGCGATTTTATACAGTGTAAAAGCGTATCATATTCCGCAGATGTCATTTTAAAGGTATGACTGAAATAATCCTGAATAAATTGCGAAAAGAGATTGTAATCCATATTATTCAGATTGCGTATAGGTATCCGCGGAAGCGTGTGAGTTGAAAAAGGCTTGTGGGTAGACCATGTAACGAGAATGGGGAAGTGATCACTATCATGAAGATCCTTAATAGTTTGCCAAGATAATTTATGCCCTATATCCGTGGAACATATAGTAAGATCCATTTGTAGGGGCTGTTAGCCGGGTGGGTGATCCATCATTAATTATGGTGAGGTTGACTTGAAGAGAAGAGGTTAAGATATGAGTTCCTTTGGAGCTATTGCTCTTGCTTCCCCAAGTTATGTGATGAGCATTGAAGTCTCCAAATATAATATTTTGCTTCGCACCGGTAAATTGGTTAAAAAATTGGACCAATTATGGTAGGAACCATCTATATCGGGAGGACAGTAAAAGTTAGAAAATATAAAATCTTTTATTTGTATGCGCTGAAAGTAAGTGCCTGCTATAGCCTGTTCCGATGGTAGAAGATGATTGGGTATGCAATTCTTTATTAAAATTGCAATTCCACCATATCCTGCACCATCTAATCGTTCGATAGTATATCCCTTAATGTGAACACCATGTTTCTTGTAAGAAGATAATATCTGGTTGGAATTCGTTAATGAGTAGGATTAACTCATGTCGCTTGTTTACCACACTCCTGCAGTTCCATTGCAGTATCTGCATATTTAGTATCTAAAATGGGGAGGATTTTATCAAGTATCAACTTAAATAAGTGTCGCCATTGGACATTTGGTCCCATTAGTTCCATCAGATTAACAAAGTCGTCTTGGATCTCTTTTCGTATATCTTTAACAGGGGCTACTTTTGATGTGGAAGGGGTTATTCCCTGATCGTTTTCGCTAGCAAGATTAGTAGGGACCGCCGGTGTAATAGTATGGGTGGTAGGAGTTTGGTTAGCTGGTGATTTTTCCGTTGGGGGTTCATATTATATTGAGATAGGTCTCCCTATCATAGCCCGGGCGTGGGGGTGGACGAGGTTCCCGTTGTACATAGGTAGTGATTTTACGTTTACGCGGGTTGAAATTATCAGGTCTGGTTCCCAGAGTTTCATCTAAGGAATGGAAAATGATGGGGTAGTATGGTAGGATTATAGGTAACGGGTTGGAGCCGATTTTTGGCTTCTTCAAAGGAAACGTTTTCAGTACACATATGCTTCTTAATGGCCGTCTGTTGTTGGTGTACAGCACATCGCGAGGATCCTACTTGATGATTCTGATCACAGTGGAGGCATTTGACAAGCGTTTGTTGACAGTCCTTCGTGACATGGTTATTGCTGCATCGGCCACTTCGAGTTTTCGCCCGACATATGAGAGCTGTATGTCCGTAACGTTGACAATGTTTGCAATTAATAGGATTAAAGATGAAAACCTGAACGTCCAAAATGACGCTAAAAATAGAAATCTGCTGAGGGAGAACTTAAGTTTGAAAAGTGACCTTCACAGTTCCTGTCGGAACATACTCGAATGAATCAGCGTTAGATTTCCTTCTTTTAAGGCGTTGGACACCTATAACCGGCTCAGGTGAATCAATAAATTTCTTAATTTCATCTTCAGTTAACGTCAAATCCACTCCCCTTACTAAACCGACTTTGTAGACATTGGAGGAAGGTATATAAGCTTTCAGGTTTTTCTCACTGAGAATGGGATGTTGCATAAAATGATTAGCAGCGTCAGTTGTGAAACAAGTTAATTGGATCCGATTTTTACCTTTTCTATGAATAGCTTTGATACCTGGAATTTTTCGCTCATAAAAGGTCCTACCCAATGCCATTGGGTGTAAGTTGCCCACATTTTTGTTATCATTTCCTTCAACAAACACAAGATAGGGGCCCATGTGATTGCCAGGGTATCGTGTCGCTGGTGGAATTTTACTTCTGGGAATCGGATGTGAATTAGTATTCTGTT
The DNA here is from genome assembly GCF_040414725.1 of Anabrus simplex. Lineage (NCBI taxonomy): Eukaryota > Metazoa > Arthropoda > Insecta > Orthoptera > Tettigoniidae > Anabrus > Anabrus simplex. The sequence continues at coordinate 124,952,127 of NC_090272.1, read as the reverse complement.
CATCCCCAATTGGAGTGTTGTCAGACTGTTGAATGGCGGTACTGGTTGTTTGTGTTGGGTTAGGCGTTCTATAGATAGATAGATAGATAGATAGATAGATATTTCAATAATTAATTCCAACGAGCCAAAGGCTCATACAGAGGAATTGTACAATGAATAATCAAGAGAATCCATGGAGTCATCTTCCCCATTATCTGAATTGAGAATAATTGAGTCAGTCATATCAACTGGACCATCTACCAATAAATTGTCACCCTCTAGAAGGTTCGGACTACGGTTAGTTCCTGCTCCCCCACTGTCAAAAGCCATAGTGAATAAATTACATGAAAAAACACAATAGCACTCAGAATATAGCACACGATATTTAATACTAAGTCAGCAGTCAGCTACCAAGGCAGCAACTTGCACACGCTAAGATGAATAACACTCGTTTTCGCTTGGAACAACCGCACTCAATGAGAGCTCGAACACGACTGGCCATGATGTGTTCAATTTCCAGTATCCAACTCCTTGTTCTTATTATTATTTACGCTGATGCGGGGGTGGGGTTTGGGGTCTTTGAATGTTACCCAGTCGCCGAATTATGGGGATTATCCATGGCCGGACTTTACTAAGACCGTGACATTGGAGATCCGACAACGTCGCTTGGAGTCAAGCATGTGACTTCTGTGTTCGTAATTTGTAAACAAGTCTAACGTGGTGTATCATTGTATTTTGTGTTGTGTGTGAATTAACATCATGGCATTGTTTAAAATTCAGTGTATACTGAAGATGTCTTATGTGTTATAGTTTAAAAAATTAACCTACACGCTATTTGGTTTCCTGGAACGGCATTAATTTACAGCAAAGGTGAGCTTTCTCATGTTGCAGATTGTACACTGACTGACAGAGCAAATGCAACACCAAGAAGGAGTGGTCAGAACTTTATGCCAATTGCAGGGTAGACTGACGTCACTGAGGTATGCTCATGATGTGAAATGCGCCGCTGTGCTGCGCACGTAGCGAACGATAAATGGGACACGGCGTTGGCGAATGGCCCACTTCGTACCGTGATTTTTCAGCCGACAGTCATTGTAGAACGTGTTGTCGTGTGCCACAGGACACGTGTATAGCTAAGAATGCCAGGCCGCCGTCAACGGAGGCATTTCCAGCAGACAGACGACTTTACGAGGGGTATGGTGATCGGGCTGAGAAGGGCAGGTTGGTCGCTTCGTCAAATCGCAGCCGATACCCATAGGGATGTGTCCACGGTGCAGCGCCTGTGGCGAAGATGGTTGGCGCAGGGACATGTGGCACGTGCGAGGGGTCCAGGCGCAGCCCGAGTGACGTCAGCACGCGAGGATCGGCGCATCCGCCGCCAAGCGGTGGCAGCCCCGCACGCCACGTCAACCGCCATTCTTCAGCATGTGCAAGACACCCTGGCTGTTCCAATATCGACCAGAACAATTTCCCGTCGATTGGTTGAAGGAGGCCTGCACTGCCGGCGTCCGCTTAGAAGACTACCATTGACTCCACAGCATAGACGTGCACGCCTGGCATGGTGCCGGGCTAGAGCGACTTGGATGAGGGAATGGCGGAACGTCGTGTTCTCCGATGAGTCACGCTTCTGTTCTGTCAGTGATAGTCACCGCAGACGAGTGTGGCGTCGGCGTGGAGAAAGGTCAAATCCGGCAGTAACTGTGGAGCGCCCTACCGCTAGACAACGCGGCATCATGGTTTGGGGCGCTATTGCGTATGATTCCACGTCACCTCTAGTGCGTATTCAAGGCACGTTAAATGCCCACCGCTACGTGCAGCATGTGCTGCGGCCGGTGGCACTCCCGTACCTTCAGGGGCTGCCCAATGCTCTGTTTCAGCAGGATAATGCCCGCCCACACACTGCTCGCATCTCCCAACAGGCTCTACGAGATGTACAGATGCTTCCGTGGCCAGAGTACTCTCCGGATCTCTCACCAATCGAACACGTGTGGGATCTCATTGGACGCCGTTTGCAAACTCTGCCCCAGCCTCGTACGGACGACCAACTGTGGCAAATGGTTGACAGAGAATGGAGAACCATCCCTCAGGACACCATCCGCACTCTTATTGACTCTGTACCTCGACGTGTTTCTGCGTGCATCGCCGCTCGCGGTGGTCCTACATCCTACTGAGTCGATGCCGTGCGCATTGTGTAACCTGCATATCGGTTTGAAATAAACATCAATTATTCGTCCGTGCCGTCTCTGTTTTTTCCCCAACTTTCATCCCTTTCGAACCACTCCTTCTTGGTGTTGCATTTGCTCTGTCAGTCAGTGTGTAAGAGTGAAAATCCACATCGTTTTTAAAGCCATTCTGTGTTTGTATTTTTAAAATTGAGTAGTTTAAAAGAGCACCATGATTGTGTTATTTTATTTTACGTTGCACAAGTATGACAACCACAACTAAAGCTAGGCTTAATTTCAGATGCCAAGGCAATGCTGTGTTCCTTCGTGCTCCAGCAACTGTGATTCTAATCAAGAAGGATACATTTCAGTGTTCAGATTTCCTAAGAATGATGCAGTGAAAGCTTCTTGGTTGAAATGTATCCCCAGAGACAACTGGAACCCTACTTCATCTAGTGTAGTCTGTGCGAAACGCTTTACTCCTGAAGATGTAGAAATATTTGAGACTTACATTGATCACAATGGTGAAAGGAAAACAAGGAAAAAAGATAGGCCTACATTAAAGCCCGGTGCTCTCCCTAGGATTTACCCAAACCTTCCCTATTATTTAACCAAACCCAGTCCATCCACAAGAAAAACACCGGATGACAGGCGTAAAGATATTCACAAAAGAGAGGAGGAGGAATTTCAAAAACTTGTTGAAGAAGACAAAATTGTAGATTTTGTGGCCTTAAAAGATTGTAAAACCCTCCTTGCTGACTCTTTAGGAAACAGACAGTTGACAGAAAGTAGTGAAAATAAATTTGTATTTTACACTCTGTCAATCAATGATGTACCGAAAGTTGAGGTAACAGTAAAAATGTCAGTGTTGTTGTAGGTAAGGATGATCCCTTATTAAAGGGAAAGTTACAGAAGTAGTCACAACTTAGGGACATTCTGAACAATTGTTGTGAATGCCATGCAAATAATGAGTTGGAACCTCAGGTTAATTACAAGAAAATGGTTAACCATAGCAAAGGCCAGCTGTCAGATCTTGAGACTTTCATTGAATTTCACTCACGAGATGTGCAAAACGTAAATATTAAAACAGCACATGAAACAAGTATACAAAGGACGATGATTGAAAACCGATGCCAATAAGGTTTGAAAAATCCACGCCCGAGTTCTTGTTACTCATTGTAATTTTTCCAACCTTATTGGCATCGTTGTTCAAATATCGCCCTTTGTACACTTTTTTCATGTGCTGTTTTAATATTTACGTTTTGTACATCTGATCGGGAAGTTACGGAGAACGCGTTGATTATACGCTGCCTGGCTGCTGACGCAGCTCGTTACAGTCTGGTTGGCTCACGTCCTCTGCTTCGCTTCTCCCTACCTCTCCACCACACCCCAATACTCCCGCGGCACTTCTAATTTTACGACTATTTATTTGTTCAATTTTGGCGTTAAAGCTTGCGCTGGGCACATGCAGTTTTCACCTTAACATTCTACTGCCTCCCACGAATATTCCTACCAAATTTCAACCGAATCCGAGTGAAACACATGTATGTGTTCCCTCGTCAGATGAAGAATTTCCAGACTCGAAACAAGCAGTGTTTTTAAGCCATCAGTTTCAGCTCATGTGTGTGTCCAAGAAGTTATATTCCTGCCTTCTTTTACAGTTTTCATTTCTAATTTACATTTCTTCTTCCTTTTATGCTGCTATTCGCAATCAAAACATTATGTTCCTTCCTCATTCTAGACATCTCAAACGCATAGCAAATGCATTACATGTGTCACCAGATAAAGATAATGGCAGTTTTTTAAGAGTACAGCACGTGGTCTTTCTGTAAGACAGCGATATGTAAATCTCCTTTTGGATGAAATGTATGTTAACTCATATTGCCATTATAAGTCAGGTGTCGTGCGTGGCCATGTTCAGAATCAAACAGGAAAGTTAGCTAGAACCATTCAGGGCTTTATGATAAGTTCTGTTTTTGGGAGTGTTCCTGCTGTAGTTGCACTGGTGCCAGTAAAAAATTTAACAGGTGATAATTTAGCTATCTTGACAAAAAAAAGCTATAAGTACTGTCCAAAATTGCGGTTTTACTGTGCTTAGATGATAATAATCGGATAAATCGCAACATGTTTTCTGTTCTAGGTGGAAGTTTAAATTATAAGATGCCCAATCCAAAGTGTGATTCTTATATTTACTTTTTATTTGTTACTGTTCATCTCCTAAAATCTGTCATAAAATTAGTTAAATCTGTATGATGAAGCTAAAACTTTCTTTTATCCCAAATTTGATCCAGTTGTTGGTCATGGTTGTTAAGTTTTCAAAGCCCAGTTTTCAGTGTTGAGAGAACTGTACAAGTTAGAGTCCAACAAGTTACTGAAGTGTGCCTCTAGACTTAATTTACAAGTCAGTGTTTCCATCAATCATAGAGAGGCAGAACGTGGCTCTTGCGTGTAATACTTTTTGCATCGAGACAATTACCGTAGTGTCTACAAGGGGCTATTCTGAAGTAGAATATTTTCTTAACTTGATTAATAGATGGAGGACAGTTATGAACATTAAGAGCAAGTCAGTTGGAAGCAGAAAGATATAAGTGGATGCTTCTCCATTCACAACAAGAGATAATATCAGATGACAGTTTTTTGAAGAATTTGTGAATTGGTTGAGGACATGGTTTAATATGACCTTGCAGTACGGTCACCTTTCAGTAGACACTTCCAGGGCTCTCATACAAACAACAAGTGCCATGATTGAATAGATAAGCATTTGTTTAGATCTACCTGAAGTCGATTATGTGTTGCCAGGAAAGTTTTAAACCGATAAACTTGAGAAGAGATTTAGTTCTTATAGACAGTTGTGTGGTGCCAATTATAATGTATCTGTTTACAAGTTTTTGAAGCTAAGAAGAAGATAAGAGTGCAGTGTTTGCTAGGATTAAGGTCTGCAAAATATAAAGAAATATACTTAAGCAACGATATGTTTGAGATTCTGATTCATTGGACATAACTGACGAAACAGATGTATGCAGTGAATTTTCCAGTGTGCTAGTTAAAGTAAATGAAATAGAAGTAGACTTTGATAACATGTTTCCTGTCATTTACATTTCAGGTTATGTTGCTTTTAAGTTAGCCAGTAAATTTAATTGCAGGTACTGTATCTGAAACATATCAAATGAAACAGTGGAAAATGACATGTTTAATAGCTTAAACAGAATTGCTCTTAAATGTGTGTACAAGTGTATATAAGATCATGCAGATTTTAATCTCTGAGGAATATGAAGTAGCATTCCTTCAGAGTAAGAATCAGAAATGTGTATTCATTCAGCTTGCTAGGCAAAGTGTAAATTTTACAAGGGAGTGCTGCTCATATTGTGAAAAACCTCTATATGAACTTCTCTGTCTATCTTTGCTCTATTTTGCAAATATTTTGATCAACAACTACACAAAACATGTTAATGATGCTGATGCCATGATTAAGAGTTCTGGCAAGAAAAGAAAACTGATGACCCTGGAGTGATTATGTTGTAAGTTGATTCCCAATGTTAGAAATGTATTTTGATGGACATAGGATTGTATTGTTTTTTCTAGTTGGAGCCATAAGTTTGTTTATTCTCATTTTTACATTGATGTATTTATTTCAATTTTCGCCTTGTTTTATATGTATCCGATGAAAACTGCTCTTCCAGAAACGCTTTATTTGAGAAAACATTATTGAAGGTCAACTTCCCATATGCTACAAGTAAGACTCCAAGGAGTAGCAGTACAGTGTTGCCAAGTTTCAGTGTCACGGCCTTTAGTGTAGTCTGGCCATGGGTTATCAGCCCGTTTGTTGTTTAAAAAACTTTCCACACAAAACACACTTAATATTATCCGTCTCACTTGAGTACTTTTATCACTCATGTATACATATGTCGATGTCTATAAACTATGTACGAAGTCGAAGAACAGTAGTCGTAATGTTGAAACAAAAGAATGTAGGAGTGTAAGACCTGTGATGAAACTAACGAAAGGAGGTCAGTTGTTTACACAGTTAATTTAGTATGATCAAGAAACTGGTTTAAAAGTGTAATTATATTGGGAGAAGGTTCGAATAGTAAACAATGAACGCTTGATGGCAAAGGTATGTGTAATTTTATTAATTGCTTGAATAAAATACGGTGAGAGGAAGTATATTGAGGACTTTGAAAAAGCAGATGGTTACTATCGCCGTCAGGATTTCCACATATACAGTATGGGAGGTTAGAAAGGTTAAAGCGATATTTATATAAAAGGGTTAATGCATGATTAAAGTGCAGCCCTATAATGTTAATAACATGTCGTCGGGTATATGAGCCTCTTAGATACCAAGGCTTCAGTGGAATATATGGTTGTAATTGATAACAGAATTTCCCTTTAGTACTCGAAGTATGTTGCCATATGTTCTGCCAAGTTTGAAGAGCATCACGTTTGAGAATTGGAAAATAATCTGTAAGAGGAGTCTTTATCTGAAGCGGATCAAAAGGGGAGTTACTAGCTGCTTTCGCGGCGAGGTCAGTTTTGTCATTACCTGGGTGTGCTGAGTGCCCTTTTATCCATATTAAATTGAGATAAACTCCTGAATTCTCAAGTTGATATAGTATGTGTTTAACATCATATAAATATCCATTATAAGGCTGTGTGGTGGTAGTGAGAGCTTGCAGCATACTTTGGGAGTCAGTAAAAATGTTTACTTTAGGAAAGGAACGCTGTTGAACATATAAAAATGCCTGCCTAATTGCAAAGAGTTGAGCTGTAAAGATAGAAATATGATTTGGTAAATGATACTGAAAAATTGTAAGTGTATTGGAATCAAAAAAGGCTGCTCCTATGCCGTGTTAGGAATTTGATCCATCTGTGTATATATTTACGTCACATCCGATGGACGAGATTTTGAGTTTCTTAGTCACTGAAATAATTAATGAGGTGCTTTGTAGGGAATTTGGGGTAATGGATCAGGATTGAATAATAATATGTGGTATAAAGTTTAGAGTATCGTATAGAAAAGAATGCATGATATCTGAGGAGCTCGTAGTAACGAGGAGCGAATAATTTGCATCTCAACATAAGCCTGGTATAGCGCAGGAGTTCTTCCGTTTTTTGGAGGGCGTTGAGAATAATATTCATAAAGAAGTTGCAGTTTCGGTATGACGATGGAACGTGATAGGGCGAGATGTTTTAAGATATATTTTTTGCAAGCATTAAGCGTCTAATGACAAGGGGACATTCACTTGTTTCAAGCAGTAGTGCATTTGTGGGGGTAGTTTTGAGAGCACCGATACAAAGTCTTAATGCTTGGTGTTGAATTACATTGAGTTGAGATAAGGTGGTTTCTGACGCGGTATCGATAATATGAGCACTGTAATCCATATATGAGCGTATAGTTGCCGGGTAGAGCATTAACGCAATTGATGGTTCTGCTCCCCACTTACGCCTAGTAACTGTTTTTAGAATTTTGAGGTAATCATCTGCTTTTCTTCGTAAGGTCTGAATATGTTGTTTCCAAGTGAGATTTCGATCAAGAAGTATACCTAAATATGTATTGTGATTGGTGAAAGGAATACTGAAACCATTAAAGGAAATAGGATTATTATTATTAAATGAGCGTTTATGTGTGAATACTATTGCAGCACACTTTGAAATGGAAAGTTGTAGACCATGAGCGCTAAACCAAAGGAATACTTTGCTCATAGCAGTAGATATCGCTTGTCGACTCTCCAACTCCGAGTGGAGTTGAGTTCACACTATCCGTTCACAAAAGCAAAGAGTTAACTCTACAAGTTGTTTAGAAAATCCATTCGAGTTAACTCAGAGTATACTCTTTTTACTCTGCGTAAATAGGTAGGTAGATCTAACTGGACATGCGCAGTAATGCATTCATTGGTGGCGGTGAAAAACTTTAAAAAAACAAGTACGAATACTGACATGGAAATAAATTCCACTTCCAATTATTACCTAGTTGTTGACAAAGAAGAACGTTATATGTTGAACGAAGAAGGGAAAGTAGGTACTAATTTCATAATCGGTGGAAATAACATGATTACATTTTTATAAGAAGACCCATGTTATGAATGATCAGCTGATTTATTAACCTCAAATTCCTAAGGATTATTTTATAAATATACCGTATATCTAAATTTGTTTATTTTAGATGTCCTTCTGAATGGGAATTCGTTTGAAGTAACTGAAGACCTTAAAGGAGATCATAGTCGTTGGTCACACAATGCGGTCTTATTACTGTTAGATGTACACAGTAATAACATTGAATCATTCGCATCCTACGCTGTGCGAAATGATGTCGTGTGGAATAAATTGCCACTCAGTTAATGTCAAAAGGATTTAATTTCTCACCAAAACATCGTGAATTAAAATTCAAAAACTTAAAGAAGAGGTACCATGCTTAAGTGGACAATATGAAGTCCACGCAGTCTGGAGCTTCAAAATTTAAATTCGATTAATTTGATCAGTTCCACGAGTTATTTCGGAAGAAACTCATTGTCGTTCCTGTGGCATTGGCTTCTTCAAGCAGGGGTGCTAACATTAATTTGTCTAGTGATAAAAATGTCGAAGTGTTAGATTCCAGTGGCGAAGATGAAGATATGGTTAATACTGACAATCCAATCCTCAATAAGGCGTCCAAGCAGCTTCCCATAAAGAAGGCGAAATTAGATTCAGTGCTTTCACAATTAAGTGCCGAAAGGGAAAAAGAAGAGGAAAGAAGGCACAAGGAATTAATCAAGGTGCAGAAAGATGCCATACTAGTTTTCAGTGAAAAAAAATGGACAAATTAATTGAAAAGCTTTAATATTTTAATTTTTGAAAAAACGTTAATTTACAACAAATTATTCATGTTTTTTCTTGTGTGTGTTTATTTGGCGTCATTTACTAATTGAAGTTCATGTCCGTTAATAAGTAGGGAAGGAAGTAAACTAAGAAGTGTACTGTTCGAACTAGAGTTGAAATACCTTGCCAAATGAAATTCCTCAATTAAAACAAAGCTGCTGGGCTAAATCTTGTCTCTTTTCATTCCCATCTCGTACATCCTGAAGACAACGGTCAACATGTTCAATTTCAATCTCATCATTTCGTTCCTGTCCTTCACGTATGTACTCTTCTACGAAAGGATCGTGGCCAATACAGATCTTGTGCAAGACGCAAGTGACTAGAACTATTGCATGAATTAAATCTGTCCTATTCATGTCCAAATATTTTAACCTTCTGAATCTACCTTTCAGCAGTGGGAATGCTCTCTCTATCACTTGCCTAGTTTTGGAAAGTATCAGGTAGAAATTTCGTTCAGTACTATTGAGGTTACCTCTATCATTATACGGTGGAATGAGCCAATTCAACACAGGATATGCTTTGTCACCCAATAAGAATTCGCCATTTTGAAAACATTGATTATTATTCGACACAATATCTGCGTAAATATCAGAATTTTGAAGAATTCGTACATCACTGACTGAGCTCGGATATCCCACAAAACAGTCGATGAACTTCAAACTTGAGTCACAGATTCGTTGTAGTGTTACTGCTTGAAAATATGTCCTATTCACATAAACTTCAAGATCTTTCTTTGAGGCTTTAATGGGAATGTATGAGCCATTAATAACCCCTATAAAATTAGGTAAGTTTGATAATTTTTGGAAGGCTTCACGTGATTCCTAAATCTCACTACCCTGCGGCCATTTAATTATATTATGAGAAATACTACACAATGCATTTATAAATTTCATAAAACAGACGGAAAGAGTTGACATGGCCATGTCAAACTTTCCCCCAACAGATCTGTACGAATCAGGCGTTGCTAAGATCCAAATTACCGGGCGAGTTGGCCGTGCGCGTAGAGGCGCGCGGCTGCGCGCTTGCATCCGGGAGATAGTAGGTTCGAATCCCACTATCGGCAGCCCTGAAGATGGTTTTCCGTGGTTTCCCATTTTCACACCAGGCAAATGCTGGGGCTGTACCTTAATTAAGGCCACGGCCGCTTCCTTCCAGCTCCTAGGCCTTTCCTATCCCATAGTCGCCATAAGACCTATCTGTGTCGGTGCGACGCAAAGCCCCTAGCAAAAAAAAGATCCAAATTATAACCAGAAGTTGCTTTCGTGGATTTTGCAATGGCCTCCCTCGTTCCCCGATTTTGGATTTCGAAAGTTTAAGACCAATGACTAAATTAAAGAGTCAGTGGGCATTTTAGAAAAATTCCCTGATGTTAAATAATAAATTCAGAAAATGGTATTTAAATCACTGCTAGTGAGCGAAATGCTGTTTGGGGTGGAATTATGGGGGATGGAGGAAGGCAGGGGTGAACTAAACCAGGTAGTGGCGGAATTTAGTAAGAGCATGATGGGCATGCCGAATTGCACAGCCAATGCGGGTGCCAGATTAGTTTGTAAGGAATCGAAGGGGGTTGAAATAGCTAAGACGGTGTTCAAGTATTGGATTAGATTGGAGGAAGGGAAGGGTGGGTGATTATTAAAAGAAGCGTTTAGATTTCAGAAAGATATGTCGAATGACGGTTACTGGGTGAATAAATGCAAAAAAGGTTATAAAATATTGGATTGGGGTTATATGGGGATGGTTGGGGGGAAAGGGTAAAGGGAAGACTACTAGATATAGAAAGACAGAGTTTAATAAGTGAATGTATATATAGAGAGAGATTTTCTTTATCAGTATTAAATAAACTGGTGGAAGTTAATAAACCCGAAAACTGTGTTCGAGGGTAGAAGGTATAAGAGAGGTTTGTGTTGGTGGATATTAGGAGCTCCGAGAAATAGGGGATGGGTAGGAAGTGAGAATAAATATAGATGTGTATTATGTGGAGAGAGGTGGGCGGACCTGCTCATATTCAATCAATGCCGTGCTTTGGAGGAGATAAAGATTAAAATACTAAGTAAGAAGGAGATGGATAAAGTAGGGAAAAGTTATAAGATGACATTTTGGTTATGTAGAGAGTGGGAGAAAGGAACGAGTATAGCGAAATTCTTAAATGTGGCTAGAGCTAGATTTTTAAAGAAACTGAGGGCATAACAGGGGTTGTTCAGATAAAGTGGTGTCATGCTGGGGGGACTAGGGAGGGCATTCTGTTCAGAGGAATGATTATCCGGCCTGAGCAGATACGGGTAGGGTATCATGGTGACCATGACATCAGAGGAGGGGGCTGTAGTGTTAGAGGAAGTGGGAGAGCACCTTACCCTAGTGGAATGGTGATCCGCCCGGGGAAAGTTGTTGGGAAGTACATCGAGGAGTAGTAGAAGGGGAGTGCGTATGATATGTAAGATATGAGTAATACGACAGTAGATGTTTTTAAGAAAGGAGTATGTAACAAAGGGAAGACTGAGAAAATTGGGAAGGAGTGGAAAAAGGGGAGGTTGAGTAGGCTCTGAGGGTAGTGTAAATAGAAGAAGTAGGAATACAGTTTAAGTATACCGTTGATGGCTGAAATGACGCTTAGTTAGAAGCTAGTGAATAAAAGTTGTGAGAAGACTTTGTGAATAATTGTCTTGGAATAGTAAACTGTTTGTTTGTAAGTGAGGTGTGGAAGAAAATTGGATTGTTCAGGTGTATATGTGTTGAGGAGGAAGGATAAAGTAGGTGTATGTAATAATTATTATGGTAGATTAAGAGGGTAGTATAGTTAAGGAGAAAATGTTGGCAGTACGGGGTTAAATTGTTTTGGGTGCGTTGATGAGGGATGTAGAATGATTGATAGTTGATGTTTAAGACTTAAGTTTAATAAGATGGAAATACTGGAAGAAGACTAAGTGAAGAAACTGTTTGGGTAAGAAAACGGTTTGATTTGTGTAAGTGTGGTGCTGTAGATTATTGGTTGTTTAGGTTTAAGTCATAAGTTAAACATGAGGGGAATATCTGTGAGAAGACGGAGTTAACGCATCGACTTGGAATGGAAATCTGTTTCGTATGTGTGTAAGTGCGGTGTGGTTGTAAATTGTGAAAGTTTGTTATGGAGAGTTAGAAAAGACAAACAGTTATATTAATATGAGGTGGAGCTCGCGGGAATAGCGCGGGTGAGGAGAGCGTGACGTATCAAGGGAAGAGGGAGGGGTAGACCTGATCATCCCAAGGAAGTTAGGCTTAAGCATGTCTGCAGGTGAAGAAAAGGAGAGGGAAGTGAATGCGCTGACAATGGATCACAGTAGGCGTGAGGTGCACATCGGGCGAAAGAGTGTGGCAGGCCGCCTGCTGGTCTGGTGTCCACCGCAGGTGGCTTGCCACGCAAGAGAAGGAAGGAAACACAATGTCAGCAAGGGCCGTTGAGATATCCATCCGTTCTCATGTGGCAAGGCTGGTGGCGGCGTCAAGGTTTGGTTGGCTTGTGTTCCTTACCGGGGCTGACACGGTGACCAGCCAACTATATATTTTTATTTATTTGATTTTTTAGATATATTTATCTTTTTAATGAGTTTTTGTGGTGGGTTCGAGTTAGTTTATTAGGGTAGTTTGTAGTGTGGTGGCATCCTCCATGTGTGATTTTATCTTTCTGTCTTTATTGCCTGTAAGCCGATAGTGTATACTAGGGTGAGCAATAAAGATATGTATGTATGAATGTAATAGTTACATTCTAGCAATCGATAGTGTATACACTGATGAGCAACTGAGACAATCATGACAATACTTTCGCCATTACTACCACATCATACAAGGAGGTACAGAGAGAAAGAGTGAGTGTCTGTGTGTGTGTGTGAGAGAGAGAGAGAGAGAGAGAGCGTGTGTGCGTTTATACGATGAGGACCAAAACGCCACATCACATGAGGCATGTTGATGGAAATAAGCTAGATTTAGCGGGGCAAATTCTACAGCGGGAATATTGATCTTTTGCCGCTAAACGTTGGACTAAATAAGCTAGATTTAGCGAGGAAAAGGCTAAGTTGGCAACACTGAATGGGTACCGCTTGCTCCAGACCATCTGCAACAGAGCCATCTACAGGCAAATCTAGAAGGTACGCTTAGTAACGCTGTATCTATCTGTCAAACGGAGGCCGAGAGGAAAAGGGGCGTGTCCGATTTTGAATGACTCCACCCATATTCACTACATTAAGACCAACATGATGATTATGATAAATGCACACTCTTCATAAAATGGTGCTAAGAAACACACACATCAGTAAATGCATTCACTGAAGTTAGAAATACACATTTTACATGAGCAAAAACAAAACACTTTAAGAACAGTACTCACAAGCTCAATTATTGTGGAGCATTGACAACTTCCTCCGCTTAGAATTTTATCCTCACTGCTGACATACCTCGTGTTCTTCATCCACTTTCAGCACTTATTTTACACGACATTGGAAAATGTAGACAATAAACAATCTATCGCACCATTATTGTCACGCCCACAATGACGGCGTTGAAACCAGCACTCTTCCTAACGCAGCTCAGGATAGAGAAAACAGAAATTCTTTATAATATTCACAATCCAGGTAGTCTTCGTGTACCACTTTTCTGCGGACACACACAACACAATGTGATGGCACCACCAATCCACCTCTGAAGTTCTTCAAAATAGGGATCACCTGTTTCATTACTCTGCAGGAGAAGAAAAGAAGTGACACAGCTTATCTTTCTGGATATTGTCCTTAGTGTATACCCAGAAATCTGCAGCATATAATCCCTGACATCTCAAAATGTCCACCAAAATTATTCGCATGATAAAAGTGAGTTTAACTTGTTTATTGCTTCCATATTGAGCCCAATAACATCTGTCTTGATGGAATCAGAAATTTCTAATAGGCTACAGCCAAACGTCACTTTTCCATGCCATCACCACCACCATCGCAACCCTAGAACACAGTTCATCCTAATTTTCATCTCAGTTTCTAGGACTTGAATTGCAGTAACGTTGTAGTTACAACCAATAAGTTATAAGTACTGACTAAACCTTCTTTCTACTGTAAGTTATCGCTTTGAAACCTTCTTGACAGTAATTAATTTGCTTTCACAGTTCCAAATGAAACTTTTTGAGTAGGGCCTAACTCTTCTTCCTTTTATTGCAAATAATAATAATAATAATAATAATAATAATAATAATAATAATAATAATAATAATAATAATAATAATAATAATAATAATAATAATAATAATAATAATAATAATAATAATAATAATCATAATAAAAAACTCTTTATTTGCAAATGAGGTGTCTACCTCGGTGGCAAATGGTACACTAAAATACATTATTGTCAAGCACTAAATATTAAATTAACAAGAGAAGAAAATTTTCCTATAATACAATATTATACAATTTACGCTAACGATTTTTTCTATTAAACACACAGCTCATCCTTAATAAATTTATATTGTTTACAAAATTCTACTTATAATATCTCCTGTACTACTTACAAATATAGTCAAATGATATACAGTATGTGGAATTACTTCACATTTTTAAATTTAATTTTGTGTGGCTATTTCTAGCCTGGTGCAGCCCTTGTGAGGCAGACCCTCCGATGAGGGTGGGCGGCATCTGCCATTTGTAGGTAACTTCGTGTTAGTGTTGTGGAGGATAGTGTTATGTGTGGTGTGTGAGTTGCAGGAATGTTGGGGACAGCACAAACACCCAGCCCCCGAGCCATTGGAATTAACCAATGAAGGTTAAAATCTCCGACGCGGCCGGGAATCGAACTCGGGACCCTCTGAACCGAAGGCCGGTACGCTGACCATTCAGCCAACGAGTCGGACATTACTTCACATGAAACTATACAACTGGTATACGATTAAACTTTACATTGCATTTATTTACTTTTTTACCCATTCTGGAACCTAAGTAGCATAACGACCTGCTGCGTCTTGACCTGAGCCCCTTTTGCCACTACTTTTCAGAGTTCCTGAAGGGCCTTCACAGCTACCGTAGCGGTCCCAGGGCCCTCGAAGTCCCCACTGTACTTCACCCCTACAGGGAGTCCCCTACTTGAGCTGTCCAAACTCCTTAGACCAGGGGATGGAATTAATTTATTCACCCACATTTTTATTTACAATAACTTGCACTGGTCGAATGCCCTCTAACACTTCATTTATTTTCTCTGTTGCTGTTTATTCTCTTCTTGAATATCTGTACAGATTTTGGAAAATGATCAAACACTACCCCTGGTAAACTGTTCCACTCCTTCACACCCTTCCCAATGAATGAAAATTTACACCAATCGCTTCTGCTAAAATTACTTCTAAATTTATATTTGTGGTGTGTCCTGCCGATATAATTATTTTCCAACTGAAGCCTCTCACGGATATCTCCCCATGCTTCTTCTCTTGTATAGGCTCTATATAATCCTATAAGTCTAGTTTTCTCCCTTCTCTTACTTAAAGTTTCCCATCCAAGTTCCTTTAACATTTCTGATACACTACTCTTTCTCCTGAAATCCCCTGTTACAAATCTTGCTGCTTTCCTCTGCACACTATCTATTTCTTTTATTAGGTATTCTTGGTGAGGATCCCAAACACTGTTTGCATATTCCAATAATGGACGAACCATACTTAAGTAACTTTTTACTTTTAATTCGTTATTGCATCCTTCAAGTAGCCCTATCATGACATGTAACGATCTGTATGCTTTCCGAACAATGTCATCAACATGATCCTTCTAGTGCAAATTACTTTCAAATTTCAAAACTAAGTATTTGCAGTTGCCATCTCTTGGGATAACTACCTCATCCAAAGGATATTCAAATTCAGTTTTAAAGCTCCTGTTTGTAAAAGTTGTAACAGTTGATTTGCCTCCATTAACCTTCATATTATTTTCTTCAACCCATTGTTGGATACTCTCAAGGTCCCTTTGTAATTCTGAACAATCCTCAAGGTTATTTATTTCCTTATAAACAATTATGTCATCTGCATACAATCTTATTTTTGATGTTATATTGTTCCCTAAATAATCTGCGTATATTAAGAAATGTAACGGACCGATTATACTACCCTGTGCAATTACCTTCCAAACTTCCTATGATACATTATTTCCTACTTCACTTTCTGAACCCTTGAATTTAGAAATGTTTTTATCCAACGTGTAACCCTTACGTCCAGTCCTATTTCCTCCAATTTCTTTAATAATATTCCATGTTCCACTCTATCAAAGGCTTCGGGAAGATCTATGGCTATGCAATCTAACTGACCTCCTGAATCCAATTGATATGATATGTCCTGTTGAAATCCCACCAGTTGTGCCTCACAAGAAAATTTCTTTCTAAATCCATACTGGCTCCTCATGAACCAATTTTTATCATCACATATCCCTCTGATGTACTTTAATATTAAACTCTCCAGTATTTTACAAACTATACTGGTCAGGCTGATTGGTCTGTAGTTCTCTGGTTTCCTTTTATCACCCTTTCCTTTATAAATTGGTATTATTACAGATTCCTTCCATTCCTTTCGTATTACGCTATTATTTATAACATAGTCAAAGAGAAATTTTAAATAAGGCACTATGTACCATGCCATTGTCTTTAATACCTCCCCAGTAATTTGATCACTTCCTGCTGCTTTTCCTTGCTGAAGCAGCTGGATTTCTCTGAAAAAATCTTCATTTGTGAATGAGAAGCTTCTTGTTTCCCTCTGTGTCTCTCCCTCTCTATCTTCTGTTTCGGTTTCCAACTCCTGACAATCGTCTACTGAATCTCTGAAATCCCTACTAAATAGGTTTGCTTTTTCAGTATCTGTTAACTAGTGTTCACCCCTTCTCCCACCATTGTAGGAATTTGGATCCCTTTTCCTTTATGATTCCTGATATATGAATACAGCTTTTCCCATTTCCCTTTGTGCTCATTACCCTCTTGAAGTATGCCATCATATAATTCTCTTTTTCTTCCTTTTTCACTCTATTCAATTTCCTCATTAGCTGTTTTCTAGCTTCTCTACTCTCCCTACCCTCTTTGATTTTCCTGTTTACTATTCTACATTTTCTTTTTAATTCTTTATTTCCCTTGTATAATAAACAGGGTATGAGGTCATTTTACCCTTCTTAACAGGTACAAATCTCTTCTCTCCTTCCCAAATGATTCCTTTAAATTTAGCCCAAAGTGTACCCTCATTACTCCCTTCACTTATCCAACAACTGAATTGTGATTTAAGGTAAGTCCCAAATTCTTCAACTTTAGTTTTTCTGTACAATTTCTTGTCTTGTGTAACCCTCTTATTAAGCCTTTTTGGTACGAGTCCTACATCCATTGTTGTTGTTGTTGTTGTTGTTGTTGTTGTTGTTGTTGTTGTTGTTGTTAGTCGTTTAGTCGCTTTCGACTCTCCGTGACCCCATAGACCAAAGTGCGCCATTTCTTCCTGTCATGAACTATTTTCCGAAGTCTTTCTAAATTGAGAGCCGTGGCTTCCTTGATGCCATCAATCCACCTCATCCGTTGTCGCCCTCTTCTCCTGTTACCATCAGTCTTCCCCAGCAGTAAGGTCTTTTCCAGTGAATCATGTTTTCTCATAATATGACCGAAGAACTTTAGTTTTTGTCTGAGTATTTGACCTTCCAGTGAACAGCCTGGGTTGATTTCCTGTAATATGGACTTATTAGACCTCTTCGCAGTCCACGGAACTCTAAGGAGTTTTCTCCAACACCATAGACCAAATGCGTCTATTCTTCGACGCTCAGCCTTTCTTACTGTCCAGGTTTCGCTTCCGTACATTGCTACTGGAAAGACCATAGCCTTCACTATACGAATCTTCGTTCTTAAAGTTACGTCTCTACTCTTGAAAATGTTATCAAGGTTGGCCATTGCCTTCCTCCCAAGGAGCAAGCGTATCTTAATTTCATGGCTGCAATCGCCGTCAGCAGTTATTTTGGAGCCCAAGTCGATGAAACTAGGAACAAACTCCATTGTTTCACCATTTATATGCCAGGAGGTGATAGGTTTATTTGCCATGATCTTTGTTTTCTTGACATTCAACCTTAGTCCAGCTTTTTCACTTTCTTCTTTCACCTTCATTAGTAGATACTTAAGTTGTTCTTCACTTTCTGCCAACATGGTGGTGTCATCAGCATATCTAAGGTTATTTATATGTATCCCACTAATTTCAGCTCCAGTTTCTGTTTCATCTAATTTGGCATTCCTCATCACATACTCTGCATATAAGTTGAATAAGTAAGGTGACAATATGCAGCCTTGACGTACACCTTTCTCAATATTGATCCATTCAGTTGTTCCATATAGGGTTCTCACCATAGCTTCCTCACCAGAGTAGAGATTTCTCATGAGGCAAATAAGATGATCTGGTACTCCCATAGTCTAGAGTACTTGCCACAATTTATTGTGGTCGACACAGTCAAAGGCTTGAGCATAGTCAATAAAGCATAAGTATAGGTCTTTCTGGAATTCTCTTGCTTTCTCCATAATCCAGCGAATATTAGCAATTTGATCTCTGGTTCCTCTGTCTTTGCGGAAACCGGCTTGTTCTTCAGGTAGTTCTCGATCTACATAGTGCCGAAGCCTATTTTGCAGGATCTTGAGTATAACCTTACTAGCATGCGATATAAGTGCGATTGTTCGGTAGTTTGAACATTCTTTAGCGCTGCCCTTCTTTGGAATTGGGATGAACACTGAGTTTTTCCAATCTTTTGGCCACTGCCGGGTTTTCCATATTTGCTGACATATTGAATGTAGCACTTTCACAGCATCCTCCTAGGATTTTGAACAGTTCTGCTGGGATTCCATCATAACCACTTGCCTTATTGTTTGCAATACTTTCTAGGGCCCACTTGACCTCACTTTCTAGGATATCTGGTTCTGGCTCTGACAACAGAGTAACTTCATCATGAGTATTCCGCTCTTTCCTATACAAATTGCCTACATATTCCCTCCACCTTTCTTTAATCTCCTCTGCTTCAGTAAGATCTTTTCCATTTTTATCTTTTATCATTCCAATCTTCGCCTGGAATTTCCCTCTGATGTCTCCAATTCTTATGTAAAGATCTCTTGTCTTACCCAGTCTGTTATTTTCCTCAACTTCCTTGCATTGTTCATTCAAAAAGGCATTCTTATCAATTCTAGCTAGTTTCAGAAACTCTGCATTTAATTTAGACATCTTCGATCTTTCCCCTTTGATTTTTGCATTCCTTCTTTCTTCTGCTATTTGTAGTGCTTCACCCGATAAGCATCTGGCCTTCTTCTTGTTCTTTTTCTTGGGAATATGCTTTTCCGCTGTCTCCTTAACAACACAGCGTACTTCCGACAATAGCTCTTCTGAAACTCTATCTGTTAAATCTAATCCATTAAATTTGTTTCTAACCTCTACTATATTTTTCAAGAGGTACGCTATTTAGGTCATATCTGCTTGATGGTTTGGCTCTGTCAATCCTTTTTAATTTGAGCCAGAATTTGGAAATTAAGAGCTCGTGATCTGATCCACAATCAGCACCAGGCCTTGTTTTGGATGACTGTACAGCGCTCCTCCACCTCTGACTACAGAGTATGTAATCGATCTGATTCCGACATTTACCATCTGGCGAGGTCCTGGTGTATAGGCGTCGTTTGGGCAATTGAAACAGTGTGTTGGTAATGACCAGTGAGTTGTCTTGACAGAATTCTAGGAGTCTCTGTCCAGCTTCATTTGTTGTGCTAAGGCCAAATTATCCCGTTACTCCATCTGCAGTTTGATTTGCTACTTTGGCATTCCAGTCGCCAATAATGAAGACGACATCCTTCTTTGGTGTTAACTGTAGCAATTCTCGTAAGTCTTCATAGAACTGATCAATATCTTCCTCTTCAGCTTCTGTGGTTGGTGCGTAAATTTGTATGACTGTGATGTTAAAAGGTTGGTCTTGAAAACGTACAGACATCATTCTATCAGTTTTAAAATTGCACCCAATTATAGTGTTACGCACCCTGTTGCTAACTATGAGGGCAATTCCGTTTTTCCTTTGGTTTTCATGTCCAGAATAGTAGACCATGTAATCATCTGTAGCAAATTCACCCATACCAATCCATCTCACTTCGCTTATTCCCAGTATATCGATGCCCAGTCTCTTCATTCCTCGTTTGACTATATCCAGCTTTCCTTGATACATGGATCTTACATTACAGGTTCATAAACAGTACTGTTCCTTGCAGCATCGCATATTTCTTGAGGCTTCTCTCAACGTAGTTCCCCCCGGAGATCCGACTGGGGAACTTGAAAATCCGGAATATTTTGAATTGAGCAAAGCCATGGGGTTTTCTTGGGAAAATTACAGTGGTGGTTTCCCGTTGCCTTCCACTGTCCTCCACTCCTGTTGGCTCACTGACCCAGTTTCCCGCTGGGGTTGTAAACCCAACCTTCCACTGGGTTGCTCAGCTTAACAGGGGCACCACCCGTAGGTAGGATATTTGGATAATTGAGGTGTGAGAGGCTAAGTGAACTCTCTTGGTGAGTTCATATATTCGCAACACACCCCCGTTTCTAGCCAGAGTCTCAAGATGTTCGTAGAGAATCCCCAAGGTCGTTTCCTGGGCCCCTACATCCATTATTACAGCCTTATGGTCTCCTATACCTTCAATTACCTCAGTTTTATCAACAATTTCCCATGGTTTAACCAAGAATACATCTAGTAAGTTATTGAGACGAGTCGGTTCTTGTACTACTTGTGTAAATCCTCCCTCCAAAATTAACTTATTTGCCAGTTCCTGTTCATGGGCTTCACTTGCAGCTCCATTCCATTCAACTTCAGGCAAATTTAGATCTCCCCCAATTATGACCATATCATTATTATTGTTTTTATGAGTATAATCTATTATTTTCTCAAATATTTCCATGTCTCTTTCCTCTCTTCCAGGCCTGTATTTTTTCTATAATTCACACCTCCTTCATATTATCACAAACTAAATTTATCCCTAATATTTCATCCCTTTCATCGGTAAGCCATTCATGTGAACAATAAGTTTCCATCACCAGATTAAACATCTCCCCTCCCTTTTTATCTCCTCCGTCTCTACGATAGACTGTACCCTTCTGGAACTACTTCTCTATTACCCACTCCTTCTCTCAACCACGATTCCACTCCTATCACCATATCAGTCTTATAAGATTCCATCAATGTACCGAATTTTAATTGTTTATTTACTACACGTTGACAGTTTACCAAGAGCGATCTCAGACCCCCCTTCCTCCCTAAAACTTGACTGTTGCAATTGGGTAACTTGAAATTACTTACTTTTCTGAGTTTCATTTTCTAGTTGACTGAGCCAGCTTGAAGTACAGCTGGCTCTTTCTACTAGTTTTCCTGGTCAGTATTATAACTCAAGAGAGTTGCCTGTTTAACAGTACATATCTTAAGATTAATAAAATCTAGAACAATATTTGTTATCTTTCGTTTACCTGAATTGTTTAGATAGAGGCCATGTTTTGTATAACAGTATCTCTTAAAACTCCTGCATTCAATAACCTAGGCATTCCGAAAATGTTTACAAATTTTAACAATATCTGTATTGACCTTGTCCACTCAATGTTCACACACGAGTCTCTACTCAAATTATGCCTGTGGGGCACGTTCACTACAAAGACGTTAGTGTGGGTCAGCTTCCCTAGTGTATGTTTAAGTTGTGATCTTACATTCTTGGCGTCGTCGTGAGCTACGACGTTCGTCCCACCGATGATAACTACTGCATCGCCGCTCCCGAAGTTCCTAGTTGCTTCTTCTACGTTTTCCAAGGACACTGCTGACTCCTGGATATACTGTATTTCTCCGGTTGCTGCTATATTCTCGTCGTTTATCACTCCCGCAATTCCCCTTCCTTGGCTATCACCAAACACAGGTACCTTTGTTGATTTAGGCATAACTGGGTCTTGAATATGAAATCTAGGCCTAAATTTTAACCTCGGTACGGCAACGGCAGCGCATTGCGATGATTTGGTTTCACGCGCGCGATCACTTTCTTCCAGAATTAAATTATTTAGGGCAGAAAACCTATTTCTGATTATTATTTTCCGGAAATTCAGTTGTAGATTCTTAGCCGGCCATCAATGAACTACTTGACACCACGTGCTCGAGTTTGTTACTGGTACCGTTATATCACTCGAAGAATGCTAAGTCCCAAATTCTAGCGATCGCAGTCTTTGTTTTAATTCTTGATTTTCAACTTTAAGAGACTCATTGCCCTTTTGTAGAATGTTTAAAATTTATAATGCCCATTTGTAGAATCTTTAAAATTTCTAATGCCCTTTTGTATTCCTCATCGATTGTTTTCGGTGCTTCATCGTCAACGCCGTCGCCAACTACAACATTCCGAACACACTGCTCACAAATCCAGTCAACATTTTCATTAGTTTTTACGTCTCTAGGACAATTTCCGCACTTTCACAACATTCCATTTTTCACTAATCTTCGACTTTTTCCGCACTTTTCGTCACATTTGAGGTTAATTTACTCGGAGGATAAAACACTACGACGTCATTACCGGGCGCCATTTTGAAATAATAATAATAATAATAATAATAATAATAATAATAATAATAATAATAATAATAATAATAATAATAATAATAATAATAATAATGTTATTTGCTTTAGGCCTACGTCCCTCTAACTTCTCTTACAGTTTTTGGAGACTCCGAGGTGCCTGAATTTAGTCCCTGAGCTGGGCTTAGAAAGCCAGGTCTACAATTCCAAGCTACTCAGCCCTGCTCAGCCTTCACATTATTTCGATAATAGGCTCTATGTATGCTTAACCTATCACTTGTCTTGTTATATATACTCGAAGCTATCCGCAAAACGAAACACGAGACGAAGTTCACTAGACATCAACATAAACGGATAGATCCCGTGCTTTCACCTTGGCCTTCACTGGACGTTGCCAGACTTACATGACTCCGGCTTGTAACTGTAGTCGGCTATGGTCTACAATATTATCAGACCTTAATACAAAATCAACATGGCCGACACATCGGTTGAATGTAAGCAAGCCTGTGATACATAAACATAACCTACTGATTAACGTATTGGATTGCTAAGTTGTCAATAATAACGAAAATAATACTTTACTTTGCGTAATAGACCAATACCATATAGAAATAGCCTATACTCATTGGAATTAATAATTTTTCTTCTGTATTGAGTGTCACTAAAATGTTAGATGATGAGAAAAATAGTTCTAAGTGTCTGTAGTATTTTTCATATCTATGGTAGTGTTTTGTTTATTATTCAATTGTTTTAACCAGAAATTGTGTCGCCAACCTTCTCGCACGGCAACCGCGCTTAATTTATATTATTTTATTCTATGACTGAAACTATTTTCTTTGTTTTTGTGCCGAGTTTGGTGCAATGTGTTTTTGAGTGTAGAGTTGATTTGAGACAGAATGTTTTAATAAACGTTTCTAATCAATTATTGAGAGTTGTGCCCCAATTTTTTTCTGATGGGTTATGGGCTTAGTGCGCCATAAGTGGTGAGTAAAAAAGGTATCAGTTGCGGATAAGCCGAAGATTGAGAGACTTGGGCCGAAAAAATTTGTGGTGTGGTGCAAGCGAATGAAGGCTTTCATAACAAGAAATGCTGGGCTGCCATCCATCCCGGTTACGATGATGATGACGATTTAACTACAGACGAAGAGGACCTAAACGCCACTGTGCTTAGTTACTTGACGGAGTTGGTAGAGGACTGTTACTTGAATGATGTAACCAGACATGAACGAGCAAAGCATGCCTGGAACAGGCTTAAGGCAATCCATTTCAAGATCTCTCCTTTTAAATTTGTGTGTACCATGGACGAATTGGCAAGCTGCGTCAAGAAACAGGATGAACCTGTTTTGGAATATCTGAATCGTGTTGAGCAATTAGTGGAAAAACTAAGAAATCCTGGATCCTACATCAGTGATCAAGACCTGGCGGCCTACATGCTGAGAGGTTTGAAGCAAGAAAATTACAAACACATTGCCCATGTGATAGAGTTAAATGAAGAAAAACTATCGTCACAAAAATGTGAAGAGTAAATTGCTGCTGGAAGAAGATAGACTAGAGAGAGAGAAGGATGAACGTGAGAAGAAAAATCAAGAATTGAGAAGCTATGTCATGAAGAACAAAGGAAAATTCCATGGTTTTGAGAAGAAACACAATTTTTGTGATGAAAAATTCACCTCTTCTGATAGATTCTGTCAATGTTGTGGTCAACTTGGGCATTTTGCAAAAGAGTGTGCAAAAGTAAGAGAAGCCAAGTCAAGAGGAAATGGGATTTGTTACACTTGTGGCAAGGAAGGACATCCTTCGTTTAAGTGTAGAAACTATGAAGCTAGTACAAGTGACAATAGGGGCTCAGACGGGAATGCCCATGACAACAATAAGCCACAGAAAGAATTCAAGAATAAAGTTGCCACTTATGAAGAGAAGAAAGAACCGGAGACAGAAGGAGATTGGAAATAGCACTGTGAAAGTGAAATATGCTGTGCATTTGATGAGAGTACCAGAGTACAAGGAATGTAAACAGAACGAAAAGTCAAGTGATGCAAATACTTGGATTGTGAATAATGGTTGTAACCATCACATTACACTTCACCGTGAGTTGTTGAACAACTTTACAAGAAATGTGTCAGGTTCAGTGCAGGTGGGAAAGAAAAGTGTTGTATGTGATGTGAAAGGCTGAAAATAAGTGATCAGTGTGGTGGATGGACTTTGAAACTAAAAATGTGCTGTGGGTTCCAGACGCATCTGATAATATTTTGTCGGTGAGGCAACTTGGGAAAACTAATGTGCGTTTTGAGATAGACAATGGAAAGCTAAATGCTTATACGAAGGGAATGGAGATAAAGAATTGTTCACTGTCTATACAAGAGAAGAAGGTGCCATGTATACCATCAAATGTGATTGGTATGAACTAGTGAAATCAGACTGTCAAGATAGTGATGGTGAACAGGAATCTGTGTGTGCAGTTGCTTGAAAGATGGTGACAAGGGAAATATGGCATGACCGTTTTGGGCATGGTGAAAATTTGCCTGACAGTGATTTGATTGGTAAGCAAAAAGGTAGTGAGAAGTGTGAAGTGTGCATGAAAGGCAAAGCTAAAAGAGCTCATTTCCTAGATAGACTAGTGAAATCGCCAGCTCCCTTAGATCTTGTTTACTCTGATGTTTGTTATGTAAACCCTTAAACCTTGGGAGGGGGAAATTTCCTAACCTTGACAGATGACTATTCCAGATACAGTGAAGTGAGTGTGTAAAAGCACAAAAATGAGGCTTGTGAAAAACTGATTACATTCAAGAAAAGGGCTGAGAAAATTCAAGATAAAAAGTGAAAAGTGTTCAAACGGATGGAAGAGGAGAATATTGTAATAATGACTTGAAACAGTTCTTTGTTGACAATAGTATCGTTCACAGGCTGTCTTTGCCAGGGGAACACCAGCAAATGGGAGTAGCAGCTAGGCTGAATTAACAGCTTCTGACTTTAGTTCGGTAAATGTAGGTATGCTTTTGAATATTTGGGGTGAGGCGATCTATACCACCTGGTTCATTAAGAATACGTGTAAAGCATCTGCTATCGAAAACAATGTACCCTATGAGTTGTGGTTTAACAAAAAGTTGTCTGATGAGGAAATTTGTAGAATGAGAGTATTTGGATGTCGTGCCTGGGCATATGAGAAATATAACATAGCTGATAAATTAGCGTCTAGAGCAAAGGAATGTGTTTTTTGGCTATCCTAACGATAGAAGAGGCTATAGGCTGTGGGACTTGGAAAACAAGTGTGTTGTTTTGTCCAGAAATGTAGTATTTGAGGAGAGATTGTTTCCCATGAAGACTAAAGAAAGACCTGCTACTGTGATGCCTGTTTAGTCTTGTGAGAAACCATTGGTCGTAGATTTAAGTTTGTTTAACTCTGATAATGATTCTGACTTGGTGCGCAGAACTGATGAGCAAGTAATAGATGAACCAGATAGAGGTCCTGAAATCAGTGTGAATAACATCAATGCTGAAGTGCAGGAAGAGCCCATAATTCCTGAACTACGTAGGTCACAGAGAATCAGAAACAAACAAGAGTGTGTGGATCGCATTGGATGTAATTTGCATGTTGTGTCTACTGAAACTGACAGTTTACCGTAGAGTGCCAAGGAAACTTTGACTGGTCCTGAGTGTGAAAAATGGAAATCAGCAATGGAGAAGGAGCTAAGTAATTTTGAGAAAAATGAGTCTTAGGAATTGGTAGAGAGGCTAAAAGAAAATAATATTATTGGGATAAAATGGGTCTTCAGGATCAAAGAAGGACTTGATTGTAATGAGAACATTTGCAGGGCTAGGCTTGTAGCTTTAGGTTATAAGCAGGTAGAAGGTGTTGAATATAATGATACAGTCGTCTTGAGGCGTCAGACCGTCAGAATATTGATTGCTCTTGCGGTTGTCAAAGTTTGGAATATTCAACATTATGATGTAGATGCAGCATTTCTAAAGAGTAACATTAAGGAGGAAGTGTTTTTGGAGCAACCCAGTGGTTTTGAAAAAAAACCAACGGTGCATACAATTTAAAGAAAAGCATGTATGGTTTACACCAAAGTTCAAAGGGCATTTGTTTTGATGGTGTCTTGAAGTAAAAAATGAAATGGCGTATGGCTTTTAGTGCCGGGAGTGTCCAAGGACAAGTTCGGCTTGCCAGATGCAGGTCTTTTAATTTGACTCCCGTAGGCCACCTGCGCGTCTTGATAAGGATGAAATGATGATGAAGACGACATATACATCCAGCCCCGATGCCAGAGAAATTAACCGATTATGGTTAAAATTCCCGACCCCTCCGGGAATCGAACCCGGGACCCCTGTGACCAAAGGCCAGAAAGCTAACCGTTTAGCAATGGAGCCGGATTGTCTTGAAGTCAATCGGTCTTAACTCTCTTGGAGCCAGGCGGTGCTGCGAGCACCCGCCCTTTAAATTGCCAGAGCCGATCAGGTCGGTCTTTAAATATCCGGTCGGAAATTGCCAGAGCTGATTACATCGGCCGGCTTAAAATTCTATGATATACATAGTTTTGTGGAAGCCTATAGTGACGTACATACTTTTGTTATAACCTATAGTAAATTGGCTGCACGTTATTGTGTGCCTGGCCTTGATTTGGAATTTCTAAGAGGGCGTTCTAGCTTTCACAAGAGTTGTTTCCTGTGTTTAGAAATACCGCTAACCGGTCAGTACGAGATTGCTCCTTGCAGTTGAGTGGATTTGTGACAGCAACATGGCTAGTTGTTCACGTGATATATTTTCGGCAGGTATTGATGACTGGTTCATACGTTCATGAACGTACCATTTGTTTGCAATTTTCGCTATTTTCGGTACCTCTCCTATTTTTCTAAATTTATGTTATATGTTGTTCTTACCTTAATTATTTGTTTCGGTCTGGTTACTTTTCGTTAATTGATTGCAAGTTTCCTTCGACGTGCAATCATGTCACAGGTTAAACGAACTCTGCTTGTCTATTTTCTTTCTTTTCTTCGCTGCCTTACCTCGTTCCTTCTTGGTTGTTGATTGGTTGCAGCACCTTGGCATGACTGTTTACGTCACTGGCAACTTTCCTTTTGATTGGTACCGAATGTGTATCCTTCCACGTTTTTCCGTCTTTTCATTGGTCATTTTTGTTATTTGCATTTAGTCTTTGTTATATTAATTAATTGGAAATTTTTAAAATATTCTTTCTGGGCTCCCTTTTCCTCACTATTTTGTTATTTTTTGTTAAGATTTTCATGTACAGGTTTGTAATTACTTCCGTTAGTTTTACAGCACTATGTTGCGTCCCATCTGGAATCTTCCTCAGCGCTATTTAAGGATCAAGCTTGCGGGAATGCTTTGCCTTCACACTCCGGGTCTGGCCGGAATCGCCGCTGGTACTCTACGTCAGCTCTTATGCTGCACTTTCATTTGGCAACATATTTGCCGCACGCATTATGGAATAGCGACTTCTCGTCAGCATGTACTTTGCTGCAGTTTGTTCGAGGTCAATCACCTCTCCTTTCGCTCATGTGTTGAGCGCTACAAGCATGACTTGTCAACCAGCGTAACTGCACTTGATGTGGCCCATGCCGGCCTTTGTATTTTCCATTTTGGAAATGAAAATAACGCCAGCCTAGTTTTGGTCTTCTTTGCAGCGAGATCTGCTGAATTTTTAATGACGATTTTAGCCAGTCGTGTCTATGGACACATTTTCTTTATGTCAATAAAAGTTATTAATTGCAGCTTACTATTGGATAATGAAGTTGCTGGACAAAAGTTCCTTTTTTTATTTGAGCTTTTTAGTCCCCGGTGGAGAATTGAGTGCTGTAAAATTCAACTCAAGAACTGTAGCCTTACTGTGTAAACAGTTCTCATCAAAATTTCGTACATTCAACTTTGTTATTTTGATAAATTTAATATTTCTCTAATTGTTCATGATTATTCAACTTAATTATCGGCCTGGTTTTAACCAGCCTTCAAATTAATGTAATCATTCAGATACTGTATTCTGATTTTCTCAGCTGTCGTAAGACAACAGTCTTACTAGCATTTTTATACTGAAAGTCTGTGGCTACTTTTGGCTCAAAGCCATGCGCTGGAATATCATATTTAATTATTAATTATTGTTAAAATCTCTCTAGTCTTTGTTGTTATTTCTACATTATTTATATAATAAATCTTATAACTGCTGATCCTTTTTCTTATTTCCCGAGAAACCTTGGAAACCCCCTCCGGCCTTTCCATTGTTTTCTCCAATGACCATAAATTAATGGAATATTTGGAACAATGCGAAGTGAACGCGGATGATTTATCAGATAGCGATAGTGAATTTAGTTCAGAGAGTAGTGATGAAATTATACCAGACACGCCCCCGGGATCACCACAGCTAATGAAGAGGGGTTTATTTGTTTCTAATGGCATTAAAGCTACTGTGAATACTGAGGTTGATGAAACTAGTGATGACGATGATGTTGATGATGATGTCTCTGGAGAACATTTTGTGGAAATTTCTCCCAATGAACCTGACAACGTTCCTCAGCCTCTTATTTCGTTCATGGACCTTCCTGGACCTAAACATGCCCCTCCGCCTGGTTCTCCGTCCATATCATCCTTCAATTTATTTTTCACTTTTTCTTTGCTAAACCTTATGTCATAGAGACCAATCGCTACGCTGACCAACTCCTTACTTGTAATGAACTGTCACCAATTCCTGCTCTCGATGTTGGAGACGCACTACAATTGATGAAATAAGGGCGTTCATTGCTGTCATCATGAATATGGGACTGATAAGAAAACCTACCATTGTTTCGTACTGGAGTACTGTAGACCATTTCATTACTCCTTGGTTTGGTGAAATGTTCTCAAGGAATAGGTTTCAGCTTCTTTTAAAAAATTTTCATTTAGTTGACAACAGTAAGCTTTCTTCTCCTGGATCTCCAAACTATAATCCCTGTGCTCGATTCCAACCTCTTGTAGATCATGCTAATAGGCTATTTAGACATCATTATACTCCTCACCAGCAATTTTCCATAGACGAAAGTTTAGTTGGAACTAAACGCCATACACAACTACTCCAATACATGCCGAATAAGCACCATCACAAGTGGGGGATAAAATTTTGGATGTTGTGTGACGCAGTTAGTAAGTAGTGTGTTGATTTTTATACCTACCGAGGAGCAAGATCCACTGAAGGCAGAAACGAAATCAGAATTAATGGACTCGCCTAAACTGTAGTGACGAAACTTCCGTCTCTAGGGAATTATTTTATGAAAGGTTTTCGCGTTTACGCAGATAATTATTTTACGTCAATCCCCCTTGCAAAACATTTATATTCAGTTGGAACATGTATTACCGGCACTATAGGAAGAAACAGGAAGGGACTACCAGATGCTGTGAAAAAGCTATTTAAATTAGTTTATAATAAATATTTCGGACAGGGGCCAATTTTACTAGTGGGATCCAAACAGAAAATATCTCAGAAAAATCAGGTAGTGGTTATAAGTAAACGCGGAGATGCAATAGAAACGAAAGTGCCTGCAACTGCTAGAAACATTAATCAACCCAAGAGGAAACCTAATGTGATCTTAGACTATAATCGTTATAGACTATGGGGGGCATTGATACAAATAACATGATGGTGTACTTTCACTTAGATGAACGTAGAACTTTGAAATTCTGGAAAAAAAGTTGCATTCAATATAATTTCGAGAATTGTCTTTAAAAATGCTTATTTGATATATTTAGAAAATTGCAACGTAAAGAAAATGGCTGAGCTCCAGTTCAACTATATAATTGAATCTCTCAGTGCTGAATGGTTTGAGAATAGACAAAAGATTATCACAGATATTCCTGTGTGTGGCGCAAAACTTTTGCCAGGTCAATTAGAAAGAGGTTGCGTTGTATGTAGCTCTCCACAACAGAGAAAGAGGTCGCCAACTGCGTGCATCAAGTGCGATAAAGGCCTGCATACTAAGTGTGCAGCTCTTCATAAGTGCCTTAAATAAACAAAATATATTAAAGTTCTATTTGAAAAAAAACAGATTTTATATGACGTTGCATTTCGCTTTTTATTATTCCTATTAGTGTAGGTGGTAAGTGATTAGTGTTAGTGTAAATACCC
The DNA here is from genome assembly GCF_040414725.1 of Anabrus simplex. Classification (NCBI taxonomy): domain Eukaryota; kingdom Metazoa; phylum Arthropoda; class Insecta; order Orthoptera; family Tettigoniidae; genus Anabrus; species Anabrus simplex. The sequence goes on along the minus strand of NC_090272.1, from coordinate 124,921,476 downwards.
TTAAGTGCTTCAACAGTGGTCTCAAACTTTGAACAACATTATATAGCTGGTGACGAGTCTTCTTCTCAACAATTTTCGGTGAGTAAATTTATTTTGTTATTTTCCTTCTTTTTACTAGTGACATAATAAATTTGAATTTGCATTTTATTATTTTTCTTTTTCTCGTTCAGAGCAGTTATTATAATTCTGTTCAAAAATAAATTCTCTATCATTACGTAAATGCCGGTCCCCGCGGGTCAAGTGTAGTGTGCCTGCCTCTCACCCGGAGGTCATAGGTTCGATTCCCGGACAGGTGAACGATTTTTACCTGGGTCTGAGTGTTGGTTCGAGGTCGACTCAAACTAAGTGACCCTAAGTAATTACAATACAGGAGATATCTCAGGCTGAGAGAGCTACCTTGGTCTAGAAAACCGAGAATAATTAACGAGAGAATTCGTCTCACTGACCATGCGTCACCTCGTAAACTGCAGGTGTTCGGACTGAGCAGCGGTCGCTTGGCAGACCAAGGCCCATCATGGATTTAGTGCCATAGGTATTTAATTACGCATATTGTATTGTAAAGTGTTTTTAATTCTATTTACTCTATGACTGAATCTATGATGTTTTTGTTTCTTTGTGCCGAGTAATTGCGCAAGGTCCGCCTCCGTAGCGTAACGGTTAGTGTTATTAGTTGCCGTCCCCGGGGGCCCGGGTTCGAATCCCGGTACTGCCATAAATTTAAGAATGGCAAGAGGGCTGGTACGTGGTTGAAATGGAACATGCAGCTCACCTCCATTGGGGTGTGCCTGAAAAGAGCTGCACCACCTCAGGATGAGGACACGAGTTTACTTCAGCGTAACGGTTAGTGTTATTAGCTGCCGTCCTCGGGGGGCCGGGTACGATTGAAATGGTACATGCAGCTCACCTCCATTGGGGGTGTGCCTGACAAGACCTGTACCACCTTAGGATGACACGAGTTTACTTTGTCCGCCTCCGTAGCGTAACGGTTAGTGTTAATAACTGCCGTCCTCGGGGACCCGGGTTCCATTTCCGGTACTAGTACTGGTATGTGGTTGAAATGATACGTGCAGCTCGCCTCCATTGGGGGTGTGCTTGACAAGAGGTGCACCACCTCAGTATGAGGACACGAGTTCACTATTTATTGCGCAATGTGTTGTTGAGTTTATGGTTGAGTTGAGACAGAAAGTTTTAATAAACTTTTCTAATCAATTATTGAGAGTTGTGCCCCAATTTATTTCTGATAATATTTAGATACGCAATAAGTGAAAATTTCAAATTATAAGTCTTCACTATGTACTAGTACGGTCCAGGGAATAGGTAATATAGGTTTGCGTTCTAAAATATCAGTTCTGGGAATATCTGATGCGTTTCAAAGTGTGGCAGTTTCAGTTTAATCAATCAATCAATCAATCAATCAATCAATCAATCAATCAATCAATCAATCAATCAATCAATCAATCAATCAATCAATCAATCAATCAATCAATCAATCAATCAATCAATCAATCAATCAATCAATCAATCAATCAATCAATCAATCAATCAATCAATCAATCACTGATCTGAATTTAGGGCTGTCGTTAAAGTGGCAGATTACGTATCAACTGTTTACCTAGTATTTTCTTAAATGAATTCAAAGAAGTCGGAAATTTATCCAAGTGGTGTAGATATAGTAGGGGGCACCCTTAGTAAATTATTCTAGAACGTATTTCTTCTTCCTATGAATCAATACTTGTTTTAGAAAGACTTTTATTTCAATGACCTTTATATTACCACGCGCTTTTAATTACAATAGATTACCTCGTTCAAGAAATTTACTAGAAACATAACCTTGTCACGAATTTCAATTACCTCAAAACAATGATTCTGATAATGACTCGCCAAACTGCTATACATCTGTTTCACTTCAGATAATGAACAGGAGAATCGATTTGAAATTCTCTGGCGGGATATGCATTTTCGTATAAAGCACTTTAACACCAGAGTCGTTGTCAACGTAAATAGTACTGTAAGTGACAGTATATCAGTTGATAACTTGTCCTCTAATTTAACAAAGGGCATATAATCTTCATTCACAGATAAGCTTTATCACTTTTTAAAACCTCACATTTAAAAACCTCAAAATGAATAGTAATTGAGAAATGTGTTAGAATAGGCATCAACACTGATGTAAAACTCCAGACCTTGTCACGCAAGTTTGTATCATAGTAATCATGGCTGACGGTGGGCAAATGGACACTGCCATTGGTTGAAGGCTAGTCCAGTGAAATGTCGTTCCCATAATTCAATACAGACAGAAGTTATGACCAACTTACGCGATGAAAAGACCTAAGAGTGAGGCAATGTCAAAGAATAACCATATGAAACAAATAAGAGTAAGAATTTGTTGAACTATGGTAGTGACATTTCATAGGGCAAATCTTCAGGCGATGCAGAGTCCATTCTTGCCAACGCCAGCCACGATTATATAACAACGTGATGAAATAGTTGAGACGTTTCGATGCAGTAATTACGATTCTAAACACTTGAAACCATAGATAGCGCTAGTTATGCTTAAATATGAATACGAAATAGAGGCTTAAATCCGCGGGACTTGTGATTGAATATAAAAAAGAAATAGAGGTCTAATTATTAGTAGTACGTAGCGTTCCCGACACCGGAAGAAAAAATCACAAGGAAATGTAACCTGAATGATAAACAATGTATAATAGAGAAGAAGAATGTATGTAAATGGAACCAACCTTAATGTAGAGGAGGTTAGGCGACGACACGAGAAAACAACACGATTGAACTACTCATTCACTAATAATTTGACGTGACGGCCACACCATTCACATACTCTGCTATTTGAAATCAAATTGTGATGTACATAGAATTGAAGTAAATCATTGAAGTTGTTCTTGTAATTCGCTGAAAAACTTGTTACATTAATAACACATCCATCGCACGATGCCATGTCAATATAATTAGATATGCTTTCTGTATCAACACTGGCCAGATGCACTGGATGCGCTATGTACGAAGAAAGAAGTAGTAGGCTTTGCTTCTATCAATCCTATCATTTCGTGACCAGTAAGCGACATAGAATGCCGTGGTGTATTAATGTGAAGAGAAACGTCATTGTGGTCCAGGGCTAAGTCGTTCGAGTCGTCTACGAGAAAAATAAACATAGTCCGGGGCTAACCTAACCTAACCTAACCGCGAGTCGTCTGCGAGAAAAATAAATAACCTAACCTAACCTAACCTGCGATAAAATTAAACATAGTCCTAACCTAACCTAACCTAACCTAACCTATGTGAAAACAAATGTAATTGTGGTCCAGGGCTCAACAAATGTAATTGTGGTCCAGGGCTCAGTACCATTTAGTTCCTAAGTACAGTGGTTGGCAGCATCGGCGAGTCGTGCAAGTCGTTTGCGAGAAAAATAAACATAGGACAGTCATACCGCAAGTAGATATTGCCGATGCAAGCGGTAACCATGGTACTAATGTTGCGTGACATAGACTGAAGTTCTAATCAGACACACAATACGATCGACACGTCCTAATGTGTCAAAATAGTTTTAAAACCAGATTTCAATAAATACATCACTACACTAACGTTCCCTAATCAAACCAAACGAACAGAAGAACTAAAGTGATACTTCGCACATGCTCATGTTTATGTTTGAACAAACCGATCGCGTCACCATTTTAGCTAATATCGATAGCTGCATTCTGTCCAGAATTGACCAAGTATGTCCTTTGATTCCTTTAGGTGTTCGTATGCTATTTGGTCCGGTCCGGTTGCCTTTTCGTTTTTCATTTTTGCAATGGGAAATTTAATTTCCTCCCGTGAAACTATTAGTTCTCTATCTATATTTGTATTACATTGTATGATATATTGTAGTTGGTCTTGGCCAGTTCTATGTCACTAGTCGTTAATTATTAGTGAATATCTGAGGTTAAAACTATCACTTCCATCCACAAGAAGCTATACCGAGCATATAGAAGGAAGAATAGCCAAGAGGAAAGAAATCGATTTAGATTTCTACACCACAGACGCCATTTTCGTCAGGAACTGGACCAGAGGAAACCAAGAACAAAGACATATTATAACACGACTTGCCATTCATGGCTTTCACCATAAGATTTGTGTAAACAAAATCTATCACGGTCCTAATGACAGTTGTGTATTCTGTGCAGTAATAAGTGTGATAGATATCATATAACGGTGTACCGAGCGAGAACAAAGTCGTTGAGTGACTATTGTAAAACCTTATTTGCTTGATTAAACTATTTGTTAACACGTAGTTTATGGCGAAACCCATGTATAGCTAGCCTAATGATAGCATGTCTTTGTATTTAGTTTGTTCCGGTCCAATCCCTGTATATCATTGCGTCCGTCCGAAAGAAATTGTAACTTAGTCTATCTTCTATGCTTTCCGTTTTCTTTCTGCTATTAGTTCATTGTAATGCCCATTTGGGAGAATCTTTCTTCTTAATAATTATTATTAATAACGCAAAGGTGCGCCCGAAAGTGCATTTAAAACATTGTTAATTTTCTGTGCTATAAGAGCATAGAGATTTTGTGCGACCCTTTCAAACCGTAAAATGATACTGTTCACATATCTGTCCGCATAATGTGCAAATACATTATTTGCTTGATGAACCTATTTGTTAACACGTAGTTTATGGTGAAACCCATGTATAGCTAGCCTAATGATAGCATGTCTTTGTATTTGGTTTGTTGCGGTCCAATCCCTTTTTATCATTGCGTCCGTCCGAAAGAAATTGTAGTCTATCTTCTATGCTTTCCGTTTTCTTTCTGCTATTAGTTCATTGTACGGTCCGGTGGAAGGTAGTCGTAGTTTTATCTTTAATTCTTCTAGGAAGAACATTTCGCTCGTCAGGGCGTAGATCATTCTGTTTGGTGCAAATTTTCCAGATCCAATGGCTCTTTTCAGGAATCTTGTTTTGAAATTTTCAATTTTTCTAAGATCAGAGACTGTTAGTTTCTCCCAAATGAGAATGAACCCATACGTAACTATAGGCGTTATTGTGGTTTCAAAAAGTGTCATAGCTGTCGCTAGTGCAAGGGATGTTAAATTCTTAATATTATAAATTGCACATATGGCTGTTGTTGTCCTTTCTTCGATATGCAAGCTGAAAGATTTGGTGGTTATCTGGAGTGTTATTCCAAGGCATTTAAATTTTTTGACACTTTCCAAAGGTCATTTTCTAGTAATATGATGTCATTTCTTGAGTTTCTTCCCCCTTTTCTAAAAGTCATTTGCTTAGTTTTATCTAGATTGACTTTGAATTTGTTGTTCTGTGCCCAATGTTCAAGGTTGTTTAAAGCTGATTGCAGGTGTTCTTTGTTGGACGAACCTAGGACCATATCATTAGCATACAGAATAAGCAACGTTTCTTTAGTTCATTCCAAAAAATTTCCTATGTCCGCAGTTACAACGTTAAAAAGAAGTGGGCTAATGGGGTCACCTTGTAGGACTCCATTTATTTGTACAATATCTTTAGATACTGTGGCTTCATCACTGATCTGAGGCATGCTCTATTTTAGACTGTTATGTATGATTTGGGTTATAGTATGGTTTTCTTCAATCATGTTTGCGAGTTTTGATATGAGTATTCCGCGGTCTACGTAGTCGAATGCTTTAGTATAATCTATGAAGATTGTATGATATATCCCTTTTGGAAACCTCAGGTTGTTTTCTTTGTCGTCTAATAAATCTTTCACCGCATGAAGCGTCGATTTTCGTTTTCTGAAGCCAAACTGGTTATCAGTCTATCTATAATTTCTATTAATTTGCTTATCAAGATATTTGTGAAGCTTTTAAAACTCGTGTTTTCCAGAGCAATTCCTCGATAAGAGTTCATGTCGTCTGTGTGACCTTTCTTTTTGTACAGAATCTCTAGCGTTGCTCGTCTCAATTCTTCAGTTGTTCTCGGTTTTAAGCATTCGTTGAAAAATTCTGTCCAGAATTGAACAAGTATGTCCTTTGATGCCTTTAGGTGTTCGTATGCTATTTGGTGCGGTCCGGTTGCCTTTTTGTTTTTCATTTTTGCAATGGGAAATTTAACTTCCTCCCGTGAAACTATTAGTTCTCTATCTATATTTGTATTACATTTATCTTGGGTTATTAGTATGCCTGATTCTTTCGTTCTGTGTTCAATATGCCGGGGAAGTGTTTTTCCCATTTTCAATTGGAATTTCTGCATTCCTACGTTGGTATTCATTTTTAAGAATAATAAATGGATCTCTTATTGCGTCCTCGGCTAGTTTTATGGCTTTTTTTCCTTTTGTCCTCTATCATGTTTCTGTATTTCCTCCGCTGGGTTGCGTAGATTTGAGTTGCTGCTCTGCAGCGAACCAATTCGGTTGTCTTGCCTAGTGTCTCTGGTTGGAGAGTTACATATGGGCGAGTGTGGTATAGTGCAGTGAGTGATATAGTGCCGTGTTCGTAATATGGCAGAGTTCAGTGGGGGTGATGAATCACCTGATCCATTAAAGCTACCAGTTGAACGAGAAGTAGTAATTCGTATGGATGAAGATGATCCATTACCTAATTCTGAGCAACAGAATAGTTCTTCTTCTCAAAATAAGGAAAAATCGAATAATCCACCCAATTCGGATTCTACTACGCCTGTTAGCATTGAAAAATATCCTGCTACTCATTATGGCCCCTATATTGTGTTTGTGGAGTCTATTAATTCGCAAAACCTTAGTCATTTGCACCCAATGGCGTTAGGGCGCAAATTTCATGATGCTAATCTTAGTGTCAAGTCTATCACACGCAAAGGGAGGAACCGCCTTCAACTGGAATTTTCCTATGCAGCACAGGCAAATGAGTTCTTAACCAATCCTCTGCTCAATACTTTAAAAATTAAAGCATTCATACCCAGCTCTAATATTATGCGTGTGGGAATTATTCGTGATGTCGATAAAACCCTCACTGAATCGGACATTCTCAAAAACTTAAAATCTTCAGTTCCTGTCAAAGCAGTTAAACGTCTCAATCGACGAGTTACACAACAAGACAAAACGGACTATTTACCTACCGCTTCTGTAAAAGTAACATTTAGAGGACAGGCATTACCTCCACATGTGTCACTCTATAGCGTGTATATGGAGGTGGAGCCGTTTATTTTTCTACCCATTCTTTGCCGTAAATGTCATAGATACGGACATCGAGATAAAAACTGTAGGGCCAACGTTACTAGATGTGGTCGATGCTCATTGAATCATCCTACTGCAGATTGCCAGGAAACTTTTTTCAAATGTATTCATTGTAGTGGACCCCATTTGACTGGCTCCGATTCATGTCCAGAAAAACAGCATCAAACCCAGATCAAAAAACTCATGAGCACTGAAAACATTTCATGTAATGAAGCAGTGTCTAAACTTCATCCTCCCAGCTATTTTCCTGATCGGAACCCGCAACAATTTCCCCCCTTTAACACAGCCGGTAACCCCATCGACTGCTGTGCTTCCAAGAAAGCGAAAATGTACCCAAATTATCACTCCTAACCCTCGGCCGGTTCCTGTACCCCGCTATGATCACGATGGCTATTTAAATCTTATTCGTGCTCCTTCAGCACCAGCGTCTCAGCCCCTTTCCGGAGTCCCTACTACACACTTTACTGCCCCATCTGTTCCTACCACTTCCAGTAGCCAGTCCGTTCAAGGCAGTGTATCCCAGCCCCCGACAGTAGATAATCTCCAGCGGCAACGTTTATATTGCAACAGGACATTCGTAGCAAACTTTCCCAATTAATCCAGTTACTGGGTGATAATCAACATGTATCTCATGTACTTTATATGTTAAAGGATAGTGTAGATTCGATGTTCTGCTTCTATGATCAGTCTCACACAATGGAATGCTAGGAGCATCCTAATTAAGCAGCATGAATTAAAATTACTGATACAACAAACGCTATCTCAATTTGTTGCTTTACAAGAAACCTGGTTTTTACCGAGTCATTCTTTTTCTGTTAAAGGTTACAATATTGAACGATATGATGGACAAGGATATGGCGGAGTAGCATTCCTCATTCACCATACTATCTCTTATCTATTAGTACCTGTTTCTATCCAATTGCCTTCTTCTTATAGTATTGGTATCATTTATCGTGATATCTACATTATTAATATATATTGCCCTCCCGACATTTATTTTGCGGAAGAACAATGGTCGTCTTACTTTGCTCAATTTGATCATGCCTCAAAAATACTTATTCTTAGTGATATGAACTGTCACTATACAGTATGGGGTAGCGACTCTGATTCGTCCAAAGGAACTCATTTGTTAGATGCGGCATACCGACATAATTTATTAATACTTAATGATGGATCTCCCACACGGTTGATCCCCCTGGTTCCCCGCCTAGTGCGGTAGATCTCTCCATATGTCGTGGTTCGATGGCAACCTTAATAACCTGGCATACATTAGTGGATACTTTTACCAGCGATCATTTTCCTATACTTATCACCTATGGCCTGAGTCGACCGCATCAGTCTATGCTTGACATTCGCTCTTCCCCTGCCATCCGATCGCTTAAAAATTATGATGCGAATAACTTTCGTAAATTTATTGAGAATCAACTTTCGTCTATGCCAGCACATCTGCTTACCTATGACTTTCTCCTACAGATAGTTTATCGATATATTAATATTTATCACCCTTTTAAAGCAGTAAATACTCCTAAAGCACGACACCCCTGCTCTTTGCGATGGTGGGATGCTGAGTGTCATAATATAATACAAAAACGTAAGACTTTTTCGCTTGTATAGGATCAATTTATCTCCGCATAACTATTTTACCTTAAAACAACATATTGCGTCGGGAATCGTGGAAGCGTTTTATTTCCTCACTTACAGCCAAACGCCGATTACGCAACTCTGGAATGCTGTTCGTATTTTGACACGTGTTTCTCAGCATGCTGCTACTGCGTTAATTCCTACTGATGTGGTTCAGAAGTTTTTGCATTCTCTTACCCCGGACTATGCTGTTCCTTTCAATATTTTTTCCCAGTCTGAAAATAGCCGTCACTCTTCTGTTTTATTACAGCCTGTCACTCTTCATGAACTCGAAGCTGTCCTTCCTACAGCCTCTCAATCAGCACCTGGCCCGGACTACATTACCTATAGTATGCTGCACTTATTGCCCTCCAATGCTACGCATGTTATCATTAACTACTATAACAACATATTATCTTCACTTACAACCCCCCGTCAATGGAATGATTTTTTTCTCGTACCCATTCTCAAACCGAAGAAGATACCTACTGATTTTCATAGCTACCGTGGAATTGTCCTTAGTTCATGTATGAGAAAAACATTTCTCAAAATATTACTTCAGATTCCTTTGGGTACGGTACTCGAATATTATAATCTGACTCCAAAAAAACAATATGCATTTCTTAAAGGACGTAGCACTCAGGACGCTATCAATACCTTTGTAATTGACCTACTTTTGGCTAAAACACGTCGTCATAGTACTATTGCTACGTTCCTTGATATTCACAGCGCTTATGATTCAATTCCATTGCATATGTTATGGGACTGCCTTTCAGCCAAGAATTTTTCCCCCGGCTTTATTGCCCTTTTGCAGCAATTATTTACCTACCGTACTCTTATAATACAATCGTATCAAAACCATATTGCCAGTCGACAGGCGTCCCATGGTTTGGCGCAAAGGGACATTTTCAGTGGAATACTTTTTGCACTGTACATGAGCGATTTTGTTAGCCTAGTAACGCGTTCTGCTCGAATAATAGCTTATGCTGATGATCTTGTTCTTTATTTTTCTCATCCACACGTTGATACATGCCGTGAAACAATGTCGCAACTCCTCCCTCAAGTTTTTCGTGGTTAGCATCTCATGGTTTTCAACTTGCCATTTCTAAATGTTCGATGATGATTTTTTCACATCACCGTAACTACGATCGAACCCCTCTTTTATGCGACACGTTTTCTATCCCGTTATGTACGAATCACAAATATTTAGGCATATACTTAGATCATAAACTAAACTGGAATCAGCATATCAAATATTTGCGGTCTAAAACTACCTCATATTTAAATCTCCTCCACACTGTTACACGTAGGAATTTTTCTTTCTTTACAGCAAGACTTATCAAACTATGGTTGTATTCTTCTTTTTGCAAAAGGTTTACAAGCTCCTCTAATTAAGCTGTTAGTTATCTATAATGCGGCATCTAATCCTCCTCCTGTTATATGTTTCGTTGCTTCTGCCACAGTCGTTTTGTTTCTTAATAATAGATCGTTATCCAGAAGTCTTGATACTCTATTTTTTGGAGTGACTGGAGTATTTTGTCCCAAGTCTATCTTAATTTGAATTTCTGCTTCAATAGGGATATGCTTTCTGATGAGGGCAGCGGCCGAAGTCCACATTCTTTGTTGGTTTGCTATTGTAATGTTGTGTCCTTTGCAGAATGTTAAGTCCGTTGCGCTCTTGCCGTTTGGAGCTATATATGTTGGCATGTCTCTTCTGTTCACCAGAGTTTAGCCTTCTTCCCCTATAGTTTCGAGTAAAATGTCTGTTTTAGAGTTTTCTTTATCAATCCGGCAGTTGAAATCTCCTGCCAATATGTTATTTTCGTTTCCTCTTGTTTTAGATGCTGCTGTTATGCTGGTTTCTATTATGTCTTCAGTGCTTGTTTGTGGTCTATTGTCAGGTTTATAGGTTCTATTATCAGCATGTTCTCCTCTTTGTGTAGAAGTTGGTAGGTTCCTAGTGTTGGCTTTATAAAACAAGAGACTCCACCGGATATTCTTCCTTGAGTTGGGATAGCATTTGAGTGTATTCCGTAAAAACCATGTGCGTCGGTTCCATTATGCGTAGTTCTGCCGGTAGATTACGTACGTTAGATTTACTATGCTTCGTTTCCGAGTGGGGGAAAATAGGAAAATAGTGAAAGGCATTTTGGTGAAGTGTGAAAGGAATCATATTCTGCAGTGATAAAAGTAAATGCAGTTTTGAAAGAGAATTTAATTTCGAACCTTTGGAAGTGACGTGTGTGTACACTTTTAGCCTATGATTAGTTGTATTTTCGCGATAAATATAAATGCTTAATTGCTAAATGCAGTGTTATTAGTTTCTTCTATTGCTGATAGTGTTATCCAGGCTAAATTTAATAGTTGGTTGTTAATTACAGACTTACAGGAGTACTTAGATATTTAAAAAAAATATTGCCAAAGAGTAACCGTTTGTCAAAGCAAGATATACAACTCCACTAGTCAGTTTGAAGTTCGTAACCTCGGGTGGACAGCTAACAGCATCTACCGATCATAAAGAGAATAAGACCGTGTGTTCAATTTTTTCCAGCTTTTCATAATTACGACCAATCTATATTTACTTACTTAACATTGACGATACATATACTACAGTGAGCCTAGTGAATCATTAAGTGAACGTTTGACTATAAAATACAAACTGCAAGTATGCCAATCAATTCCACTTCATAAAATTATCCTCAATGTGAGAAACCCTTTGACAAGGAGAACAATAGCAGCGCCATTCTCTGTGACGGAAACTGTAAGGTGGTACCATAAGGACTGTATAGTACGCGAACCTTTTCTTGAGCCCTGAGCTCCATAGTGCTGAATGGGAATTAGGGCTCAAGAAAATGTTCGCGTACTGTACTTCCATCACAACCACAGAATTCAACGATCTCAAATATAAAAAGAAGTTTATCATGGATGTGTAATAAATGCAGAATATTATTAGATGCATATGGTATCAATACATCTTCTCCAGAAGAGCCAGCACTAGAACAACAAATAAAACTGTCACCGAAAATGGTATATCATGTGAAGTGCTAAAGGTTGTGGGAAAATATATTAAACCATTGCAGAAAATAAACAGTCCCGTGACGAGCTGAAAAGTAAAATGGAAGAATTAACCCGTACGTTCACGGAGAAAATGGCACTCATTCTTGATGCACAAATACAACAAGCCATATATATTGAGCGAAGTTATGGCATGCAACCACAGCCGAATATCAAGACCCTCAGTGATTCAAGAAACCGAGTGTCCTTTTGAAATTAACCCAACAAGAAACACGCAATTCCCCAGGTAAAGGCAAACCATCGGGACCAAAGGAATTGTAGATCCTGGCATTAAGGCAGTTCCTAAGGTAGCACGGCTCTTTGTTGATAGATTAATAAACAATAACTCCGGATGCTCTGAAAAACTATATTAAAAGAATTGCATAACGGAGAAGTTGATTGCGAAGACCTAAAATGTGAAGGAAACAACAAGGCCTTCAAAGTAGGAATCGCCTTCAGCGAATTATCGAAAGTTCATTCTCCAGATTTTTGGCCTAAAGGAATAATAAGATGATTTCTTTTTCCCCGCTCGTACCAAAATGAAGTATCAATTGAAGCTTAAGATGATTAATTGGAATGTTGAAGGACTAAAACACGTCTTGCACTTCCTACTGCTACTAGTCGTTGCCAACGAGATACAAAAGGCCGAGAAATACAGCACACTAGACTTGGCCTCGAGATACTTTCGACAACCACCACTAGAGTTCTCTTTACTGCGCTGTCTCGCCCGCTCATTGCAACACGTTCGAGTAAGAAAAACTATAAAATTTCATTAAAACTAGGAATTTCAGAACACACCAAAGAGTTATGAGATAAAAACATAGACCAAGAGCAGTTGTATGACTTACTCTCTACAACGCTTTTCTCACACTTTTCTGAAACGAAATTAGTTAATTCACGAAAGTAGCAGAGAAGTCTATTAGCGAGTTTGCCACTTCTTCGCATTTTCTCTAATTCTGCCTCACTGTATCCGACGAACTGATTGAAATTGTCGTCATAAATAACTTTGGGTCTAATCGCCATCTTATCAACTATCAGCGATCCTATCTTTTCTTCCACACATCTGATGTTACGCCATTCGTATTGAAGCCGCTGTTTGGAGAGCGAGGTTTTGCTCGTCGTTTCGACATTAGACAATCCTACACTTAAGAAAATGGAAATTGCAACACCATGAAGGCATTGGTCGTTTGTGTTGATTTTCAAGATATGGAACGATGCCATGTAGGTATGTAAACGATCAAAGTTTCAGACCCAATGGATTGTTGCTACAGGTCTCCCCACGTGATTGGTCACGGAGGAATCAACTCCAGTATACGGACTCTGGTGTAGCGTAGTTGACTTGCAGTCTGTGCAGTGAAGTGTTCCCCGTCAAACGTGCCTCGACGACAGTGAAGAGCACGCTATCAACAAATGTCGCCGTTTGAGAGGGCTCGGATAATTGGGCTGTGTGAGGCTGGATTATCGCTAAGGACTGTCGCTGCACGTATTGGCCGACAGGCATCTACGCTACGTGTATGGCAGCAGTGGTCAAATGAAGGTACCCACACTCGCAGACCTGGCACAGGCCCAGCGCGATAGACAACTGTGAGAGGATCGCCGCATCATTCGGATGGCCCGGATGGAACCCCATGCAACAGCAGCGCAAATTCGAGCAGCTATGGCACCCCACGTTACACAACAAACAGTTGGTAATCGCCTGCGTGCAGCTGGCTTACGAGCCCGTGTCCCTGCAGAAGGTGTTCCATTGACCCCAAAATGGCGACGTGTAGGCATGGTGTCGAGAACGATCGACGTGGGTCGACGAATGGCATAGGGTCGTCTTTTGTGATGAATCGCGCTTCTGTCTTGCCCGCAGTGATCGCCGGAATCGTGTGCGCCGACGTATGGGGGAGAGGGGCCACCCAGATCTTATTGTCGAGAGGCACACAGGGCCAACACCAAGCATTATGGTCTGGGGAGCTATTGGCTTTAATGTGAAATCACAATTAATGCTTGTTGAAGGCACTATGACTGCTCGACAGTACGTTGATAGGGTACTCAATCCAGTGGTTGTCCCTATGATGGCGAACATTGCTAATGGGATGTTTCAGCGGGATAATGCCCGGTTCACACTGCATGTATCTTCAGAGAAGCTCTCCACGACATCACAACCTCAGAATGGCCCGCCAGATCCACGGTCCTCAGTCCTATTGAGCATGTGTGAGACATGATGGGTCGACAACTGGCCAACCGTCCTCAGCCACCCACAACTCTGGAACAACTGACCCGTGCAGTGCAGCAAGCATGGGCCACAATTCCTCAGGAAGCGGTCCAGGGCCTTATTGATTCCATGCCTCGACGAATTCATCAATGTACTGCAGCTCGTGGTGGGTACATCCTGTACTGATTGTTGTCCAAACTTGCGGTCAGAGGGACCTGTGTAATAATCGAATCACAACCGAACACTCGTCCTGCATGTTCAATTGCAGCAATGTAACACCACTTCTTCTGGGTGTTGCAATTTCCATTTTCTTCAGTATATGTAATTTTTCAGCATTTTCTGATGTGGTACAGTTAGGCAGTGCAAGAATCTCAAATCTGTAGCTGGTAGGTAGTGCTTTTCTATGCCAGAAGACGCTAATTTTTAGCGTCGTTTCTGCGTACTTCACTTTTTCTTCCCATAAGATTCGATTTGTACTAACAGGAATAAAGCTCATAAATGATCATTTGTACCATTATTTTCAATTTGGTCTACTTTTGGTCAAGTTCATATACCTTAGAGCATTTTTCTGATTTCATTACCGTATCCTACTTCTCAATATAAAGCCTCTTTTCCGTAATCTGGCATTTGAAATCTCATCAATATACAGTATATTTAGATTTAACGAAGATACTTGTGGCCTTTCCTTGACACAGAAACGAGACTTGTACTCCTTTTTTTGTGGCTGACGTAGAACAGTTATGTGCTGAAGATAGGGTATGTTCATCGTTATCTGAATCAGAAATTTTACTAAATTGTCGACATATATGGACTGATGAAACAATTCTAGAAATGAATCACACCACTGGATCTTAAAGAATTACAGCCTGAACCTAAGGTAGTTTTGTAAGTTTGAAGATGGAGCAATTTACAAGCATTTTTGGCAATGAATTTGACAGACTTGTTTCTAAGTAAAGGTTTTCTCAAAGACTACAAAAATGAAGAACTACTATTCTCAATTCTTTCATACACACCAAAAAATGTTTTGCATAATGATGAATAGTACAGACAATAAACATAGAGCCTTGTATTGATCCTCCTACTCTACCATTCATGATCTTGCACTGTGTATCGTTTTGAAACAGTCGCGTGCTTGTGAACTTCTGACCGGCCAATTACTTTCCCTGTTTTTGGCTATCTACAGAGGAAGAACAAACCACTCATATTCTGGTTGGATGACGATTGCAGCGACTAAAACAACTGGACACACTGATGCTAGACATCTTTATATCCTTTCTCACCAAACTGCTCTCTTGTAAATATGTTTATAAGCTGTAATTTCTCAACTGTCCAATTAGATATTGTAAATTTTCTGTATAGTTACCCTGTCAACCTGTAATCATTCAACCAATGGCAGTAATTAATGTTTACGAACATTGATGCCAGATACTATGTACCCTTTATCCCCTGACTGTTTTAAGTAAATGTGTGTATAAATTTTAAAATTTCCTATGATTTTCTAAAGAGGCGTCAATTATTCTTCGGAACACAACTGCTGGACTCTGCTAAAGTACCCAGTGATTTTACGCATTGGTGCCGACTACTATGTCTATAAACTTATTTTGTCTAACTGTATCACTAGTGAACAAGTTTTTCTTGGTTGCTTAATTTTCCCATTGTAATGTATCTTAATGTTTAGAATTTTAATTACTAATCAGGTACCTAATTTTTGCCTTGAGGAGGTAATTTGACTGATGATGCCCTCAATGAAGGGCGAAACATGTCTCAAATGGATTTAATAATAAATTCCTAAATGTTTAAAATCTATATGTATTGAATAGGTGACACAATAAACCCTTTAGCATCCTAAACACAAACTTTTCAGAAAAAAAAATTGACCTGTTAAGCAAAGGTCTAAAACATAATTGGCCAAGCACACGGAAAGAAAACGACATGATCAACACTGTAGCAGAGATTGAGTCCAATATTTAAAAAAAAAACCACACTTCTAATTTTAGTATAATAAGATGTAAATCCCAACTTTAGTAACTCAATTGTATTGAATAGGTTGATCCTAATAAAGTTTAGTAATATTTTTTTAAAAAGGTGACGGACTTCCACCAATTCTCTTTAATCTGGTATTAAACAAAATCATGAGGGAAAGGAAAATTAGATTACATGTAATCAAACATTAAAGGAATCCATCTGGGGAAAGGAAAAGGAAAATTTGAAGTGAAATGTCTTGCGTTGGCTGACGGTATAACAGTAATTTCAGAAAACAAATTACAAGCACAAATAATGGTGGAAACTCTATATGACATAGCCATTAAACAAATTATGTTGGGTTCGAAAAGGAAAGTTAAATTATGGAGGGGACACATACTCGGTGTTGTTATAAATATTAAATCTGAAGAGAGTTCATTAAAATCAAATATATTTGGTAATGCAACGCTATACTTTAAAGTATAGTTGGCAACAACAACAACAACAAGAACAACAAAGGTCCTTTTCAGGGCCACTGAAGCATTTTCTTTCTTATGCATTTGCCTGTACACACACCTTCTCCTTGCCTCGTGTTAGCGAGGTATCCTGCTTGGCCTCTTGATACTTGACTGATAAGAGCTACCACATCGCACTCCCTAATATTACGGGGAGCACGGTAGTTGTAAGACTTGCCTGGCAGTGCTACTGCACGTGCGCGGCGGTTGGAGTATATAAAAGCTGACAAGTTGTGACTTGCTTACTGCGGCGAGAGCTACTACGTACTATCATCAGAAATCGGTTGGTTAGGAGAAATGCTTGCCATGATTGTTGGAATACCAATATAGTTGGTCCGTTATTGGACATTATAAATTTTCCAGCTAACTCAATCTTGGTTGCCAGCGTTTTGCCCCAGTGTGCTACATTTGGCTCATCAGTTGGTAAATAGCACACCTACCAAGACGCATGGCTAGTGCATTCCGCGGAGACCAATGCGTAGGTTACTTGCAGCCTAATCATTTGGGACAAATATTTCAGGTTCCCTATGGGAATCAACGTCTGTATCATGATTGTTGGAATCAAACAAATAAGTCTCTCAGTACACTACCTCATCAAAAGTATCCAGACATCCCTATGTAATGTGGAATTGAATCCCAGATGGCACGAGAGGCGGTCCTACCAGTATAAAAGGAGGAAGGGAGTTTTATGTTGTCGGTAGAGAAGCAGTAACAGCAGAATGGGCCAGCTAGGAGAGTTCAGGGACATTTCAACCACTCTAAATCTGCCCAAGTCGACAGGCAGACTCATTTGGTGACAGACAGGGACCGTTGAGCACTGAGGAGGGTGGTTGTAAAAAATAGGAAGGAATCACTCATGAGTTCGTAAGTGCTACCAGCACAATACTAAAAAGAAAGTATAGAGGTTCCACCTGTTCAATACACTGTTATTAAGTTGTACCAATATTAAGTTACAATATGTTAACTTTGGGACCGGTTCTGATACATTTAAAGTGTCATCATCAGCCGATTAAGAGAACAGGGCAAAGGGACTAAATCATAAACAATTATAAACATACATCACAAATATAAGACGTTATTCACAGTCGAAAGGGTGCATGTAGAAATATCAACACTTTTTATGAAGAAGTAAATTCAGTTGAGTCCAGCCCCGTTAGGGGGCAACGCATCCACCTCTCATCCAGCGGCCCCGGGTTCGATTCCCGGCCGGGTCAGGGTTTTTTAAATTGTAATTGATTAATATCCCTGGCCTGGGGACTGGGTGTTTGTGTCATCCTTAATGTCCCTTGCCTCACATTCAACACTCTACACTTCTGCAATTCAACTTACATGCAGGTTCACCTCAAATGGTGAAAGTAGTGGCAAAAGATCTTCATAGGTCGACGCCATGAACAAATATCATTTTAAAAAAATATTCAGTCGAAGTTCATTCGTAATATGACAGTCTTTTATATTCCTGCTGTGCTGTAATCATGTAAAAAGACATTAAATTGATGGTAAATAACGACTTAAAAAGCTTGAACCAACATAAAATCTTGAGGGATGACTCGTTACAAAATTGATCTTGAGAGATGCAGCTTGTGTACAGTTGTGCTCCCAGCAGTCCAGTCAGCACAATGACTGTGCGTCGGGAGTTAAAAAGAATGGGGTACAATGGTCAAGCTGCTGCCCATAAGACAAACTTTTTTTTTTTGTCAGTGCTAAGTGACGCTTGAGGTGATATAAAGAGCGATGCCAGTGGACAGTGAATGACTGGAAACAAATGATTTGGAATAATGAATCACGCCATACTCTGTGGCAATCCGATGGAAGGGTTTGGGTTTGGCGAATGCCTGGAGAACGTTACATGCAATCATGTGTAGTGCCAAAAGTGAAGTACGGAGGAGCAGGTGTTATGGTATGGGGGTGTTTCTTGTGGTTAGGTTGTGGTCCCCTCATTGTGCTTAAAGAAATCTAACAATGTTATTGGCTTTATGTCTCACCAACTGCCTTTCATTTTATTTTTTTATGGTTTTGGGAGAACCAGAGGTGCCGGAATTTAATCATGCAGGACTTCTATTACATGGCATTAAATCTACAGACACGAGGCTGACGTATTTGAGCACCTTCAAATACCACCCGACTGAGCTAGGATCCAACTTGCCAAGTTGGGGTCAGAAGGGCAGCGTCTCAACCATCTGAGCCACTCAGCCTGGCCTAAGAAATCTCTGAATGTAGAAATGAACACATTTTAAACTATTGTGTGCAGCGTACAGAAGAGGACAAGTTCGACGACGATTATTGTTTGTATCAGCATGACAATGCACCCTGTCATAAAGTTGCATCTATGAGGCAATGGTTTGTGGACAATAACATTCCTGAAATGGACTGGCCTGCCCAGAGTCCCGACCTGAAACCAGTGGAACACCTTTGGAATGAGGTACAATGTCGACTTTGCTCCAGATCCCAGCATCCAGCATCACTACCTTCTCTGGTTTTGGCTCTTGAGGAAAAGAATGGGCTGGCATTCCTTCACAGTGTCCCCAGCAGAGTTAAAGGCATCATTAAGGCAAAGGGTGGATCCACCCCATATTAATGTCCAATAACAGGAAATGTCACATGGGTTAAGTCCAAGTGCAATTTCAGATAGGTGTCTGCAAACTTTGGGTCAGGTAGTGTACAAGAATCTAATGGTAAGTAATCATAATAATATCCTGCCATCCAACATACTATTCCAGCAGTTGAAAACTGTATGCCAATGTATAAAATATATTTAATAATAGTAAGAGAGGAGGAAGAGAGGAATAAGAGTGTAATAATGGAAATTACACTCATTGAGTTACTTGGCATATTCAAAGTATGGACAATGATGGCTGTATCATTATTCATGGCTTCAGCAGAACTGTCTTTAATTTGTAGATATACTTTGCTAGCTCTAAAGTGACTGATTCAAATAAGCCATAAATTGAACCTTGCTATTACAAAAAACAAGACCAGATTTGATAATTTTAGGATCCATGCACAACGATATTTCATGTATCACATGAAGGATTGAAGGAGGGGTGAGGTAAGTAAAATAGATTTTATTAAACTCATATATATATGTATGTGTGTGTATATATATACCAACAAAAGAGCAGTTAAAAAATTGCACAAACTAGCACAAAAAAGGTAGATCATCTACCAGTCAGAATATTTTACACAACAAATGCAGTTTATGTTACAGGTTTAAAAGCTATGGTTTGTCATTTTTGCAATGATCATTATTTAAAATACTTCTTGTCTTTTAGCCACAATTCTTCCAGAATGACATCTATATCAGATGAAGGAAAGCGGTCAATAAAGGATTGGATCAAACCTTCATGTGTAGCTTCATATGTCTTCAGAGTCACTTCACCATCTGTAAGGAGGCAAAAAAGAAGAGTATAGATATTACACTAATACAGGGTTATTCTAAATGATTGTCAGGGTTTCTTGAATATTTTTTTGAAAACGTGGAAAGTGTACCATTTTTATTGTTGCAGTAACGGTTAGACAAACTCTCAAAGTT
This sequence comes from Anabrus simplex, assembly GCF_040414725.1. Classification (NCBI taxonomy): domain Eukaryota; kingdom Metazoa; phylum Arthropoda; class Insecta; order Orthoptera; family Tettigoniidae; genus Anabrus; species Anabrus simplex. The sequence continues at coordinate 124,901,420 of NC_090272.1, read as the reverse complement.
TTGTACATAAGTTACATAAGTACATAAGTTACCACCAGATGACAGTAATAGCAGTGTTTAACAAAATGCCGGTTAGCAATACGGAGAAAGCTTTTTGTACTCTTGAATTTCATCAACACCGATCCGTTACCAGAGTCCAGTGCCATTTTCGGACAAAATACAGGAGGGAGCCTCCTTCCGACAACTCTATTCGCAGATGGTACGCACAATTTGTGGATACAGGTTGTTTGTGCAAAGGGAAACGCAGTGGGCGTCCCGCTATGTCAAAAGCGGCTGTGAATCGGATTAGGGGCGTTTATCTCCGTAGTCCTAAGAAATCAACTACGAGATGTAGCAGGGAACTGCAAGTTCCTCAAACCACAGTATGGCGTGTGTTACGAAGGCGCCTAAAGGTAAAGCCATATCGCCTACAATTGCGTCAAGCCCTAACAGCTAATGACAAAGCCCTACATTTCAACTTTTGCATGGCACTGCAGGAACGGATTGAAGAAGATGATGGTTTTCTTGACAGAGTAGTTTTCAGTGACGAAGCTACTTTTCATGTAAGTGGAAAGGTAAACAAACAAAACGTTCGCATTTGGGGTGCAGCGAACCGCCATTGTTATGTGGAACATGTGCGAAACTCTCCTAAAGTGAATGTGTTCTGTGCCGTTTCAAACACGAAGGTCTATGGCCCGTTCTTCTTCAAAGAACAGACAGTAAGAGGACTGACTTACCTGGACATGCTCACAGAATGGCTGTTACCCCAGTTGAGTGACGACAGGGATGATTACGTGCTGCAACAGGATGGTGCACCACCTCATTTCCACAGGGAGCTTAGAGCATTTTTAAACCAAGAACTACCACAACGATGGATGGGACGCGGAATGGAAGGTGATCTGATGCTCTTACCCTTTCCACCACGTTCACCAGATCTTATACCACGCGATTTCTTCCTATGGGGATATGTTAAAGATCAGATATTTGTTCCTCCTCTACCGGTGGATATTCAGGAAGTGAAGCAGCGCATCCAAGCCGCCTTCGAAAGCATCACCGCTGCTATGTTGACTCGTGTGTGGGAAGAGATGGACTATCGAGTAGATGTGTGTTGAGTGACACAAGGCGCACATATCGAGCATTTGTAATGTATGTCAAAATAACTTTATGAGTTACAGTATACAATAAAACAAGATTCATATTCCTACGTCAATTGCACTGTGAGTTATGAATTTTTGTAACCCCGATAATCATTTAGAATAACCCTGTATAAATACATGAAACATTTTCCTCGTAAGTCACATGTATACCATAAAAAAGAACAGCAACATTTTTATTTACTATCATGCCATGGCATCTTCTAACAGAAGTGTTTCTTATACCATATACAATATCTACCACTGTCTTTCAGATCAGAGCTCCATACATTCTCTTTATTCAAAGAAAGTAAAACAGAAGATGAGAACAAAATGAGTTAGCAACAAAAGAAATCCCCCCTAAAGAGAGTGCATGATTTTATTCACAGAAGCCCCAAGAGCTGAAGTAGGTCTTGTTTCCCTTTACTCACTCCAGATTTCTCTGACCCACTGAATGTGTATAATTCCCTCAATGAACCTATTACATTCTGACTCTGATGAATGTGCTGAGGAACAAAATAAAATGTTTATGAATAAATAACAATACAATCAACAGTTTTTAAGGAGAGGAGGGAAAGTGACTTCTTTAAGACCTCTGAGAAAAACAACCAAAGAAGAACTGTTAAATTTTAGGAAACATGTGGTTCAAGAAGAAAGACAGAAGATTACCAGGTAGACTGGAGGATAGCAGAACTAAAATATTATTTGTAACTTAAAAGCTTTTCAGTCTGTCAAACACGCAAGTTCAAATATAATATATAACACTATAACATACCTGTAAAAAAATACATACTATTAAACGAAGAATGGCATGTTTTATTCCAAAAGAACATCCTCAGATTCTATCAAATCATTTTAAACCATATGCATATATGTACAATATTGTTTATGCTGTGTAAACTAGTCAATGATTATGAACTGGTGTGATGTTATGAAAAAATGTGTACAAATAATGAATGAATTAGTCCTCTACTGTCAGTTTAGTAAATTCTGAAAATTTTCCAGTAAGTACTTATCTTAGTTGCTGTCGTCCGTTATCTTCCGCAACTGTGTCTGCTACAGAACATGAATCGAATCTGAGGATGTTCTTTTACAACAAAACATGTCATTCTTTGTTTTAATAGTGTGTATTTTTTACAGGTACATTTTAGTGTTACATTATGTGTGAACTTGTACGTTTGACAGACTGAAAAGCTTTGAAATTACATTTAACTAAGTCAACACTGGGAAGTATGTCTTTCTTCTTAACGAAGTACAGTAAAATCTTATCGTTTATAAACAAACAAAACCAGATGTGCAACAGCCCATTCATTATGAGTCTTGGCCTGCTAAGATGACTGTATGGCCCGCAGATATCAGTGTCACAGGGTCAGCATGACTATATCAACCGTATTGCTTGGACTTTCGCGACTGGGTCCGCTGCCATATATCTGGGAGCTTCTCGATTGGTCTCGCAAGGCTGAGTAAATTCTGTTCCAGTCTTCAGTCCAGAATTAAAAATCTTGAACTGGCCAGGAATTGAAACTGGGACCTCTGATTCAGAAGCAGCACAATGAGACTGGCTTCTTGTTTACATACTACTGGGGAAAAAAAGCGTGGCAAAAAAATTATGACCGAGCGAGATGGCCATGTGGTTAGGGTCGCATAGCTGTGAGTTTGCATTTGGAAGATAGTGGGTTCGAATCCCACAGTTGGCAGCACTGAAGATGGTTTTTCGTGGTTTCCCATCTTCACACCAGGCAAATGCTGGGGCTGTACCTTAACTAAGGCCATGGCCACTACCTTCCCAAACCTATATTTCCTTTCCTTGCATTACCGAAAACCTTCCAAGTGTTACTGCAACGTTAAACCAGTAGAGAGAGAGAAATATTATAGCTGTTACAACTGAGGAAACTTTAGGTGGTGATCATCAAGCAGTGGTTGGTAAGTTGAAGGGAAAGAATTTACCATTTGCTTCTTAACATGTTCATTTCCTGTTACACTGCTCGCCCAGCAAGAATAAAACTTCGACATCAACCTAGAAAAAGTATGTGGTACATCAGGAGAAGAATGAAAGAAAAAGAAACTATGGTGTAATGACAAAAGAAAAAGGTTAAGGAAAAGGAGAAACTGTGGAGTGAATGGAATGCATTCAAGACTGAAGAAATTAGGATGTACTGTACATTGAAAAAGAGAATATGAAAGAACAGGTTACTAAAGAAAAGGAGAAGAGCTGGAAACTGTTCACTTTGGAAATTAGAAATGTTCAAGGCAATGAAAAAATCTGTTATATAAAATTATAAAACACTCCAGATATGTGAAAGAGAAAAGAGTAATAATAACACCAGCCAAAATAATAGGCAGATGGAAATAATATTTTCTGGCTTGGTAAATATAAGAGCACGCAGAAATCAAACCAAAAAGAATATCCAGGCAATGAGAGAAGCTGCCATGGCTAAACGAAACAGGCAGTTAATTTATTAAAGTGATGAATACTGTGAGAATAGATGAAATTAAATAAATGCAAATGGACTTATGAAACTGTCAGTCATTAATCATTGCCCCAGAGAAGTGTGACAGGCCTTGGCAGCCGGCACAATTCCTAACCTCGCCACAAGTTGGGGGCTTCATTCATCCCATCCCTGACCCGGTCATTGACTGGAAAACAGGTTGCAGGTTTCCATTCATTCAGTTTTGTTTCTACTGGGCATCACAAGACATATGGCAAGTGTTACCTCTTATACAAAATTATATCTACATACCTTTCAAAACAGTGTTAGCTTGAACAATCATTTTTCTAGGTTGTTTCTTAGCTAATACTATGTCCCTCCATTTGGCCCATGGACATACACCATTCTCGGGAACTTCTGAATATGAATTATACATCATCTTGGCAGCTTCAATATCAGCGGTTGCTTTGTATACCTAAATTTAAAAAAAAAAATGTTATTTCAAAAGTGGAATAAACATAAACCCTCTCTCACTAGGTAGCTGAAGGACAGGAAAAATGGAAGGACGTTTTATGTGACTGCTGGTATCATAATCATAGCCACAAGACTATTTATTTGTTTGTGTCTTTAGCAGTGGCAACGTTAGGGCTGGTGGCCCTCCTTAAACTTTAACTTAAAGCATATAAATTGCAGAATAATAAAATAAATTTTATTATTCTATTATAAAATCAAAGATTACTAAGCTAAATAAAAGATTTGGAGAACATATAATGAAGAAAAAAGTAATGCTCAACAAACAAAATAAATTTTAAGCATAAAAGTAACAAGAAGAGAAAAATAATAAGTCATAATGAAAAACAACTAAAATACAAACCAAAAACATACACCAATATATAAACAGAACACAATACATAATAATGTAAGGGGGAAAAAGTATGGCAATTCACAGCGATGTTAATATTACTTTATCATCATCATCATTTCCTTTTATCCAGCTGTAGCCAGATAGGGGAAATATGGTACCTCCCTACTTTCTTCGGTCTTTCCACAACTCCTCCTCCAACATTGTGTCCCAGTCCAGGTTTCCTTCTATAATACTGCATTGGATTGTGTCCTTCCATCTCAATCGTGGTTGTCCATGGCCTCTCCTTCCTTGCATTTGCATTTCCATCACCTTTTTTCGCATTATTTCATCACTCATTCGCTTTATGTGCCCGAACCAACTTAGTCGGCTCTTCTCTATTCTATCATTAATTTTTTCCCGGATTTTCTCATTCCTTATTTTGTCTCTTATACTCTTCTGTATCATACTCCTCAAGAACATTTTGGCTGCCTGTATTTGACTCTCATCCTTCTTTGTCATTGTCCAAGTTTCTGCTGTGTAAGTTGTTATGGGTACGTAAAATATCTTGTACATAGTTTCCTTTGCTTCCATTGGCACATCTTTGTCCCATAACATGTTTCTTACACTATGATAGAAACAGCTTCCAGCTTGAATCCTCTTACTAATCCCAGCATCCAGTTGAGCATTCTCCATTAATTCACTCCATAGGTATTTGAACAGCTCCACTACTTCCAGGAGCTTGTCTGCAAGTCTAATCTGACCTTTCCCTTCTTTCTCCCCTCTAGTCAAACAAGAGTTTTACTCTTTTCCACACTTACACTATGTGATCAAAAGTATCCGGACACCTGGCTGAACATGACGTACAAGCTCATGGCACCCTCCATCTTTAATGCTGGAATTCAGTATGGTGTTGGCCCACCCTTAGCCTTGATGACAGCTTCCACTCTCGCAGGCATACGTTCAATCAGGTGCTGGAAGGTTGCTTGGGGAATGGCACCCCATTCTTCAAGGAGCGCTGCACTGAGAAGAGGTAGCGATGTCGGTCAGTGAGGCCTGGCACGAAGTCGGCATTCCAAAACATCCCAAAGGTGTTCTATAGGATTCAGATTGGGACTCTGTGCAAGCCAGTCCATTACAGGGATGTTATTATCGTAGAACTACTCCGCCACAGGCAGTGCATTATGAACAGGTGCTCGATCGTGTTGAAAGACGCAATCGCCATCCCCGAAGTGCTCATCAACAGTGGAAAACAAGAAGGTGCTTAAAACATAAATGTAGGCCTGTGCTGTGATAGTGCCATGCAAAACAACAAGGGGTCCATGCCCCCTCCATGAAAAGCACGGCCACACCATAACACCACCGCCTCCGAATTTTACTGTTGGCACTATACATGCTGGCAGATGATGTTCACTGGGCATTCGCCATACCCACACCCTGCCATCGGATCGCCACATTGTGTACCGCGATTCGTCACTCCACACAACGTTTTTCCACTGTTCAATCGTCCAATGTTTACGCTCCTTACACAAGCGAAGCATTGTTTGGCAATGAGCTGCGTGATGTGTGGCTTATGGGCAGCCGCTCGACCATGAAATCTAAGTTTTCTCACCTCCCACCAAACTGTCATAGTACTAGGAGTGGATCCTGATGCCGTTTGGAATTCCTGTGTGTCTGGATAGATGGCTGCCTATTACACCTGACGACCCTCTTCAACTGTTGGTGGTCTCTGTCAGTCAACAGACGAGGTCGGCCTGTACGTTTTTGTGCTGTATGTGTCTCTTCATGTTTCCACTTCACTATCACATCAGAAACAGTGGACCTAAGGATGTTTAGGAGTGTGGAAATCTTGCATACAGACTTCTGACACAAGTAACACCCAATCACCTGACCACGTTCGAAGTCCGTGAGTTCCGCGGAGCGCCCCATTCTGCTCTCTCGTGATGTCTAATGACTACTGAGGTCGCTGCTATGGAGTACCTAGCAGTAGGTGGCAGCACAATGCACCTAAGATGAAAAACGTATGTTTTTGGGGGTGTCCGGATACATTTGACCACATAGTGAATTTTCAATCCCCATTCTTCGATCTTCCCATTGACCACATCCAACTGTTCTTGAACATTCATGTCCTCTTCTCCCTAAATCACAATATCATCTGCAAATATCATGATGTTCATTTCTCTTCCTCCATATTTTGCATTTTGCTGTTCTCATGATGTCATCCATTACTATTGTAAACAGGATTGGCGACAGAACACTTCCCTGTCTCAGCCCACTAGTGATTTTGAACCAACTTGTCCTGCCAACATGTGTTTGCATGCAACTACAATATTCCTTATACATTGCCATGACCATGTTTATTAATCCCAGTCCAATTCCTTTTTGCATCAGACTTTCCCAAATGTTAGTCTTGGGCACACTGTCATATGGCTTTTCAATGTCAATGAATGTCATCACTATATCATTCCCATACTCCCATTGCTTTTCCATTAGTTGTCTCATAATGAAAATGGGCTCTATTGTTGACCTTCCACTTCAGAAACCAAACTGATTTTCCTGTATCTGATTTTCAACCCTCAACCTTATCCTACTTTCCAGTATCCTCTCCATTATCTTAGCAACATGGGATATCAGAGTAATTCCCCTGTAGTTCTTCAATACTTTCTTATGGCCTTTCTTGAAAATTGGGATGATTATTCCTTTTTGCTAATCCTCAGGGACCTCCTTATTCTCCTAGACAATCCTGAGAAGTAGATATGTCCACTGCAGGCCTACAGCTCCAGCTGCCTTTATCATCTACACTGAAATTTCATCTATTCCAGCAGTTTTTCCATTCTTCATCTTTCTTACTGCCATTTCAATTTCATTCATTGTAATTTCTTTATCCATTTCATCAACTAATTGCCTTTTCTCGTCATCCATCGAATGACCATCATTAGATCTCATGTTTAGCAACTTCTGAAAATACTCTCTCCATCTATTTCTTATTTCTTCTGGCTTTGTTAATATTATGGCGCCTTCATTCTTCACAAATCTGGTGTTTACTTGATCTCTCTTTTTGTTTCTTAAAATACCATACAGTAATTTCCTGCTGCCCTGCATATCATCTCTCAATTTCTGTGTGAATAAGGCCCAGCGTTTCCTCTTTTCTTCATCCACTACTTTTTTGGTCAAATTCTTTGCCTCCACATTTTTTCTTCTACTTTCTTCAGTATTAGATGTTTTCCATGCTTTCCACCCCATTTTCTTTTTCTTCACTTTAATCTTTACCCTCTCCTTCCACCAATGTGTCTCTTTGTCTTTCACATTTCCTGATGTTCTACCACATACCTTTTCTGCACATCCAACCAGTGCTTCCTTAAATCTTTTCCATTCATCTTCAACATTCCCCATCTCCATCCTGGGTACCAAGGGTATAACTTCCCTTTGAAATTCTTCTTGTATGCTTTTCTCCTTCGACTTCCATACTTTAATTCTTTTCTCTCTTCTTAATGTTTTTTTTTTTCTTTTCAATCTTTCCCACTTTCAATCTTCCTATCACAACTCTATGATCTCCACCAAAGGCTTCTTCAGGCATGGCTGTAATATCTGAAAGGTTCTTCCGGTGTTCTTTCTCTATGATTATATAATCAATCATGGTCTTTGTTCGTCTGTATCCTCAACCATACCTTGTAATCTTCTGACTGTTCTTCTCCCTAAACAAGGTGTTTCCAACAATCATTTGGTTCCTCATGCAAAAATCCACCAACAACTTGCCTTCTGGATTTACATTTCCATATCCGAAGAGCCCTACAACATCTTCCTATCCTTGTCTTTCTATTCCAACTTGTGCATTTAGATCTCCCATCAATAGCACTTCCTCTAAAAAGTCCTCTAGATGCTCATCTATGCAACCCGTTTGTGGGGTATGCAACGGAAACAGATCTTTCATGCCATTTTCGAACTGGAGTCACATCACCACCCTCCTATCGCTGATGCATTTTGTATATTCCACATATTCTGGGATTTATTTTCTAAATTAATGGCCACTCCATTTTTTGCCTCAGGACCTTCGCTGTAATACAGCCTGTATCCTTCTTTCAGAGGAATCTCTCCCGTACCCCTCTTCTTGTTCTCACACAGTCCAAGTATGGCTATATCTTTTTCTTTCATGAAGTCAACCAGTTCTGCCTTTCACTTCAGTGTCAGGACATTTACTGTCGCAATCTTGATGTAGTTTGGTGCTGGTGGCCCATTTCTCACAGTTCCCCCAGCACCCAAAGAGCTGAGCGTTGCTTTTAGCAGGGGACGCCCCCACCTTTTCCGAGGCACTATATCTGCTTTAGCCATTCAGGCTATTGTTATGATGGGCTCGCCACACCCAAACACTATAACAATAAAATGAGAACAACCTAATATTACTTATAAGAATTAACAGAATGCTTCAGTTGTATAGTAAAAATGATGTTACTAGCCTACCTACTACACTCACACAACCTATCATACATGTATCACCAGTCACACGAAACAGTCAGTGGTATTCAGCAGGTAATCTCTGCAGCTGGAAGTGAATTCCAAAGTCATGGCCCAGCCACAACAAAGGATCTATTGTTCACAGAAAAGTGGTTGATAGGAATTATAGCAATTATGGAATAAGGAAAAGAAATTAAATTTTGAAGAAGTGTATTTCAGGAGATTTTTCATTCAGAGTTTGATATGTCAATGTAAGTATATAAAATTTCCGTCGTCTGCTGCATTTCATGCAGAAAAGAGTTGTGTAGCTAGGAGCTATTTAAGCATCGTAACTCAAGCTAAAAGCAAACTGAAGACCCGAGTTTAACTATCATTGTTGCGGTTAAATAGTTTGTTCACAAGTTGCATCAACGAGGACAATTTTGCAATAATCAACTATTGGTAGTATCAAGGTTTGGAGAAGTCTTTTCTTTGTCTTGAGTAAAATGTCTTTATGTCACCTGAGAGGGTGTAGTGTTGCATACATTTTACTACATGTACTGCATTTCTTAGATCTGCAGACCAGTCAAGAGTTTCAGTCAGGGTCATACTTAGGTTCTTTACTGAATGGGATTATGGTTGCATTTAATTAGTATGAAGGAATAGTATGATTTTTATACATGGCATTAATAATTTCTGAGAACCTATTATAATGGTTTGAGTTGTTTTATAGCTGAGGACAAGAGAGTCTTCTCTGGCATACACACCCAGTTGCTGAAGGTCGATGTTAATACAGTAAAACCTGTCCTCAGAGGAAACCCAAGGGACCAGATTTCTTTTTTTTTCTTCCTGTATGCAGGATTCCGGTTCACAAAGGTGGTGAAAAAATTAAAAATCATAAATAAGTACATACCTCCGTTAGAAAATCCAGCAATAAATGTATATGATTAAATTCATATACATGATTACACTTAAATAGACTAGTTCATCAGTACTAACATATATCTGTTCTCGCTTAGAACTTCCTCATACTACACAGTAGTACAGTACATACAGTTATTTAATACACATTACAAGTTTTATAGAAATAAAACTAATAGTAATACTGTACGGTACTGTCATTTACTTCTTCCAGTAATCAGAATTGTGTGCTGGACACAACTATCCCTGGTAGCACGATTCTCAATTAAAATGCAGGCACGGCAAATAATGTTGAACAATTCTGCATCATTTTTCGCTATTGATAAACTTAACCATAACAGATATTTGTAGTATTTGTTCCTGTATTTGCTTGTCTAAGGATGTTAAAAACTATTTAAAATTGTATATGCTTGAATCCTCCTAGTCAATACACTTTTATCATTGAAAACCATTTATTCATCAAACATGTTTCAGAAACATAATACATTCTCTTCATCAGCAATTTTTAAAGTCCTACTTATTTCAGTTCATTTATAATTCTATTAATAAATTTTCTGAAGTATCCATTGTTATGAGCAATCTGGTGGATTATACTTATTTCTCTTTCATAATTCTTCTTAGACACACAAATATCAAAGAACAAAAACACTATAACACTTTCTTTTGTTTAGCCCAAAATTTAAAGAACTATTATATCATTAGTGGTATATTAGGAAAATTATTATTACATACAATTATAATATCTAGATCAAGGCCATCCAAACAGCGCTCCCCGAGCGCTAGCGCTCTGGCCACGCTCCAAGCCAGTGCTCCAAGCGCTTTGGGGAAGGTAGTGGTGGGAGAAGCTTGGCTGGCTGAGCGAGCAACCTGCCCGCCCCGCTGAAGAGAGCAGTCGATCCATCAGTCGTAGTCTAGTCTACAGTGACTATACATATAGTGTCACTGTAGTCTAGTCCAATGCGCTTTGTTGACAGCGTGTAACTAAATAACTAAATCAGTTTCGCAGTTGTCATGACTGAACATCAAACCAAAAAAAGGAGTGGTGAAGCAGCAGCCTTTAAAACAGAATGGGAAATTTCATTTTTCTGTACAGCTTATAAAGGACATGCCAAATTTTTAGTGTGCCACCGAGATTTAATGTGTTAAAAAAGCACAATTCAGAACAGCAATACAGTGCCAACCATAAGGATGATTACGGTGATTTGACAGACGCCAGTCACCAATCGAAGCTGGAAGAATTGAAAGAAAATTTCAAGCAGCACTGTTCTGTAAATATTATTGTTTTAATTTTTAAATGCTTGTTTACAAACAGGAATGAAGAAATGATTGAATTATCTGAAGAATACTAAAATTGTGACTTGCCGTATTTTTGTCTGACAGGTGATTGAGGTGAGTGAGTTGGTGGACCCATTTTACGAACAAGCTACAAATGTTCGCTGCGAACTGCCAAAGCTGGGAAACCCTTCACGGAAGGGAATGTAATCAAGGAGTGCCTAATGGATGTGGTGGCATGTATTTGTCCTATGGAGCTAGTTGAGAAATTTGATAAAATCTCTTTTTCTCCTCAAACTGTGGCTCGCAGAATAGACGATATGGAGAAGGCAGCAAATTTTGTATCCTTTTCCATCGCCCTCGACGAATCAACTGACATTCCGGACAAAGCTCAGCTCGTTATTTTCATTCGAGGGGTGGATGACGATCTTCGGGTTACCGAGGATTTCCTAGACTTGGTAGCTCTCAAAGACACCACTACCGGTTTCGATATTTTCCAAGCAGTGGAGGGTGTTTTTGAGTCAATGGGATTAAAATGGGAGCGGTTGACAAGTGTAACGACGGATGGAGCTCCTGCTTTACATGGTCTACGCACGGGGTTCCTCAGCTATGTAAAATTAAACATGGCTGAGAGCGGTAGTACCCTAATGGCGGCGATCCAGTGCTTTATACACCAGGAGGCAATCTGTGCAAAAGTCGTCAAGCTTAAAGACGTAATGGGAACAGTTGTGCAAATGGTAAATTTTCTTCACTCCCATGGACTCACGCACCGTCAATTCAAAGAGTACCGGGCGAGTTGGCCGTGCGGTTAGGTCACGCAGCTGTGAGCTCGCAATCGCGAGATAGTGGGTTCGAACCCCACTGTCGGCAGCCCTGAAGATGGTTTCTCGCGGTTTCCCATTTTCACACCAGGTAAATGCTGGGGTTGTACCTTAATTAAGGCCACGGCCGCTTCCTTCCCATTCCTGGGCCTTTCTTGTCCCATCGTCGCCATATGACCTATCTGTGTCGGTGCGACGTAAAGCAAGTAGGAAAAGAAAAAAAAAATCAGAGTTCTTGGATGACATGGAAGCGGAGTATCCGGATATCCCGTACCATGCAGAAGTAAGATGGCTGAGCAACGCGAAGTGCTTCATCGAGTTTTTTGCTTGCGGAATGCAATAGATACCCTTTCATGACATGAAAGGGTGGCCCGAGGTTCTTTTGCGTGATCCTAAGTGGGTGGCGGACTTGGCCCCTTTAAATGACTTTACTGCCCATCTGAATACTTTGAACACTTTGCTTCAGGGCGAAAAGCACATTATCTTCGATTTGGTGGAAAAAATTCAAGCGTTCAAAAGAAAATTAATTTTGTGGTAAAACCAGTTGCGTGCAAGGAACACAGGACATTTTCCATTGCTTGAAACAGTAAAATAAGGTGTCGACTTTGATGAGTATTTGCAGGTAATTCTCCAATTACAAGAAGAGTTTGAAAAGAGATTTTCAGATTACAGAACTCCACGCAGTGTTAGATGTATTTGTTCGACCATTTTCTCTTAGTGCAGACAGTGCTCCACAGCTATTTCAATTAGAGTTGCTTGAACTGCAGTGCAATGTTCGTCTTAAAGACCGCTTTCTAATGTCACGAAGTTTAGAAGAATTTTACAGCGGTTTTCCGCAAGAAGAATATCCCCTTTTGTATAAACATGCATGTAAAGTTCTGTCAATGTTCGGCTCAACGTACATTTGTAAGCATTTCTTTTCGGTTCTTAAGCTTAACAAAAGTAAACATCGTGCAACGATAAGCGATAGAAACTTGCGCAATTGTTTAAGAATAGCTGTGTCCAGAAATATTGTAGGCCTACTCAATTTGGAGATGATTGTTTGCTCCAAAAGTAAAAGCTCGTAAAAACGACTGACCAAAAGTCACTCAATGTCTGTACTATCTGTTCATATTGGTAAAACGTTGTTGAATTTTCCTCTCAGATATGTTCAAATTTCAGTTTTGAATAAATCACATTACTGTATTCTTTACTTAGCACTTGATTTCGTTTCCTGCATATTGCATACGTCAGAGTACCTTTCGATTTGTAGATGCGGTATATTTTTACGGCAAAACAGCCCTATCAATATTATGTTAACAAACCCACAAAAGCCGTCGGACGCACGACTGTACGTATGTATCTGGTCAGCGCGGTCCGAACATCGTCCGTCTCAGGTCTCCTCACTGCCATACTGTAGTGGTGGTAGGGGAAGGAGCGCTAGTCTGACTGCCCAGTGCTCCCCGAGCGCGCTCTCGGAGCGCAATGGCTGGATGGCCCTGATCTAGATGATGTTGAGTGAGAATGGTAGGGCATGTCGGTTTCACATTATATAAACCTTCTTCTTCAGAGACCTTGTTCTCATCATCATTTGCCATCAATTTCTGTTTTCTTCCCTGGGAGGCGTTGGGTGATGAACTCTTCGATGTTTTCTAATGCCGCCTCTGACTCAACTTCTAGATCAGTGGTATTCAAAGCGTGGTACGCGGAGTCATCTCAAGAGGTACGCAAATTTATAGTAGCTTCTAACCGTTTTCAGTGAGCAGTTCAAAAATGAGTTAAGCCGGCTCATTTTTAATAAAATCTTGTTTTGATTTAGTGGTTTTGTCTACCACTACACAAAGTCCCCTTTCAGAACTATTCACTCTAAAATATATGTCAGTTCGTACCTCCCACTGACTAGGTGTGTAAAAATGCTTACTTATGCTGTATTTTTTTGTTTTGTTTCAAAATTCACTTATTCACTTCAATTTTTTTTCAGTAGCAATGTATATAGTACAATAGTAATTGCTGCATTAATAATTATACTCGTGTATACATACGTTGTTGCTAGTTGATGAAAATCTCATAATTCCACTCATAAGAAAACTTTCTCCAACTGTCTTGTGAAGGCTTGCTATGTTGCCTGAGAAGGGGACTGGAAGACTCCAATGGTTGAATAATTAAGCTATTGTTAAGTAATGAAAATGCCAAGAACAGTTCTCTGGCCATTGCTGACCGCTTGGTTTTGGTTTCTTCTGTAAACTTTACTCCAAAGAAGTTACAAGATTTCCTTTGCCCAGCAATGATATGTACAATACATTATTGTTATAATTGGGAAACAAGATGGTGTAGCAGTTTAGCTGCTTGTCTGTCATCCCGACAACCATGACTGATTCCTGGTGTTGCTGAGGTGGGATTTTCAGTTGAAAATCTCGTGGTGTTAGGAAGGGCATGTGACCTTAAATCACTGGCCACAACTCTTTCATGCCTCAGTGTGTGCAGGGACCGTGAGCAAGCGGGATAAGCTGCGGATGATGATTATAGTTAATAATATTTGGCATCCAACAACGATTGTTTGTTATTTCTGGTATAATCGTAATATACTACTACTTCAGGAGTACCAAGGTAAAACAATTGGATTTTGGGGGTACACCAACCAAAAAGTTTTAATACCACTGTTCTAAACCAATGGTCGTGTAATCTTCTACACTGGCATTACCATAACTACACTGTTGAATTTGTTGTAGCACATGAGTATTTTCGTTTATTATGGTTCATTCATCGGGGTGTGAGACAAACTTAGCTTTGTGAAAGCACTGATATACCATATTTGGCAACACTCCTCTCACTGCTTCTGCGATCTAAATTACAGCATCGAGCAAAGAGACAGACTCCGACAGTTCGGTGGCAAAGGCAGCTGATTCCATGTTTGCAAACAATAATGCCATTATCAGTTTTCTGCAATTAATCTTAAAACAATTAATGATGGCGTGGTCTACTGGCTGAGTTACACTAGAAATATTCGAAAGGAACCAAACAAGTTTAAGGTTAGAAAGCTGTATTGCACGTAGCGTTAACGGGAAATAGAATGACGTTTCTGTTTTGCTGCTTCATTCTCAAGTTGAATTACACCAACCATTCTTCCGTTAGGTGTTATGCTATCCATGCCCTCTTACTGGATCTCCATTTAACAGGTATACTCTTTAAATCAATGTTTTTAAAGCATCAGTGTTTTGCTGATTTTCAAGTTCTCCAGAAAGAAAATCACATAAAAACCTGCCAATCTCTCTTTGGAAAGCTCCCCTGCTGTGCATCTTTCCCTTTTCAGAGATAAGTTTAGCTAGGTAGTACTTGGAAAAAAGTCATAGCTATGTTCCGGGATTCATAGCCTTTAATAAGAGAGCCAATTGTTGAAGTCCAATCTGCCAGTGTTTCCTCAACAGCTGTCTCCAGTCTCTCCACAGTCCTCCTTCAACATTATCTGATGGTCTTCTTTAAAAAATTTCCAGCCACCCACTGGAAACAATAAAATCTTCCCTTCTGAGCTTTGAGCTTTTCTGCAACTTCTCTTGCATGGTGTTGATGGTGTTGTAGCATTGTCCCTGATATGGGCAAATTTCTTGCTCTTGCACTAACAAACCATTCCCAAATAATTTTGTTTATTTCCTCATTCCCAGTAACACTGAGTTTTTGTTTCACTGCTCTGTTTCCCAATAACCACTCTTCATTTAGTTCTGCCTTTTTCTTAAGAATGTTGTAGACTTGCATTTTTTCAATTTTAAACTTTGCTACAATCTGCTAACATACAATTTGTCTTTCTCACTAGCTTCTAAAATCTTAATTTTTGTTTTAAAATGTAAAACCATGCATTTCTTTCCTTCCATCACTTTTATAAAGCCCGGTCTCCAGATCAGCAGTACTCATTATACTGAAGATAACTACATCGAAATAATCACCGTGGAGCTAAGCAACATGACCATTACATCTGTGTACAAGCCTCCACATGAAAAGTTTCTTTCTCGCCACCTGCAAATTTTGGTAAACACACAAAATCAATAGTAATCGGTGACATTAACAGCCTTAGTCACGTTTGGGGATATGCTCAAGAAGATGAGAATGGAGAGATCGTCATTTCATGGGCTGAAACTCAGGAGCTTTCCCTTATTCACGACAGTAAGCTTCCCTCCTCTTTCAGCAGTGGAAGATGGCACTGAGGGTATAACCCATATCTTCTCTTTGTGAGCAACTGATTTGTGCAGCAATGTTCTGAAGAAATGGGCTCACCAATCCCAAGAACACAACACTGGCCACTAATATGTCACCTCTCTTCATCCATAAGACCACACAAAGTTCGGTTCAGATGGAGATATAACATTCAAAAGGTTTTCCAGTATGTTGGATGAGAGGATAAAAACTGTCTCTCCTATACGAAGATTATGACAAATTAATTGATATTGTGAAATTCTGTTCATGGGCATCAATTCCCAGAGGCTGCTGGACATGCTACCTTCAAGGTATAACTCGTGAAAAAACTGCTCTGCTGCACGATTACTGCAGGCTTCACAAAGAAGACCCATTTAGTGAGCAAACTATTGTAAAACAGCACAAAGTGTTCTTTCCTCTATCTCCCAAGCAAAGAAGGAGACGTGGATGAAGTTGATGTCTGAAGTTGATATGGGTACGAGCAGTCAAGAAGCTTGGAGACTTTTAAGACACTTGAGCAATGTTCCTACTCAAGCTAAAACACATGCCAATAAGTGCAGATCAAATAGCACACCAGCTTTTTCTTAATGGAAAACCAAAACTTTCCATGAAAATAGGGAAGAATAAGAACAAAGAGTTATCTAAGTATTTCACACTAACTGAACTGGAATTAGCTCTCAGTAAGTGTAAAACTGGGAAGTCAGCAGGACTTGCTGACCTTCGAATGGAACAAATTAAGAACTTTGGTCCTACTGTGAAGTGTTGGTTGGTAGAACTTGTGAACAACAGTGTTCAGTCTTCCATGATACCTAAAATGTGGAGGATGGCTAGGGTCACAGCCATTCTAAAACCAGGCAAAGATAAAAATCACCCTATAAGTTACAGACTAATCTCCTTACTGTGTCATCTTTTTAAGATTCTGGAGAGACTTAACCTCAATAGGTTGACTGATAAAATCGAGCCACTTCTGATTCCACAGCAAGCTGGTTTCAGGAGTGGGAAAAGCTGCACATCGCAAGTGTTAAAATTAAGTGAACGCATAGAAGATGGTTTTGAAAGCCGGAAAATCATAGGAGCTGCATTTATAGATCTTTCGGCAGCATATGATACTGTTAATCACCGAATTCTCCTAGAAAAGGTATACAGCGTGACAAAGGACTTTCATCTGACTTGTGCTATTAGAAACCTACTTCAAAATCAAAGTTTCTTCGTTGAGTTTCAGGGGAAAAGAAGCAGGTGGAGGATACAGAAGAAAGGACTACTTCAGGGAAGCGTGTTGGCACCAATGCTTTTCAATATTTACACCAATGATCAGCCTCTTCCCGCTGGGATGAATAGTTTCATCTATGCTGATGATTGTGTCCTCACTTCTCAGGGGGATAACTTTGAGACGATTGAACAAACATTGTCCAAAGCTCTAGACACTCTCGCTGGCTATTACAAGAAGAATCAACTAACACCAAACCCAACTAAGACGCAAACCTGTGTTTTCCATCTAAACAAGAGAAGCTTCCTGAATTCTGAAGGTCACTTGGGAAGGCATAGCATTACAACACTGTCCTACCCCGAAGTACCTCGGAGTCACTCTGGATTGTGCCTTAGCCTACAGAAAACATTGTTTGAACATCAAGCAGAAAGTGGGTGCTAGAAACAATATTGTGCAGAAGCTAAATGGAACATCTTGGGGACCACAACCACACACAGTGAGGACATCTGCCCTTTCGCTCTGCTATTCCGCAGCTGAATACGCATGCCCGGTGTAGTACAAATCTTGCCATGCCAAAGCAGTTAATGTAGCACTCAATGAGACTTGCCGCATTATTACTGGATGTTTGAGACCTACACCTTTGGAAAAAGTGTATTGCTTTGCAGGGATAGCACCTCCCAATATCCGCCGTGAAGTGGCAGCCAAGAAAGAAAAAAGAGAGACGACGACATCTGAAGCCCACCCTTTGTTTGGATATGAGCCACCACGCCAGCGCCTTAAGTCTAGGAAAAGCTTCTTGAGAGTAACCGAAACACTTGAAGGAACAGAGCAGCAAGCAAGAATTCAAGAATGGCGCGCCAGAAGTCAACATACGAGTATCAGTCAATGGATGACCCGAAAAGAGGAACTCCCTCCTGGCCATGTTACAGATTGGGTGAATTGGAGAGCACTGAATAGACTGTGCTCTGGTGTTACGTGGTGCAGGGTCAACCAGAAGAAATGTGGTTTCAAAGTGGACAGTACTTTTTGTGTATGTGGAGAAGAGCAGACCACAGCCCATTTGCTGCAATGTAGTTCATACCCATTCCATTGCACAACAGAAGACCTGGTTAAAGCGAAGCCAAATGCACTTGATGTCGCAAGGTTTTGGGCTCACGTAGTTTAATGTGGCTCTTTGTCACTGAAGAATTTATATTATGTTTTATGTTCTTTCCTCATATTTAATTTAAAACTTATATATGCTTCTGACACAATATAAATAAACTTTTATAATCACTGTAACTACAGCACAAAGTTCTGCAACTGCTAACTGCAATCACGCTAAATCTGTGGCCTTCCTAGGAAACTGCACTGCGTCATTAAGCAGGTGGTGTTTCCAACCTGCTAACTTCCTGCGTTCCGTTAGTCAACAACTCATAAAGGTTTATGTTCTTTCCTCATATATAATTTAAAACTTATATATGCTTCTGACACAATATAAATAAACTTTTATAATCACTGTAACTACAGCACAAAGTTCTGCAACTGCAACTTGAAGTTCCTGCTTCAAGTTTCGGTCTTTCCCCGCATTCCTACAATAAAGGATGTCCAAACCACAACCAGACGTCCAGGATCATTTCCTGGCAGAATGCTCATTCGGCCATCACAAATCCTTTCGGAATACACCTGTACTGAAAATGCTTAGGAGGAAAATTTACATATTTTTCCATTATAGTCGCAAAATTTCCTTCTGTTTCCAAGTCAGACAGGTTCCACTAAATACAGGCAAACTTACATGAATATTAAATCATAATTCACGGGACTGAGAAAATTTTCCGATATGGACAGTTTTCCAGTTCATAAAGGTTCTGCTAAAGGTAAGTTTTACTGTATCTCTTATTATGTTCAATATATTTTTGGTATCTACGTGGCAGTAAATTTGGAGGTCATCGGCATAATAGAGATGATATATATTATATTTTATTACAGAGGAGATGATATTAATATAAAGAGCAAACAGGAGGACAAAGGACAGAACCATGTGCAGTTCCTGCCTTCACCGAGTCTCCAGTGTGATGTAATACCATGAGCTATAACACGTTTCTTATGATCTGTACGGCATGCAGTGAAAAGATTTAAAGCCTCAGTACCGAAAAATGATTCAAATTTTTTAACAATGTCTGTATATTTATTGTGTCAAAAGCTCCGCTGAAGTCAAAAAGTGTGAGTATAGTCACTTGTCTTTCATCCACTGCTTGTCTGATGTTCTTAGTCACTTTGAGTAAGGCAGCTGCTGTGATATGGCCCTTCTCGAAGCCAGACTACAGTGGGTCCAGAAGGGAGTGGGAGCGAAACAATTTCAGTATTTGAACATATACTAACCATTCTACTGTAGTGCTTCAGAGACGGCAGGGAGAACAGAAATGGAACAGTAATCAGATAGGAGTTTCAAACCTGGGTTTATGGAAGTGGGATTACATTCAAATTGTTGGTAGTGTGCCATTCTTCCAACAATAATTAAAAATATGGGTGAGAATGGGGAGAATAGCACCAATAATATTGTATAAAATTGGTAGTTTCAACAGCATATTTTATAAACTATCATTTAATTGAAACATATTCACAGCAACATTAAATTATTGCATTTAATGCAAGAAGGGCACTTAAGAAATATTCAAAATATGTCTACCAGAGATAGTTACCAACAGAGGTATGTATATTACTATGAAGAAGACTATACTACTACTACTACTACTACTACTACTACTACATTCTTCTCCTTTATCTAGTTTTTATTATATGTTTATTTTCTGAGTTCATGGTTAAGTTCCAATACTTCCCACGATAACTTATTTCATTTTTACCCTTACAAGATCATATTGTTAAGTCCCCAGACCAGACATATTTTTCAAAAATTATGATTTACCACAAAATTAAAATTAAGTTTTCTATTGATAATATAACACACTGCAATGACTGTGCCATGTGCACATCATTGTATTCATCAAAGTTCAGCATTAAGTTGTTTTGGTACAATAATTTATGACTTTTTAAAAAGTTACAAATTTCACTGAATAGAATTGAAGGGGGACTGCTTATATTAATTCACAATTTTGCAACTGAACATTCTCTTGTTGTACTTCTTCTTAAAACAATAATCATAACCACCAACACTCACTGAAACCTTTCCTCACACCGGTATTGTGTGTTTCCACTCCGGTGACGATGACTCCATACTCTGCGGCATACTACCTACTAGATCCTCGATCATTTCCTGGGGGGTTGGGCACCCACTTTTCCAATAGTGCTGGTCTCACTTCATTCAGGATATAACGATTTTGATTTCAGACATTATGTGCAAGCATATGCAGTTGAGTTCTGAGCTATGTGGTGGTCAGTGTAGGGTTTGTATCCCAACGTCGTGAAGGAATCCCCACACATGAGCGACATGGGGCCTGGCGTTATCGTGCATCAGTGTTAAGTAATCACCAAGAAATGGAGCAAAGGGGATTACATGCTCTGTTACCATCTCCTCATATCAGTGTATCAGTGTGCATTCATAGCACCTCCATCAATAATGACAAGTTCTGTTTGCATGGCAAAGCTGATACTACCCCAAACTATGATGGAGCCACCTCCTAAAGGTCTTTTCTCTGCAATACCACAGTCTCTCTCTCTCTCTACCAACAGGTGACTGGAGACAAAATCGTAACTCATCTGTGAAGAGCACCACTGACCACTGGCCCACAGTACCGTTTTGGCAGTGACATGCAAATTCTAGATCTTATAGAAATTGATTTCCATTGGGAACCTGAAATATTTGTCCCAAATGAGTAAATTTATAATACTAATATAGTTGATCCGTTATTTTTGAAAAGGAGACAAAGTCTCTCATAGTGCATCGGCACTGCTGATGGCTCCAAGTAGCTTATGCAATGGCCTCCATGGTATGCACTAGCCATACGTCTTGGTAGGTGTGCTATTCACCAACTGATGAGCCGAAACGCCGGCAACGACGAATGAGTTAGCTGGAAAATTTATAATGTCCAATAACGGACCAACTATATTGGTATCATGCAATTTCTAATCACTCTGCTTGGTGCTGGGAAGTAAGCTGCTCCCCACAGACAAGTCTTCTTGACCTTAGAATGACCTGCAGTCCTCTCAGTTAAAGTGATATTTCTTACTGCCTTGAGACAATTTCTTGCCTGGTCCGTGGTAGTGTGGCAATCTCGCAAGACCTGAAGAAGGACCAGGAATCTGTCACCCTGGCAGCTGTACACCTCTGACGGTCCGATTCACTCATCTCCGATAGGTACTGAGTTCACGGAATCATCTTGGAGCATGCTTAACTCTTCCAAATGATGCACCAATCACAGTAGCAGCATAATGAATGCTTTGTCCACTCTCGATTAACGTCATAGCTCTCCCAGTGTCTTCTCTGCTAAGTGGCATCTTGGCCGTGCCGTTACGGACGCGCGGCTGTGAGCTTGCATCCGAGAGATAGTGGGTTAGAATCCCACTGTTGGCAGCCCTGAAAATGGTTTCCCGTGGTTTCCCATTTCCACACCAGGCAAATGCTGGGGCTGTACCTTAATTAAGGCCACGGCCGCTTCCTACCAACTCCTAGGCCTTTCCTATCCCATCGTCGCCATAAGACCTATCTGTGTCGGTGCAACGTAAAGAAAGAAAAAAAAAAAAAAAAACTGAAGGAAATTTTCTTACTTATGGAAAAAAAAAAATTACATATTTATAATCCTTCAATAGTTTCTGTTCAGGTATCAAAACATGTTTTTAAAACTTAGGGTTGAAATGAGGCTTGAGTAAGTGGAAAGGATGGTAACTGAACTTCACTGTCATACAGCAGCAGGAACATATGAAATCAGGCCTGGCATGGATTAAATTGCTTCATAGAGTAAAAAGACTAGGATGGAATGAGAACAAAAGCAGTAATTGCACCTATCAATAAGCAAAGGAACAGAAAGGATTTCAACAATTATGGAGGTATTTATAATTTATCAGTGTACCAGGCAAGGAGTCCACTGGCGTTTTGGAAGGAAAGGTGTGCTCAATAGTGGAGAGTAAGTTGGATAAAAGCCTATATGTTTTCAGACTACAGAGGGGCTGTCAGGATCAGATTGCACAAGGTAACTGAAAAGGCTACAAGAGGAATACACAGTTGTATTAATGTTTCATAGATCTAGAGAAGGCATATGACAAAGCACCGAGGGAAAAGATGTTAGCTGTACTGAGAAGTTAGGGGATTAAGGGTAGCCTTTATTATTATTTTTTTTGTTTTGTTTGCTATTTGCTTTACGTCGCACCGACAGAGATATGTCTTATGGCGACGATGCAATAGGAAAGGCCTGAGAAGTGGAAGGAAGCGGCCGTGGCCTTAATTAAGGTACAGCCCCGGCATTTGCCTGGTGTGAAAATGGGAAACCACAGAAAGCCATCTTCAGGGCTGCTGACAGTGGGGCTCGAACCCACTATCTCCCGATTACTAGATACTGGCCGCACTTAAGCGACTGCAGCTATCGAGCTCGGTAAGGGTAGCTTATTAAAAACAATCCAGGACCAGGAATCTGTCATTGATGGCAGAATGAGTTCTTGGTTCAAGGTATTTGCAGGGGTTAATAATCTTCCACCTTTGTTGTTCATAGTTTATATGGTTTATCTACTGTAAGTTATGAAGAGGCAGGGAGGGATTCAGTTAGGTGGAAATGTAGTAAGCAGTTTGACCTAAGCCAAGAATATAGTTTTAATGGCAGACTATGATGAAAGCCTGCAGTCTTATATCTTGGAAATTAAAAATGGGGGCAGTGAGTATGATATGAAAATTGGCTTTTCCAAGACTAAAGTGATGTCAGTAGGTAAGAAACATAAGAGGACTGAATATCAGGTTAGGAATACAAAACTAGTACAATAAGCGAGATTGGACTCAAGATGCAGCAAAGCTAAAGCAGTGAGCTTGCAGTTGCAATCAACAGTATTCTGTTGAAAGAAGTCAGTTCCTGGACAAAACTGTCTTTACACCAGTTTGTTTTCAGACCAACTTTACTGTACAAGAGTGAAAATGGGTGGACTCATGATATCCACAGAAGTGACAGACATGAAAGTAGCAAGAAAAATCGCTGGTACAAACAGGTGGGTTCAATGGCAGGAAGGTACTCGGAATGAGGAGATAAAGTAGACTCAGTTTCTAATGATTTGAACAAGGAGGTATGGAATTAAACGAGGCTACAGAGCTAGTTACAAATAGTGGATTGTGGAGGCATTTAGTAAATACACAGAGGCTTGCAGACTGAACTCTGAAAGGAATAACAGTCTATAATGAAGATGTACATAGGATTGAAAAGTAGCTCATGAAGTGACATTTATGATCTTTTACTGTATCTCAATCCTTTATCTGTAAAATATTTGAATATATGTTTCTTAGCTCATAAAACCTCCCTACATGGAAACCACCTTTGAATGGTGGTCTTTTCATCAGCCAGTGTATATGGTAAAGATTATACTTTTCTAAGAAACCATATGCCAGTTCCAAGAGCCTGAGTGTGAGTACAGAGCCTGCTCTAGAACTGATCTTGAACTACTGTTGGTTCTGTTAAATTAATTTTTGTTAAGTACTTAATGATGATGCTGCTAGTTAAAGATCTCTTGAACTGTTTAGTAAGAATATGCAAGAGAGTAAAAGACAGAAAGTGCATTAAGATTGTGTACAAGCTGAAGACATTGTGAAGGAAAGTGGGAAGTTGATACTGCCAGAGGTTCATATAATACTTTGTACATATTAATTTTATTGTGGTGAAAGCTACAAAATGGGTGCACATGTATTCCATATTCTCCAGGAGAAAGAGTACACAGATTCAAGGTCTGAAATGGAAAATCACTTACTGTGATGATCATGGCAGAATTTAACTACTACAACACCTCTGGGCCCAGATAATTGTGTACCCCACTTCCCCAAACTTGATAAGCCAATATTGTAATTACTCATCATCATCATCATCATCATCATTTCCCAACTCCAGTTTCCCGGGTGTGGTGTACAAGTGCTCGCCTTCTCCTGTCTTCATACATCTTCTGTTCCAGTACATCCTCCCATTTTTGCCCTCTCTCCTCCACATCTGATCTTACAGTCTCTATCCAGCATTTTCTTGGTCTTCCCTGTGGTCTTCTTCCTATGTGATTAAGGTCAAAATATTCTCTGGCAGGTCTTTCCCTGTTCATTCTCATTATGTGCCCATACCACTGAAGTCTGTGTTTCTTTATGACACTGGTAACAGAACCCTCGATACCAGCTACTTTCCTATTCACTTCATTTCTGATCTTGCATTTTCTGGTAGTTTGGTTCATGGTTCTAATGAATCTCATTTCAGTTGCTTGGATTCTACTGAGGTCTTTGTTTAGTAGGGTACATGCCTAAACCGTACGTGAGGATTGGAATGAAGTAAGTGTGGTACATGATTGTTTTCACTTTTTGTGGTATTTTGCAGTCCCAGAGAAGATTTCTGACTTTACTGTAGAGTTTTGATGCTTTCTGTGTCCTGCTGAGTATTTCCTGCCTAACAGTGTTGTCTTTCGAGGTTGTGCTTCTGAGGTACTTGAAGTGGAAAGCTGATTCAATTTTTGCTCCTTCCAGAAATATATTTGAGCTTGTTCCTTCCCTGTTGATGGTCATTTCCACTGTCTGTTTTGCCCATCTTCAGTCCAAAATTTTTGAATGTATTGTTCCATTCGTTAAGTTTCTCCTGAACTTCAGCTCCTGTCTCTCCCCATAAAAGCACATCATCAACAAATACCAGGGCATTTGGTTCACTGCCCATTTTCTTGATAGATTTTATGACCTCGCCCATTACTATTACCAACAGGAGTGGTGACAGGGCACTTCCTTGTTGGACACCTCTCTTTGTTTCAAACCATTTTGATCGTCCGTTGCCTATCTGGACACAGCTGTACCACTTCTGGTATAGCATCTTGACTTTGTCAATTAAGTACTTTGGCATCTTTAGGTCTTCCAGACATTCCCATATTTTGTTTCAAGGAACACTATCATATGCTTTTTCAATGTCCTTAAATGCAATCACAAGATTTCTTCCATATTCCCAGTACTTTTCTGTCAGCATTTTTACTGCAAAGATAAGATCCACGTACTTTGACCTTTCCTGAACCCGTGTTGTTCTTCCTCAAGCAAAGGTTCCACTATCATCCTAAGTCTCATTTCTATGATCTTTTCCAGCAGCTTCAGTGTGCATGACAACAGCGTGATACCTCTGTAATTTCCACATTTCTGTTGGTTGCCCTTTTTGAACAGTGGGATGATGACTCCTTTACTCAATCTTCTGAGATTTTGTAATTAGTACTATTTTTATATAATAATATAAGATTTAAACCAAAAATAGATAAACATACAATGAAAAGGGCATTGACAGATGAAGAATAACAGAAAAGATCAGAACAAATGAAAAGCTGCTGGGCAAATTGAAAGAACACTTATCAAAGAAGATGAACAGAAAATTATTGATTAAAGTGGTCTAATGAGGCCGTAAAAGAAGAAGAAAATAATATAGTAGAATGCCTCCAAGGTAAAATAACAATAAATGGATTAATCACAAAGACATCCTAACAGATTCAGAGGCTTCCATGACGAACAGAAAATGAACAGGGGAAGGACAGAGGAAATAAGACAGGCTGCCAGACAAAAAAATTGTAAGATTTTGAGTTGCAAAGAAGGCTTCCAGCAATGTGTGATGGCCATAAACAAATATTATTGTTGTTATTATTATTATTGTTATTATTACAAAATTGTATACCAGGAAACCGAGTCAATAATAGACACAATGCGGAAAAGGAGGGTTGCATTTTTCTGCCACATATCAAGACTACCAGAAACCAGGGTACTGAAACATCTTTTCAACTACTTTTGGAAAAGTAAAACCAAGAATAATTGTTTCAAAGAAGTCCAAGAGATTTAGATGAGTTAGGCTGAAATGTGATTCTGGAGAAGACTAACAGGGACGAGTTGGACAGAAAAAAAGACTAATATCCAAATCTTGAATGACGTTAATGAGAAACAGACCTTAATTTATTCAATAGAGCAGAGGAAAGCTAAATTTCTTGGACACGTCGTATAACATGACATGACACCTTACTCCAGAATGTCTTTGAAGGAAAGGTCCTAGGGAAGAAGTCGAGAGGAAGACCCCGTCTCTCATAGCTTAGGAACATAATCACTAAGCTGGGTTTTGCTTCCTACGTCACGATGAAAAGGACTGCTGAAGACCGTGGGATGTGGCTGCAGCGACAAGACTTAGCCTTTAGATAATGGATGGATGGAGGTTTGACAGTGCAGCAAGCTGAAGATCGAGAAGAGAAGAGGATCCTGAGAAACAGAGACTTGAGACTTAAACTAAAAACTTTTACACGCAAACAGTACACCGTAACTGATGAAGAAAGGGCAGTCAGGTCAGAAAGAATGAAAAAGTTCTGGGAGCAGAAGAAGAAACATAAGCCAAATTTGTAGTTAATACTCTTAAGACTTAAATGTATATGGATTGATAAAGTGCTCCAATGTGGGCATAAAATAAAATAAAATAAAATAAAAATAATAATAATAATATTTGGCAGCTGACAAAAATAGGTAGTTTACTCAATTAATAATGATGCAAATACAGGGCTAATTAGCATGATATTGGCTTACGTCCTATTTTTAGAGTAGCAAATTTGTCTTATAACATCTTCATAGTCTAACTTGACAAATTTGTTTCATTGGCAAGCACTGTAAGATGCACAATGCCTTTTTGGGTTTGAGATGAGTGTGAATAGCTTTTAATCCTCACAAGTGCTGAGAAGGACCTTTCAGCTGAGCAGCAGCAGGAGTAGATACGCACATCTTCAAAGCTGTACACACATTTGGATATACAGTAAGTCTTGGATATATTTTTGCTATCAGAAGCTTGTTTAGCAATAACACACAAAACCTGACCACCCTATATATTCCCTCCACTGCCCTTCTCCAATAGAGCCTCTCTATTCACCTTATCAAAAGCTTTTTCAAAATCTATTGCTGCCACATACACCTTACTTCTAGACAGGCTCCTATACTTCTCTAAAACTGTCTTTACTATCATTATATTATCCACTGTTCTTTTCTTTTTTCTAAATCCCCCTTGATAATCTGTCAATATTTCATTTCTTTCGGCCCATTCACTTAACTTGTTCGCCAACACCCCCGTGTAAATTTTACTTAAGGAGTCTAACAGAGATATTCCTCTATAATTGTTCAAACTGTTCTTTCTACCCTTTCCCTTATATACTGAACATACAATTCCTATTTCCCATTCCTTCCGGTACTTCCACCCCTCATAGATCTTAT
Source organism: Anabrus simplex (assembly GCF_040414725.1). Taxonomy (NCBI): domain Eukaryota; kingdom Metazoa; phylum Arthropoda; class Insecta; order Orthoptera; family Tettigoniidae; genus Anabrus; species Anabrus simplex. The sequence continues at coordinate 124,873,865 of NC_090272.1, read as the reverse complement.
TGAATAGTTTAACTATGCCCCCTATCATTGTCACATTTTTGCTAATTTCTTTCCAAAACTTGTTATTTATCCCATTACATCCCCCCGCCGACTTGCCCCTAATTCTTATCACTCTCAAGGTTTCTTCCCTTGTAATTTCCTTGTCCAGTTCATAATATGCCACTCTCCCATTCCTCCAAATTACTTCTTCCCCCGTCTCTCTCCACCGTTCTTCCCCCTTACCCCCTTTCCCCCGAGTAATTTGCCAAAATACCTCACCCACTGAATTTCCTCAATGCTCATTCTCTCTATACTCCTTCCGCCCTTAATTGTTCTATTAATCCTTTCCCATACTTTTTCAATGCTGTTAGTCTTACAATATTTATGGCTTCAGTTTGTTCCTCTAACCACGCCTTTTTTACCTCACAAATTTTCTTTTTAAACTCCTTCCTCAATTTACAGAAAACCTCCCTTTCTGCACTCCCACCTTTCTTTCTATACTCTTCTAATGCACCCAGCACCCTCCTCCGCATTCCTTCACACTCTCTATTAAACCATTCTTCACCCTCTTTCGTTTTCCTCCTTCTACATTCTACCTTCTGTGCTATCATCTTTATTGGATGTAGCAGCAATTCCAAGGCTTTATCAATATTATTCTCCTCTAACGCACCTTCCCAACCATATTTCAGAAATTGTAATTCCTCTTTTGCTACCCTATCCCAATCCCGTCCCACTTTCTCTGACCATTTATACTTGTTGTATCCACTCCCTTGTTTATCCTTCGTCTCAGCTTCCTTCCTTATATGCTTCTCTTCCCCCCTTTTCAACATAACCCACACTGGGAAATGGTGTGATTAAATCCAGTCTCCAACTTCCATCCTTACAATATCCTCCAACACTCCTTCTGAGCTTAAAACCATATCTATCACACTAACTCCCTTCTCAGTAACATAGGTAAATTTCCCCGTACTGTCACCCTCCGTCCGTCCATTCAGAATATACAAATTTCCCGCAGTGCACATCTCTAGAAGCTTCTCCCCATAACTGTTTATAATTTTATCCTCACTACTTCTACTTTTCAACATACACCTTCTATCCTCCCTACTATATACTGGGCTCTGTTCCCCTATTCTCGCATTCCAATCTCCGAATAACATCATATCCTCTTCACCTGCAAACTTTTCTCTTATCATACTAATATCCACCAATAGCTCTTCAAAAAAGATACTTATTTGCATGTGCTGAACTACTAGGATGGCAATATACGAACGCTAGATTTATTTTCTTCACTCTTCCCTCTACCCTTCCCATATTCAATCTCAACCATATGATTTCTTTCATATCTGTATATCCTCCACCAGTTCACTCATTTCTTCCCTAATTAGTACTATCACCCCTCCTGGTGCGCATTCCTTAGTCCTCTCCTTTTTTCTATATTTATATTTAATCACAAACCCCTTCCATGAGATCTCCCTCCCTGTTTCCAGCCACATCTCCAAGAGTGACACATCATCGAAACTTTCTATTACTTCCCGAACTTTCTTATTTCCTACTTTGCTTATCAGTCCCTCAATATTCACACATCCTATTTTCCAATATAGTTATAACTTTCCCTCCCTCCCTTCTAAGTTTCCTCCTCTAATCTTACTCCTTGTAATTCTCACCCCCTCACCCCCTATCTCCATTCCTCCTTTTTTTACCAACCTATTCCGTTCCATGCCCTCCGTATCCTCCATCCCTTTACATACTTTACCCCAAAGGTCTTTTAAACTCCTACTTCTTCCTTTGCTCATAACTGCTTTACCTTCCTGTCGATCAGTCTTCTCATGCTCACTAAACCACTGCACTCTGCTCTCGCCGTTTCTTGCTGCTCACCCTCACTCACCCCTTCACTGTTCTGATCTTCTGTATCCAGACTGCACTGTCCATTCTCACCTGAGTTGATCTCCTCTCCTTCCTCGGCTCCACTCCTCGTTGTTACTTCTTTCTTCCTTCCATCTTGCCTTGTCATTTCTCCTCCTTCGGAACTAATGCGTTCGTCCATCTCCTTCAGCTTCACAACTGAGTGTTCCCTAACCCATCTTCCGTTTGACACCACCAACCTCTGACCTCTTATTCGGACCTTTAGTTCCTGATGTCTCGCTCTCCACAGGTGTCTGTTCAAAATCTTCATATTTTCACTTCCTTCCTTTCACATGTCTCTTTTCACTCCTACTTTCTAGCCCTGTAAATTATTACTGTTTCTTATCACAATTTCTGCCATTAGGGTTGAGAAAAAGTTTACCCTAATTGGCCTCCGTCCTTTAGTTTTTCCCACTCTCTCCACATCACCTATGTCCACTTCACTTAAGTTTATCTTCATCCTATCCCATATGACCTCTACCACCTTGGATGTTGCCTTCCCTCTCACCTTCCTCCACACCATATATAAATATGGCTTTCTTCATTCTCTCCTGCCTGTACCCCTCCGCTTCTCTCTTCATCATCATCACCTCCTCTTCCAGATGTTTCACTTTCCCTCTTAATAACTCTATTTCCTTCTCATTGTTGCCCACTCTCCTGTTCGATTCCTCAGTCTTCGTTTCTAGCCATTTCTTCATGCTCCCTATCTCCTTTCTCTGCTCCTCCATCATGTCCTGTACCTTATCCCATTGACACTTTTCCTGTATTACTTCACTCACTACCACCTTAAGTGCTGCCAAGTCCTCCATGCTAAATTTTCCGCTGGTATTTGGGACTGGGTTTAATTCCACCTCCCCCCCCAATAACCAGCAGCACCGCTATCACTGTCACTACCAGCACCGCTTCACCCATTTTTACTCCCTCTTTTCTTAACACCCGTCCATTCTTGGTCTCCTTCCTCTGCTTCACTTGCCACTTCCCAATCGCAGCCCAGTACTGCTCAATACCGACCATGTTCACGGCATGCACTGCAACCACGTGACTTCACTCTTCAGCTGCTCAAGCTAGACTGTTTAGCAATAACAAGAGCAGGTTATTTATGCCTTCTTCTAAAAGAAAGGATTTCAGATGGATACATTCTGTTCCATACACTTCTACAATATCTGATGGGTAAGTATATTGCAGTTTGCCAGCTGATTTGTGAATTTTGTCAGGATCAATTTCTGTGAGGGTTGCTTTTTTTTTTGTTTTGTTTTTTGCTAGTGGCTTTATGTCGCACTGACACAGATAGGTCTTATGGCAACGATAGGATAGGAAAGGCCTAGGAGTTGGAAGGAAGCGGCTGTGGCCTAAATTAAGGTACAGCCCCAGCATTTGCCTGGTGTGAAAATGGGAAACCACAAAAACCACAGTGGATCTCCTGGATACAAGCTCACAGCCGCACGCCTCTAACCGCACGGCCAACTCGCCCGGTCTGTGAGGTTTGATAACAATGAGAATATTCTCAAAATTAACTGTATACAGATAATCATGTTTATATCTCTGTTGACAGTTTTTCCAATATCTCTAGGTAAGTGCTCTGTAAGATACAATTTAGATCATTTTCATTTCCTGGTTCAGTTTCAAATTCAGACTCTCCATCGAAAAATTTCTTACGCTTCTTAATTTGTTTGGGTCTGCTTTCCCCTGTTTCTACCACTTGTTAATGTTTGGTAAAACTTGTGCATCCAGAGGGGCGAACGTTAGGTTAGACATCCAACATGGTGCCACTCGGATGAATGCATAAAACACTTAGCAGGCTTACCAATGTCGGCATGCAAGTGCAGGAAGTCTGAGAGCATAAGCCCCCCCCAGGTTAGAGCCACAAAGCGGCTCACAGGCCTCTAGTAACTTGCAATACCATCAATGGTCTTGATTGGTTAGGTCCGGCTAGTGACGAAACCATTGGTCTGGATTGGTTAGGTCCAGCTACTGACAAGATCATTGGGCTTCTTTCACAAACTCCACAAGGAATAAATCACTTAATTATCCCGTGACTAATCAGTATTCAAATTCCACACATGCCATGAGCCATGACAATGACAAAAAGTGATCATGTTGTGGATAGAGCACTCAAATTTGCAGTTCTTTTACTTTTACTGAATGTGGCAGCTCTCTACCTGGAAACGATGCAAGTTCTATAAGAGACAATATGAAACATTGCCGGCCAATAGGAACACAGCAAATGGTCACATTCAGCTGATTTACACAGTCACGGTTAATACTTCTAGGGATGGTTTGGTGGATCCCTGGCAAACATAAAGAAAGGATCTTTCCTTTTTACTATTAAGACATTGCTGCACATCATGTTTAAATGCTTTTCCTCTTTCCTAGGTATGCCCACGGGGTACAGAAGCACCACTGAATGTTTTGAATATTCTTCTAACAATAATCACTTTTATAGATATAAAATGACAGTTTCATTTCATTCCGGAAAGCAAGTACAGCTGTACAAGTTCATCACAATACCATTTCCTCAGATTGTAATTTTGCACGGGCAGTGTTGAATCTTACCAGAACAGCTCTCCACACTGCAACTATAAAAGTAATTTCAGGGGAGTTCAGGTTTTTTCAAAATTCCTTTTGCCTAAATACAGGTTTGGTGATTTCAAGAGCACACATTCAATAGCATTTCTACTAGTGGTCCTGTGTTCTATGACAAAGTAAGTAAACTAGCAGCCAGGATCAGCATTGAAGATTTTCATGCTTTGAAAGCTAAATAAATTTGAGATTAGGCATGAGATTGGTAACAAAATCAAATATGAAAATGAAAAAAAAAAAAAATATGTTGACAATCATACTGTACCTCAGTGGAAAGACATTCCATACATACATCCCAACATGCCTCTACAGGCATATTTAATGCCAACAAGGCAGGCCTACTTTTTAAATTCAAAGCCTAATAGAACAAAGGCATTCAAAGAGGAAAACTGTCATTTTGGAAAATGAGGTAAAGTATCTGTAATAGTGCCATTACTGCCAATACATGTCAACAGTGATACTACCTAAAAATGTCCCCCTTTAAGGGGAAATGGAATAGGATTTTGGGTGGGAAAAAAAAAAATCAAATTTTTTTTTTTGGTCTAAATTTGTTCTCTAAACCTTCCTCTTTAACACAGTGACGACTGGCCCCAGAGATCTCCGTTTTTATGCATGGGTATTGTCTGTAGCTTGTTGTGCTACCTGTTGGCTATAATTAACTACTTTCAATCATGTCATGGAGTAGAGGGATCGTGCATTTTAGTGTCAATGTATTTTTTTATTGTACGATCGTTGTAGCCATGGAAATTTTGTATATATACGGATATTCTATTTTTGCTATTGGCTTTACGTCGCACCAGCACAGATAGGTCTTATGGCGGAGATGGAACAGGAAAGGACTGAGACTGAGAAAGAAGCGGCCGTGGCCTTAATTAAGGTACAGCCCCAGCATTTGTACCAACGGCCGTAGCTGTGTTGAAACACCGGATCCTGTGAGATCTCCGAAGTTAAGCAACATTGGGCGTGGTCAAGATCTGGTTGGGTTGCCACGTGCTGTTGTTGGGGAGTAAGGGAATGGAGGAGTGGAAAGGAACTGGCCACCCTACCGTACGTAAACTCCGGCTCAGGCACACCTCTGCTGAGGTTCGGACCTGCCTTCGGGCAGAATACACACCCCCAGCATTTGCCCGGTGTGAAAATGGGAAACCACGGAAAACCATCTTCAGGGTTGCCGACAGTGGGGTTCGAACCCACTATCTCCCAAATACTGGAACTGGCCGCACTTAATCGACTGCAGCTATCGAGCTCGGTCACGGATATTCTTACACACCGAGAATCATTGTACAAGAAGGCGCTCATGGCAGCATGCCCTATATGACGACAAACTATTTAAACATTTATATGCAGATTCATTAACTGATGTGCCATATGGGTGATGAGCACTGAGAATTCTCGTAGTTTCCAGCCGACAGTAGATGACGGGCTACGAAAATTCTCGCTTTTATGCACCTTGTATTTTCTTGATTACTGACGAATTTGTGGGCGTGGGCGAGATTATGAGTTCCAAATGGTGTAGCCTTGGAATGTACATTATTGCTCCATCTTTCTTACTTTAAACCTTCATGTATTTAACAAAATAATGTCGGATATGTAGAGCTATTCCCTGGAGCACCCGTGCTGATGTCAACATGGCGCGGCATACTCAGTTGCCGACGGCTACCGATAATTGTGATTAATTATGTACAGACCGGTTATAAAAGGTGACAGTGAATTAGATATTTCTAATGATTAATGGCTAACACTACACGGGGAGTAGTCGTAAAGATAAATCCTTGCATACTTGAAAACAATGAGTATACAAATGGCACAAATACGGCATTCATACTACACTGTGCTTAGAAAGACTATTGAATGGAACCATAAACAGGATTTCTTTGAAAAGTATCACAACGTTCAGACTACGAAGCAACCTAGTGAGCACATGTTCCAAGTTTGAGGTCGATATCTTGAATACATTTCGAGTTACAGTGGTTTGAGTGCAGCAGTGTAATTCCTTTCTTGGAGGCTTGAACTATCTGATCTGCATGAGATAGCAGCCTAGTTCGGCGCCCGTCATCAATGTGTTAAAATGACACCTTGAACATGACACTTACAGTAATTGTGACCATCTTATTTTTCCATAGCTGTCAAACTTCATTCGCGACTTCAAAGCTCCTACTTTTCTTTTGGTAAAGGAAAGGTTGATTTCAATAGTTGACACTGTGCATGTGATGTTCTTCTGTTTCTTATATATATTCCTTGGATTTTGTAATCCTTGGTGTATTTGTAAACATTCTGATTGTTTCAAATTTGTGTTGTGGCTGTACCAGTAGTTTGTGATCTCTCTCTCTCTCTCTCTCTCTCTCTCTCTCTCTCTCTACGGAAATGCCCAGATTTAGTGGGAAAGTTTTTAAAATGTGTGTGAATTGGCAGAAGAGAAAGGAAAGCAATTTTTAAAGCAGTGGGAACATACAAGCAAGGGAAAATTACCAACTGTCAGGTTCTTGAAAAGTTAGGTTTGCATGCTTTTTTTTTTTTTTAATTTCTTTTCTTTTTTTTTCTAGTGGCTTTACATCGCATCGACACAGATAGGTCTTATGGCGACGATGGGATAAGAAAGGCCTAGGAGTTGGAAGGAAGCAGCCATGGCCTTTTAAGGTACAGCCCCAGCATCTGCCTGGAGTGAAAATGGGAAAACATGGAAAAACCATCTTCAGGGCTGCCAACAGTGGGATTCGAACCCACCTTCCCCCGGATGCAAGCTCACAGCCGTGCGCCTCTAACCTCATGGCCAACTCGCCCGGTTGCATGCTGTTTCTTAAGACAGTTGATGCTATTGTGGCTTCACATAAGCTCAGGCTCAGAAATGCAGACAGTGCAATCAAGATTTTAGCCAGAATCAAGACAAATTAAAGAAATGCCAAGAGAAGCCTGGAGGATGCCTTTGGAGATGACGAAGGAAGTGGTGATTATGCAGCAAGGATGTTTTAACTCTGAGCTCAGTTTTCCATAAATTTAAGACATTCATATTCAAGGAACGTTTTCTTACATTCTACAGATTCTACTATTCTGAAATGTTCAGATCATGTTCATTACAGTACTCTATATTTACTGAAATGGGGGGGGGGGGGGGGGAAATTTTCAAAAAAAGTGTTTAAAAATTCATACCAACAAAAAAAAAAAGTAATATCTCACTCAGGAATAGCACTCATAAAAACCAATTGTTTCTGTACAGATAACATATATGTTTGCATGCAATATCAAAAATTGATATTTGTAGCTGCAGTGGTGTATAGGAAAATGTTCCCTATATTAGACATAATTTAACATTGTGAATATAGGCGATTCCATTTGCCCTAACATATGAAAATTACTGAAGCAGAAGAGCTTTAAAAGTGCTTCTTACAAAATATATAACAATAAGAAGTTGTGGATCATGACAAAAGTGCACTGACATGAAAGTAAGCACAAAGATTCTCTTGTCTGTACTAGACAGGAGTACAGCACACAACATCGCTGACACAATTTCTCCCAGCAAATTGGATGAGGGAGCTGGAACCAATAAACCTTAGTTCATACACAGTTAAAAGCTATGGTATTGCATGATGGTGCAACATACCATCCATGGAAAAGAGATCAGAAAGATAATAATAATAATTATTTGTTTTTACGTCCCACAAACTACTTTTTGCAGTTTTAGGAGACGCCAAGGTGCCAGAATTTAGTCCTGCATGAGTGCCTATAAATCTACTGACACGAGGCTGACATAATTTGAGCAGCTTCAAATACACTTAAGAAAATGGAAATTGCAACACCATGAAGGCACTGGTCGTTTGTGTTGATTTTCAAGATATGGAACTATGCCATGTAGGTGTGTAAACAATCAAAGTTTCAGACCCATTGGATTGTTGCTACAGGTCTCCCCACGTGATTGGTCACGGAGCAATCAACTCCAGTATACGGACTCTGGTGTAGTGTAGTTGACTTGCAGTCTGTGCAGTGAAGTGTTCCCCGTCAAACATGCTTCGATGACAGAGAAGAGCACGCTATCAACAACTGTCGTCGTTTGAGAGGGCTCGGATAATTGGGCTGTGTGAGGCTGGATTATCGCTAAGGATTGTCGCTGCACGTGTTGGCCGACAGGCACCTACGGTACAACGTGTATGGCAGCAGTGGTCAAATGCAGGTACCCACACTCGTAGACCTGGCACACGCCCAGTGCGACAGACAACTGTGAGAGAGGATCGCCGCATCATTCGGATGGCCGGATGGAACCCCATGCAAAAGCAGCACAAATTCGAGCAGCTGTGGCACCTCACATTACACAACAAACAGTTGGTAATCTCCTGCGTGCAGCTGGCCTACGAGCTTGTGTCCCTGCAGAAGGTGTTCCATTGACTCCACAACAGCGACGTCTAAGGCTGGCCTGGTGTCGAGAAAGATTGACGTGGGTCGACGAATGGCATAGGGTTGTCTTTAGTGATGAATTGCGCTTCTGTCTTGCCTGCAGTGATTGCTGGAATCGTGTGCGCCAACATACCGGGGAGAGGGGGCCATCCAGATCTTATTGTCGAGAGGCACACAGGGCCAACACCAAGCATTATGGTCTGGGGAGCTATTGGCTTTAATGTGAAATCACAATTAGTGCTTGTTGAGGGCACAGTACGTTGATAGGGTACTCAATCCAGTGGTTGTCTCTATGATGGCGAACATTGCTAATGGGATGTTTCAGCAGGACAATGCCCGGGTTCACACTGTACACATCTCCAGAGAAGCTCTCCACGACATCACAACCTTAGAATGGCCCGCCAGATCCCCGGACCTCAGTCCTATTGAGCATGTGTGGGATATGATGGGTCGACAACTGGCCAACCGTCCTCAGCCACCCACAACTCTGGAACAACTGACCCATGCAGTGCAGCAAGCATGGGCCACAATTCCTCAGGAAGCGATCCATGGCCTTATTGACTCCATGCGTCGACGAATTCGTCAATGTATTGCAGCTCGTGGTGGGCACATCCTGTATTGATTGTTGTCCAAACTTGCGGTCAGAGGGACCTGAAAGTGTAATCATCGAAGCACAACCGAACACTCGCCCTGCATGTTCAATTGCAGCAATGTAGCACCACTCCTTCTGGGTGTTGCAATTTCCATTTTCTTCAGTGTACCACCGGACTGAAGCAGAATCAAACCTGCCAAGTTGGGGTCAGAAGGCCAGTGCCTCAACCGTCTGAGCCACTCAGCACAGCTAGAGATTAGAAGGAAGGTTGCAATGAAGTTCAAGTTTTAAAGGTAAGATTCTTTACTATTGTAACTAATGCTGTGCTGACAATGGTTACATGTATCAGTTAATGTCACAAACTCAAATCATTAATCCGTGATGCCTACAGTTCATATATCCACAGCCTTAGTTCCAATAGTAAAGAGCTATGGGCTTTCATTAGAAACAAAAGCAGCAAAAGTGCTCCATCCATCTTAAAGTACAACGGACTATCAGTTTCCTCTCCCCAAGAAATAGCAGACACATTCAATAGTAAATTTAAAAATAACTTCTCCACTGCTGACAAGGATGAAGACATGTTCACTCCAAGGTCAACCCCTCCCTTCCTGCCCCTAACTAGCTTGTACTTCACTGCTAACGAGGTCGTAACAAGTCTTCGGAGAACTAGACCTCATGCTGCGAATGGCCCAGACAACGTGCCGGCCAGAATTCTCCATCGATGTGCAGAAGCATTAGCACCTTCTCTCTGTGCAATATTTAACATTTCAATGAACAGTGGGACTGTTCCAGAAGAATGGAAGAAAGCAAATGTCGTTCCCGTATTCAAAGATGGTGACAGGGAAAATGTAGACAACTATCGCCCAGTCTCTATTACATCTGGCTTATGTAAATGCATGGAACGCCTAATTGTTAAACATGTGCTGGATTTTCTGAACGAGAGAAACCTGTTGAATAACAACCAACATGGAGTCCTCCCTGGAAAATCCTGTACTACACTTTTAACAACAGTAATTGATGAGTGGCAACATTCCCTGGACCAGTCTAATATATCCCAAGTGGACTGCGTAACTCTCGACTGGAGTAAGGCCTCTGATCAGGGGCCTATTCCACAAAAGTATGGTCTTGTACATTACAAGTTACTAGTGTGGGTTCTTGTAATGTATGGAGTTGTACATTTCTGTTCCACAAAAGATTGATAGTCTCTTGTATATTACTAGTGAATTGTTACAAGTTTTACAAGTGAGAGCATATCAATAAACATACTACGTCATAGCATGAATCAGCTGTTTATCTTCATATTCCATTCGTTGAATTAGATTATGCTTGCTAGTTATGTAGCAAAGATTCAAAGAACTCTAATATTTCTGTGAATTTCTCAATGCTACAATGTTATTTTTCAGTTTATTTCTTTGATGATAGGAAATTACTCCGTTATTATCACCCATTCTGTTCTTCCGCGATCCTCGCATATGTTCCACGATAGTCTGACATACCCTCCTTGGTCTGTCATATGGAATCGGATGCCGCTAATAACAACATTCGGCCGCCAAACTTAATTGTTACAAAATTGCACACTCTACATGAATTGTTAAAATGGTGTCAAGGAAAGGAAGTTATTCATTTTGAAGGAAATAGAAAGAAGGAAAGATATTCATTTCGGTGCATTCAGCGAGAGTCTGAAAAAACAAGACAAAATAAAGGGTTGGATGGAAATATTTGATTTGGAAAAGCTCATGGAGCTTCTGAGGGGAAAAGTTGGATTAATGATTGGAATTACTTGGAATTAATGATTCCAGGAATGTCCTTCTTGGAACATGTTTGTTCAGTATTTTCAGGTCAAGGAACAATTTGAGGAAATTTTATATAATTTATTGCAGCTACCACAGAATGTATTGACCTACAGACCGAAGATTTTGCCATCCCATGCATATGTGCAATACCATGGTACTGACCACAATTTCGTAGCCAAAGCAGTGTTGTTAGTAGGCCTAACTGTTGTTTAGCAGAGAGAGATTTATTTCTGTTCGTAGGATGTTTCAACCTATGATAAATATCCATCAAAAGTTCTTCCACTTATATTGTGCTTAACCTAAAACTCTCATTGTATTCAAATAGTGTTAAACTGGAAGTTTATTCTTTCCCTATACAGACGGTAGTTTTCATTTTCATTACCATCACTATCACTTCTGCTAGACCACATATTTATCAAAATGTATCTGAAATAAGTATATTTAAATAGCACTAGTACATTTATATATTATTGTCCATTCACTGGTAGAGAATAGTTCCCAATTCACTAGTAAATTACAAGTACTAGTACCTTTGTGGAACATACCTATAAAAATTCACTGGTAATTTGTAAGTATGGACTAGTAAAGTACAACTGTAGAAAATTCTTTTGTGGAACAGAAACTCTGGTATTTGTACTAGTTACTAGAGAATTTACTTGTAATGTACAAGACCATACTTTTGTGGAATAGGCCCCAGGTACCTCATCAACGACTGTTGTTAAAACTTAACAAGTATGGCATTCAAGGCAACCTGCAGGCATGGTTTCGATCATTCCTGGTAGGTCGGACGCAGAGCGTTGTGTTCAGTGGGGCCAGGTCAAAACAAACCTCAGTCACCTCGGGTGTGATTCAAGGTAGTGTGATAGGGCCGCTGCTGTACACAATATTTACGCTGGATCTGCCAGGTTGTGTATCGTCTTCTATGGCACAGTACTCTGATGACACCATCATTTACAGAGCCATTCGCAATGAGAACGACGTAAATAAGTTACAGTCAGATCTCGATAACGTGGTTCTGTGGTGCAAAATAAATAGAATGTGTATAAATGTACAGAAATGTAAATATATCCGCTTTACTAGAGCAAGATCACAGTTACAACACGAAATTTCACTGTGTGGTAAAAACCTGATGCCTTGTACCTCAATAAAATTGCTTGGCATTCACATCTGCAGCAATTTAAAATGGAATAAGCATGTTGAGGAAATAAGGTGCAAAGCATACAGAGTCCTGGGATTCATCCGCAGATCTCTACTGGGAGCCAGGAAGAAAGCCGTTCAGACAGCCTATTTGTCGTTAGTATGGCCAATACTGTTGTACGGGCTTCCTTCCTGGCACCCTACTACAGTGGAGAACATGACGAAACTAGAGAGAGTTCAACGCCGAGCAGAACAACTAATTACTCAACGCGGTCATTTAAATACAGCCAGGTCACTGCCCTCCATAACATCCCTCTGTAAACAAATAGATATTGCTTTCCTGAGAAAATCCCTCGCAGGTAACATTCATATAAACCCTTTCAACCGCTTACAGCTGAACTATCGTTCCGCTCAAAGAGGTCGAGGTGTGTCCCTTTTCCCTCCATTTGCAAGAACAGCATCATATCAAAGTGGCTTCTTTAGTCGTTCTGCTCGGTTGTGGAATGAACTCCCATTGCAGATAAAAGAACTACCTGCAGAAAAATTTTGTAAAGACGTAAAAAAGATGTATATATAACGAAACCCTCTGTACAAAACATAATTTATCTACTGTGTGAATGTTCAGTATGAGTGGGAGGATGGATGAAAGTTATGGGGTCCCGAGTGATTGAGCCGGCCTAGCTAAAATGAGAGAGAGAGAGAGAGAGAGAGAGAGAGAGAGAGAGAGACACACACACACACACACACACTCTGTGTGTGTGTCTAATTACTTGAATGTTGATCAGATCTTGTGCGTATTATGTAAATATGCCTATGTAAATACGGTAACTGTATATACGAACACCATGTAGAATGTAATTTTATACTTGTATATTATAATTTTAAGTGGTGATGGAGGCACTTTTGTGTATGTGGGGCTATGCCCTTTCTCCATTCACCATCCCTAAATTGTAACTACAATTAGTGGAAAATAAATAAATAAATAAATAATAATAATAATAATAATAATAATAATAATAATAATAATAATAATAATAATAATAATAATAATAATAATAATAATAATAATAATAATATCTTTTTGTTCCACTCATTTAAGTTCATGACTGATTCCAGCATATACCAGATTAAAAAAAAGAGTTATTTTTCACGAAACCATATTTTTTAACATTAATTTAAGCATGCTGTAGTTCAAAAACTGAATACTTATTTAACTCTTGATTCTCTCCTTATTCCTCTATCAGTCTTGAGATTCTACTATCATGGAAAAAAGTATAGACACCCGAGTTAATACGTTAATAAAAAGTTTATCCTTTGTCCCACATAGAAACAAGCTGCACCAAAATTTAGCTTATTTTATTCTCCGTTTAATTATATGGAGTAGAATTTTTATCATACCCAGTTAAAATTTTAACACGGTTGAACAAAAAAAGTGCCTGTATTTTTTTTCCATTTTCAACGGAGCACTCACTTTGAAAATTCATAACTTTAAAGGTATTTATCTGGTCGTCACCAATTTTATTACATCTTAAAGTAAGTTATTGTTGATGTGTATACCAAGATTGTTCTTTATGTGATATTTGTGCAAAAAAAAAGGTTGTTGTAAATTTTGTAAAACAACATTTTTTCATTACTGGGTGATCATAGCCGTGAAGCTCATGAAAATGCCAGGCTAAAATTAAAACGACTTTTTGCCTGCATGCAATTGTTTATTTTATATTGATTTTGTATTTAATTGGGTGGTTGTGTAAGAAGAAAGCAGCCTACTGGCCAGCGAGAACAATGCACTTCGCCCTGGAAATCCTAGCGACATTACCTGGTCGAACATCAGTTGGGCGTTCCCTGCTGTATAATAAGTGGATATTTGTTCGTTCATCAGTTGTTTGAAACCTTTATTGGACTAGCGCTTGATATATCTATATAATTACATAGCATATCTCACATCATTATTATATATCTATATAATTACGTAGCATATCTAGTATAATTATTTATAAGTTTCATTTCCGTATTGATTGGATGCACGTATATAGACAAGAAAGATGTTCCAGATGTATTGATAGCTGGAACATCTTTCTTGTCTATATACGCACATCTCAAATTTCGCTGCAAGTTTCGGCTTATGAGAAGGACCTCTTTGTTTTGTTAGTAATTAATGCATCGATGCACTTTGCAGAATTATTTGGAAACTTACTTTCCTTAAAAGTAGAGAAGAAGTCATTGTTTCTTCAAAATGTCTCATTTCTATGTGTTCTTTAGTAAGAGGGTATAGATTACGCTGTCGCTAAGAACTCTGGTCAGTTGAGTGTGCTGAGAACAGTAGCATTCCCTCCACAGCAAACTCTTGTAGCGTGCGTGTAATTCAATACAGTAAAGGTCGAAAACCATGGAAAATAGAAAATACCGGCACTTTTTTTGTTCAACCTGTGATATGATAAAAATTTCTACTCTACATAATTAAACAGAATAAAATAAGCTAAATTTTGGTGTAGCTTGTTTCTATGTAGCCGGCCCCATGGTGTAGGGGTAGCGTGCCTGCCTCTCACCCGGAGGCCCCGGGTTCGATTCCCGGCCAGATCAGGGATTTTTACCTGGACCTGAGGGCTGGTTCGAGGTCCACTCAGCCTACGTGATTAGAATTGAGGAGCTATCTGACGGTGAGATAGCGGCCCCGGTCTAGAAAACCAAGAATAACGGCCGAGAGGATTCGTCGTGCTGACCCCACGACACCTCGTAATCTGCAGGCCTTCGGGCTGAGCAGCGGTCGCTTGGTAGGCCATGGCCCTTCAAGGGCTGTAGTGCCATGGGGTTTGGGGTTTGGTTTTGTTTCTATGTGGGACAAAGGAAAAACCGTTATTAACTTGAGTGTCTATACTTTTTCCATGACAGTAAGTATCGCAATTATATATAATCTGGCAATTGCAAAGGCTTTAACAATGAATAAGATAGAGATGCACCTGTTGGTGCCAAAAGAGATCGGGCACTGTTTGAAAATCTGATGAAAGCAATGACCTATGAAAACTGTTGAAGGAGATATCCAAGTATGATGTTCCTTTGAACAACTGTGTGAGGAATACTGACCAGTATGTATCGTAATCACTGAACCTTGTTTGATCTTCATATGATGACACAAGTTTTAAATAATTATAATTACCTGTAGTTTCTGCAGAAATGTACCAATAGCAGCTTTTCCCACAGTATGTAATTTGGTTCGGTCCAATGACAGCAGGAGATCTCTCCCTGGATCAGTCTCTTTAACAGTAACTAAGCCTTCTCCTGCTTCTAGAAGTACGCGTAATATCACATAGCGAGCCTGTGAGTGGGCCTAAAAACAAACAGACAAACTCTCATTCTTCTTTGGACAAAAATGAATGCTCTTTTGAGTAATTGAAACATGATTAAAAACAAAGCATTATAAGGTAAAATTTAGGTTTTAAATTAAATCTCTTAATGATTTATGGTTCTTTTGAACACACAAGATTGAAGATATAGTGACATTTCCTTTTTATTTTTTTTATGTTTAATTTTATTGGCTTTATGTCCCACTAACTACTTTTAAGGTTTTCGTAGACGCCGAGGTGCCGGAATTTTGTCCCGCAGGAGTTCTTTTATGTGCCAGTTAATCTGCTGACAAGAGGCTGGTGTATTTGAGCACCTTCAAATGTCACCAAACTGAGCCAGGATTGAGCCTGCCAGGTTGGGGCCAGAAGGCCAGCGCCTCAACTGTCTGAGCCATTTTATGTTTAATTAAAATTCTCTTTAATCATCTGAATCATTCTACTTCCTCACATCCACAAATCAATTCTTTTCTTCCTATTTGGTCCCCAATGCTCATCTTCAATATCCCAACTTGCAATCCACAGTTTTCTACTGGTGTTTGCTGAAATTATGACACAAAATTCATGGTTTCATTCCTGTGTCAAATACCAAAAGACTAGTATATACAGAAACCACGTTATTTGAGTCATACACCTGGAGTCTGCCTGCTGTCATTTCTTGATGGATACAGTACTTTTGCATCCATCTCTTGGCAAAGGCCAGAGTAAAGTGTAGTTTCCACCGAAGTCCCAGTCAACATCCACGGCTGTGACAATGTGGAAGTTGCTGGGGTATGGGTAGTGCTGAGTAATGACATTCAGAGCATGACTAGTGCATCTGAGTGTTATGAAAGGTGCTGCTCATAGGGTCAGTGGTGCTGTAATAGTATTCTCTGACCCAGTGAGGAAAGCAATGGCAAACTACCTCACTCCTCATCTTGCCTAGTACGCCTCATTTTTGTGCTGCCATTGGTTTTTGGGGTTTCCTTATAACCGCATAACCTTTGGCGGTGCTATGTGAGGATCCAACCAGCTTCTGGGCTGATGACCTAACAGACACACACCTGGAGTTATGAACAATATATGTTATTCACTATGTCAACATCTATCTGTTGCTAAAGGTTTACTAAACTTCTTCAGAACTGTAAAATAATTGCCTTACTTAAAATATATTATTATTAACAACTATGTCAACCTTTCATTATGAAACTGCACATTACAGAAAACAATTACCTTCCTGAATGCACAGAATTATGTCCAAATTTATTGCTGAGAAGCATACAACAACAATTGTAAATGTTCTGTGGTTTATCATGGATCGCAGAGGTGAAAGAAGGTGCCGGGATGAATGGGTCTAACTACAATGTCAAGAATTGAATTTAAAACTTAAAACTGAAGGTTATATTTTCAACAATTTCCAACTTCACAATTTTTACAGGTACAAGTAGCAAACATTAAACAAGATTGGGAAAAACCCACGATTAGTGGTTTGAACAGATCATGGGCTTCAAGCCCTCGCTTCACTTTTCCTGAGCTCCTGGCTCAAATTTACAAAGAGCACAAATTTACTCGAGGGCAGAAATCCCACAATACATGGAGCACTTGCTCCTTAAATTACAATGTCGGGCCTCCCAGAGGCACTTTTACAACACTTGAAAAAGAGCTAACGTGCTCTCAGTTTTCCAAGACTACTCAAGGCAATATAGCATGAAACTCTAATAATCTCTGGCCTTATCAGGCACTATTTAAAAATAGAAAACTTATTACACAGAGGTATCTAGTACCCAACCTACAGGGCCTTAATGAAAAAGAACAGGTTAAATAAACGGCCCGAGTACAATTTGAATGGAGTCGAAGACTGAGCTCCAAAAACTTAAAACCTATAGGGCGCTTGGCCGACGAAACCGGGGCTATTCCCAAACTACTGAGGTTGCACGCATGGAAATAACTTTAATACATTGCAGAAACAAAACGTGGCATCTCAAACCAAGATGAAGGGGAGCTCGAGAGGGTACCTCACTCTTTATTCCCGATTTACAGTTGAAGATTTCATGAAGTTATTACATTAGCCGGCAGAAAGTTACATTTTTAGAAAAGAAGGTTACATAATTGATGATTCGGACCTTTCCCTCGGGTTAAACTGCGGAGCGAGAAAGAAAGAAAGATGTTATGTGGCCATTACATGGTAGAAGTTCTAGCAGCTGACTAAGAGGCCTCCTGCTCGACACACACACTCAGTAAGATGATGATCAATTGGCCAAGAGATGTGAAAATCCGCAGTTTATAAACCTTCGGGGAAAGTTCGAGACCATTCAAGATTAAACTAGCCACACCCTCTCAATTTATTGGTTAATTTAAAAGTTACACTCAAAACAGAAGAAGAAGAAGAATAAGACTGTGATTGGTAGAAAATTAATTACAGAAATTATTGATTGGTTGGATTCAAAATTGGCTGAAAGAAAAGATAAATATTGCCAACCCAAAAATAAATGAACATCAATAGTAAAAAATACTTATGAATACAAAACTTCTTTAAATCAAAAGTTCTTTCACTTCGCACCAGGGTGCATGATCATAGTTTTTAGTAGTGACCTCTATGGAAGAATGTCCAAACTTCTTGATGAATGGCAAACAAAACACGTAGAAATACAGTCAGCTCAGGAAACTTCACAATAACAAAAATTACATCATACTTTAGTGGTGACATCTTCTGAGTAAATTTATAAGTTGGTGCAGGTTCAGTTTCACTGTTTCACCAGTAGAGGAGATATTTTAGGCGCTAGATTTAAATGCGTGGCGTTGAGGTGTACCTCCCGGCACAGTAAACATAAACTTTTATTTTATGTCACGAATACAGTTTTTGAAATCCATCTTGAGCCCGACACTTTTATTTCATGTACCTGTTTTTTTTTTTTTTTTACACGAAAAATACCTCAAAAAAGAAATGTTGGAAGAAAAACTTCTACGTTAAAGATCAGAGAATCTACGCCTCAAACAATGGAAGCTTCCGGATCTCACGATGGCAATCGTTGCAAAACTTTCTGGGGTGAACATGCAAGAGACCAAAGTAACTGGTGTGAAGTACAGCATTTCACAATCACCTGCAACTAGTAAAACAAGGTGTATGAAAGTAGATCGTGCAACTGTGATGTTTGCAGTCATATTGTGCCAAACACACTGTACTTGTGAAATATGAAACATGTAAATGCTGAGATTATGTACACCACCTTGAATTTTCAAATGTCTCCTTCCATAGCATAATGGTTAGCACTATCAGCTACCATTCTCGGTTGCCCAGGTTCTATTCCTGGTGCTGCCAGAAATTTAAAAAATGTAGGAGGATTGGTGTGTGATTAAAATGGTACATACAGCTTACCTCCAATGAGGGTATGTCTGACAAAAGCTGCATCACCTCGGGACGAGGATAAGAGTTTATCTGGCTCCATGGCTAAATGGTTAATTACAGTGCGTCTCGGGTTTGATTCCCAGCTGGGTTGGGGTCATTGGTTAATTCCAGCAGCTCATGGGCTGGGTGTGTATGCCATCTTCATTATTACAATTCACCATAAGCAGGGTCCCATCCTCATAGATGCACTGGACACCTACATGGCATCAACTCTCAGACCTACACGAGCCCTCTTCAGAGCCCACACACTATTATTATGAATTTTCAAATTTCAGATACACACATCATTCTAAAAGTACTTTATTTTTAATTCTTCCTACAATACCTGCAGACTGCCACAAGACAAAGAGTACCAGAACCATACAAATTTTTGGTTAGGCATGAATCTATTCTTTTTAGAAATAGAAAGCTGGTAATTACAGAAAAAGAAACAAGCAATTTTAAGGACCATATGCATGGTTCCTAAAAATGGAGATTGAGCCTTTTTAGGGCATTAATTGCAATGGTAGTGATGAAGGATTTTGGAAATCTGAAATGCCTTCAGAAGCTTGCAAAAAGTTTTGGGATGGTGCCTCTCGCTCCAATCATCAAACCAATGACTGATATATTGTGAATCTACGCCTCTTTGAAATATTCAACAGTAGGTTCATAGATGATCCTTGTGAAGAATTTGTCTTGTAGGTGATGATGTCTATTAGTCAACTGCTGCCATCACAGGAGAAACCGTGAACTTCTTGGTATAGGCTGAATCCCTTATCCTTCAGATCATCAGTGATAGGTTGATCTGGGAGCATTATGACATGAGTTATGTATGAGGACAGGCTCCCAGGACACAAGCAAGTGTTTGGAACTCCCTGAGACAACACCCACAGAGGCTGCTGATGGGTTCGAACCCCACTGTCGGCAGCCCTGAAGATGGTTTTCCGTGGTTTCCCGCAAATGCTGGGGCTGTACCTTAAGGCCACGGCCGCTTCCTTCCCAATCCTAGGCCTTTCTTGTCCCATCGTCGCCATAAGACCTATCTGTGTCGGTGCGACGTACAGCAAAAAAAAAAAAAAAAAAGGCTGCTGTTCCGAGACCTGCCTGGTATACTTTGTACAGGTAGTACATTAACAGACATCTTGATACACTCACTTCCATTCACTGCATGATAGACCTTTATAGTCCCGGGTCCATGAGTCTGCTGGTGCATACTGTTTCTGGAAGAGCAGCCTTTCCCATTGTGTTCCTTCGTAGCCCAATTCTCAAAAGCTTTAACCTTTACTGGTCAACTGGTGAGCCGGCCCAGACATTATGTTTTTCTCAAGGATTCAAATGTTGAGCAGAACCCAACTTGTGATTTATGATCATCTTATGGCAATTATATGCCTCATTGCACAATATACTTAGTTATGTTAACTTCTCAAAGGAGTTAATGAAATATCTTGATATATATCGAAACACTACCATCGAATTCCAGCAAGAAACAACCAAGTCTTTCTGTAGATGAGCGTAGGACATGAGGGTATGCACCCCAAGATGTGCCTGTTAGTTTTCTAATAATATTATTCCTAGCACACACCTTTTGTTTGGTGTTCTGACAGTGTTGTTTGAAAGATAATGTTCTGTCCAGTTTCACATCAAGGTACTTCAGTGTATAACAGTGTTCAAGGACTACTCCTCTCCATTCCATGTGCAGTTTTCTACTGGCTTCTTTGTTACATAGATAAAAGGCACAAACTTGAGTTTTGCTGGGGTTGTGTCTCAAATGATTGTTCTTGTAGTATGTAGCAAATTCTTTGAGAGATTTTGCCAGTTTTATCTTCTTCCGCTTCAAATGTGTTCCCCTGTGTTACCACTACTGTGTCTTCAGTGTAGATAAACTGCTTGACTTCGGCAGGAATTGGTTGGTAATCAGTATAGATGTTACTGAGCAATGGTGCAAGAACACGTCCTTGGGATAATCCATTCTTTTTATTTCTCCAACAGCTGTTCTTATTTTGAAGAGAGACGTAGAAATATTGATTCTCAAGAATGCATTCAACAAATTTGGTAAAACCATAGTCTCTTGTCGTTTGATACACCTTATACACCAATCTTTTATTATTAATGGTATCATAAGCTGTGCTAAGGTCTATGAAGGCAACACCAGTCATTTATCTCCGCTCATAGCCATCCTCTATATGTTGTGTTAGATTGAGAACTTGTCCACAGCATGATCTTCAAGGCCTAAATCCCGCTCGTTCACGTATGAGAGCTTCATCTACGAAAAGTGAAATACGGTTCAGTACCATTCGCTCAAGGATTTTTAAAAGACACACAACAGAGAAACAGGTCGGAAGTTCTTAGGTTCATTTAGCTGCAACATGAGCTTTCCTACACATGTTTGGAATCCGGCAAGTGATGATACAGGTATTCATGAGGTTGAGAATCCATTTCAATGTTTCAGGTCCAAAATGTTTTATTTGTTCTGTTCTCAACTCATCGACTCCACCTGTCTTCTTATTCTGCATGTGGTGAATCGCTTCTTGCAGTTCAGCCAAGGAAATGGGAGTGTTAAGTGAGTGGTTTTCACCTTTCTAAGTTCACGTTGAAACTCCAGTCTTTTCGTCCGCCTGGTACTTTTACCATTAAGTAGTAGCTGATGAGCAATCTGATTGGGTGTAACTTCACTCTTAAGTACCTGAGCTGAAGTTGGATCATTGCTAATGTTCTTCACCATTTTCTATGTACATCGGCTATTTTGTTTCAAATCCAGATTTTTTATTTGAGAGCATCATCTGTCTTGTCTTGAGGTGGTTATAGCACTAAGCAACTCCTCACTTGCTTCCATTGTTTCTTCTGAGAAGGGATCATTCTCAAACAATTGCTGGTATCTTTCAATGGCAAATTTTGAATCATGAGTGAGTCCAGCTACGTAGTTGGTGCGGCATCCCCGTGGAATGTGTTTGCGAGATACTTTACGGGCAAGTTTTATGAATGATTCGTACGACTTCACTTCTGGTCGCAATTTAATGATTCCACTGTCCAAGTCTTCAGCAAACTGGTCCCACTGCGCTCTTTTGAATTTGAAGCATCGTTTTTGTGGTATTACATCCAGCTGAACCACTGCTTTTATACAAATGATAGCTCTGTGTTGTGTGCCTGGAATTGGGTCTTCAACATATTTTATAGTTTGTTCGTAGATCATATTACTAACGAAAATGTTGTCTGGATTGTAGCCACGTTTCCATCTTTCACTGTTAAACGAAGATGGTAGTTTAGGGTCAAGGATGAGTTTGAATCCAGTCCTTTCAGACCAGTTCTCCAATTCCTCACTGTTTGCATTGGTATGTAGATATCCCCATGCAGTACAGTGGCAGTTGACGTCCCCAATGACAATTTTAATCCTCTGAGATTGGAAATTAGCTGGCTCCTCAAAATTAAAGATGACTTTGGGTAGTTTGTAGACAGATGTTACTGTACAAGACTGGTACCCAATGGTTAAGATTTCTATACCATTGGTAGAAGTCAAGGTAGTTGAACATATAGTTACATCTGGTTTGGTGCATTTCCGTGTTGGTCATGAGTTCTCTCTAAGACTAGTTTCATCCCACTTATCTTTGGTCTGTGGCTGTTTGGTCCTCGATGGGTCTCTTGTAGAACCAGAATATCACAGTCATGTTGCTTACACATTTCAGCTAGAAGCAGTTCTTTATTCGCAGAGAGTCCTTCAATATTTATTGAAGTTATCACCAGAGGTTGCTTTGAAAAAAAAAAAGCTGTTTATTCATCATATCGAATATATATCACAGTGCTTCGGTTGTAGAAGGATCAGCCGCTGGAATCTTCCTGATGTTGCCCAGGGTATGCCCAATTGGTTATCGCAATCTTCGGGGAGGCTCTTCTGTGTACCCCGATAAGATGGTGAATTACAAACATAGTATTCGAAGTGAGGAAATTGAAGCCATACTACTGAACGATGGTTCTGATGATGTACTTGTCCCTGATTTCAATGAAAGTGATAGCAATTCTGATGATGATATACCAGACTCTGGGCAAAGTGAAATTCAGCACATTCAAATAACTGATACGCATCCATCGTATTGCCCGCCTGCAATCAATTTCTCTGGCTGGGTAGGATTAAATGTTGACATTGAGAATAGCAGCAAAATTATGTCTTTTGTCAACTTATTTGTAAATGACGATTTCCTTGAATATATATGCCATTAGACAAACCTTTACGTGGAACAAGTTATTAGTGCAGCATCGCGTCCATTCACTAAATATTCTCTTTTTCAGTCGTGGAAACTGGTTGATGTAAATGAGATGAAAAAGTTTTTAGGACTAATGTTTGTAACGGGAATAATTAAAAAACCAGATCTGAAAATGTACTGGACAGAGGACACTATTTTCGGCTGATCGATTTTGCGAAAACTGTGGCACGAAACTGGTTCGAAAACATACTGCCGTTCTTACAGTTTAGCGACAGCAGTCATAATGAAGGGAATCCTGACAGGCTATACAAAATTAGGTTGATTCTCGAAAGGCTCAGTGACCAGTTTTCAGTTGTGTATACTCCGGAATGGAAAATCACCCTTAATGAAGGAATGTTAGCTTGGAGAGGCCGCTTGTGTTTCTGAGTTTACAATCTAGGAAAAATTACCAAGTATGGGATTTTGGTAAAGATGGTGTGTGAATCCCCTATAGGGTACATATGTAGGTTGAAAATCTATGATGCAAGTGGCATTAACATCCAAAACACTATATTTGACTTATTAGATTCCTACCTTGGCCAGGGGTATATAGTGTACATGGACAATTTTTACAACAGTGTAGGCTTAGCTAGAGAACTGCTTGAATGAGAAACAGCTGTTATGTGGGACAATAAGGCAGAATAGGGGACTTTCTAAGAAATTCAGTGAAAGGCAGAAGAAGCTAAAAACAGCAGAAATGAGACTTTCGATAGGGGCGATGAAGTACTGCTATGCTCATGGGAGGCCAAAAAAAAAAAAGTAATTACCGTGGTTTCAACTGTACATTCTGCAGAAATGGCTCAAGTACTGAACAGGTTTGGGAAAATATAAATGAAAACTGTAAGCATCACTTAATTATAATCAGTTTATACACGGAGTTGATACAGCCGACCAGTATTTAGCAATGTATCCATTCATGTGAAAAACAGTGAAATGGCCAAAAAAAATTTTTTTTTCAACATTTTGCAATGTACATTTTTTAATGCATTCAGGCTTTTCCAAAAATCCAATCCAAACTCAAAAATAACCTTCCTGACATTCATGCAGACAATATGCAGAAATTTCTTACAAGACAATGAGCATGAAGAACCATCAGAAGTCGCAAACATTTCTGTGTCGCTGGTCCCATCTCAGTCTTAAGTAGGTTCATCAGCATCTAAGTGCAGTCTGCTGGTGCAGCCCCCTAAGCGAACTCCAGTTAATGATCAGCCATTTCAACTTGATGGGAAAATAAAAGAGCATGTACTTCATAAATTCCCAGCCATGAAATCGGACAATTTCCCAACTAGACGATGCAGTGTGTGCGCGAAAAGCAACGTCCCGCATGAAACCAGGCGGCTCTGCGGAAAGTGTGATGTGCCTCTCCATCCAGGAAAATGTCAAACCTGGTACCATAGCCTCAAGCATTACTAGTAATCATCCTCAAGGTGTGTTGAAATTTTCATATTGTACCAATGATTGTTTTCATACAGTAATGAAAATCCACAGCCTGTTTCCAGTCATTGGACTGGGTCAGGAACGGGATGAATGAAGCCCCATCTAGCGGCGAGCATAGGAATTGTGCCGGCTGCCGAAGCCTGTCGCACTCCTCTGGGGCTATGATTAACGAATGACAGATAAAATTAAATGATATTGGAGAGTGTTGCTGGTATGAAATATGACAGAGAAAACCGGAGTACCCGGAGAAAAACCTGTCCCGTCTCCACTTTGTCCAGTACAAATCTCAGATAGTGAGACCAGGATTTGAACCACAGAACCCAGCAGTAAGAGGGCGGCGCACTGCCGCCTGAGCCACGGAGGCCCTTTCATACAGTAATATTTAATGTAAAATAGTGCACTAGAGTTGAGGGGATTTAAAAAGGCTGGGCTGGAGGTTTAAATCACCCACAGCGGAGCTGGTAATGAATGTGTTAATGTAATTGTTATTACGCCTCACTAACTACTTTTGACGGTTTTCGGAGACACCGAGGTGCCGAAATTTTGTCTAACAGGAGTTCTTTGACATGCCAGTAAATCTACCAACACAAGGATGGCGTATTTGAGCACCTTCAAATACTACTGGACTGAGTCAGGATCGATCCTGCAAAGTTGGGGTCTGAAGGCCAAATTTTCAAGACTTTAAACTGCTCTCCTCAACAATTTCCTTAATGCAGATATGATGTTCTTAGTTGGAAGGGTCGATTTGACTGGCCAGGGTCTCCTGCTGAACAAAATGGAATTTGATGGTGTGCTATCATTATTAATGGGACTTCTGGAAGGAATGAAATAAGAATTTTTTTTGCTAGGGGCTTTACGTCGCACCGACACAGATAGGTCTTATGGCGACGATGGGATAGGAAAGGCCTAGGAGTTGGAAGGAAGCGGCCGTGGCCTTAATTAAGGTACAGCCCCAGCATTTGCCTGGTGTGGAAATGGAAAACGACGGAAAACCATTTTCAGGGCTGCCGACAGTGGGATTCGAACCTACTATCTCCCGGATGTGAAATAAGAAAGAAATGGTGTTCAGGTATGGGGAGATAACGAGGAAGAGAAGGAAATTTTAAGGCATTCTAAACAGGTGTTAAAAGGGTAAGGGCAGAAAGTGGGGTTAGACTGTTCATTAGAAAAAACATAGCTTACAACATAATTACTCTAAATCATGGAAATGAACTAATGATGTGGATAGACTTTGTGGTTGCAGGAATTAGGATGAGAATTGTCTCAGTGTAATCGACAAGTGAGGAATCAGATGAGGATGAGGCAGTCAAGTTTTATGAAGCACTGAGTGTGATGTAGTCAGGATCATGGATTCACAGGCTGCCCACAATTCATTATACCTCAACGATGTTTGCCTTTTCGCATCTTTACACACAGTTGTTCCAAGGCAATCCCTTGACATTTATACTGCAACAACTCAGTATGTTACCAATCTCTTTCTAAATCTTGAACCAGCAGCTCATCTATTCCTATTCTTTGGAACTTGTCACTAATCATACCTATGCACGTCAATCTAATTTTCTCATCCTGAAGATATTGTACCCTTATTCATCTGCAGACAGACTTCACTTCATCTATCCTGAACCAAATGATACTTAGTTCACTGCAGATCAGATAATAGAAAAAAATATTAAAATATTAATTATATGGTTCATGGTGTGGGTTACTGTAGACATGTCCTAGTTTGTGAACCAAGGGCAACGGCTGAGTGGTCTAGTAAGTGGTCCTGAAAGTCGGGATACTAGTTGCTACGGAATGGGAGTGGGCATCTCAGGCATATTCGGAGCAATGGCCCTCCTTGTGCTCAGGCGGCTAGAACTATACAATCCATCGTGGTCCCTAACCAGTTAGAGGAGAGATCCTCGCTTGGACTATGTGTAAGTAGGGTAGCATCCTGCTTCAGGAATTTACCGAGATCGGAACATTTTAAGCAAGCCTCGGACATATGGGAGTAACGGAGTTCCACTTCCATTTGCCAGCCGATGGACTCCTTGGAAATAACTCGGCGAACAAAATGGAATTCAAAGGGGAGCTTTCAATAATAATGGAGCTTATGGAAGAAAGAAATCAGAACAGGCTGAGTCAGCAAAGGGGATGCATCTGGATGTGCTAGGAATAAGTGATATTCAGTTAAGGGTGATAATGACGAAGAGATAGAAGCATCAGCGCCCAGACCTGGGGGTACATAGTATTTTTAATATTTTGGAAGATAAATGGCTACTTATATTCTGTGATAGAATAACCCACGGTGTTCCCTACCTGTTGGTGGGGAACGGTACTACCGCTTCTACGTAATACTGGGCTTTTACATCATTTTCTTGAAAGAAAAACATCTGACTAGAATAGATTTTTGCCTTTCCCTGAGAGCTAGGGGGAGGAGGGGCACCTTGCCCCCAGGTATGGGCACCCTTGGATAGGAGAATATAAAGTGTACTTGATGGGTGTTAAAAACGGAAGGGATGAGTGTTGAGTAGGGCTTTTCATCAAGAATACTATTGCACACAACATAGTTTCTGTTAGGCACGTAAATGAGTGAATGATGTGGGGACATTTGCCAGTTGGAAGAATTAGAACGAAGAATTAGAACGAGAAGTCTCAGTATATTTGCCATGTGAGGGTATAGATGAAGATGAGGTTGACAAGTTTTACGAAGCACTGAGTGACATAGTAGTCAGGGTCAACAGCAAGGATAGGATAGTGCTAATGGGCGATTTCAATGCAAGAGTTGGAAATATAACTGAAGGATACGAAAGGGTGATAGTGAAATCTGTCTGCAAACGAAGAAGAGTAGAAAATCTCCAGGACAAGGAAGTTAGACAGAAGTACATGGATATGATTAGTGAGAAGTTCTGAACAGTGGACAGTAAGCAGGTTCAGGATATAGAAAGAAAACGGGTGACATACGGGGATGCTGTAGTAGAAACAGCAAGGGAATGCCTAGGAACAACTGTCCGTAAAGATGAGAAAAAGCAAACATCTTGGTGGAATGAAGAAGTGAGAACAGTTTGTAAACGTAAAAAGAAGGCTTATCAGAAATGGCTCCAAACAAGGGATGATGCAAACAGGGAGTGGTACGTAGATAAAAGAAACAGATCGAAACAAATAGTTGTTGAATCCAAAAAGAAGTCATGGGATGATTTAGGTAATAACCTGGAAAGGCTAGGTCTAGCAGCAGGGAAACCTTTCTGGACAGTAATAAAGAATCTTAGGAAGGGAGGGAAAAAGGAAATCAACAGTGTTTTGGGTAATTCAATTGAACTCATAATAGATCCCAGGGAATCACTGGGCAGGTGGAGGGAATATTTTGAAAATCTTCTCAACGTAAAAGAAAATCTTCCTGGTGGTGTCGCGAGCAACTAAGCTCATGGGGAGGAGGAAAATTATGTTGGTGAAATTACGCTTGAGGAAGTGGAAAACGTGGTAAATAAACTCCATTCTCATAAACCAGCAGAAACAGACGAAATTAAACCTGAAATGGCGAAGTATAGTGGGAAGGCAGGGATGAAATGGCTTCACAGAGTAATAAGATTAGCATGGAGTATTGTAAGGTACCTTCAAATTAGACAAAAGCAGTAATTGCACCTATCTATAAGCAAGGGAACAGGAAGGATTGCAACAACTATCGAGGTATCTCATTGATTAGTGTACCAGGCAAAGTATTTACTGGCATCTTGGAAGGGAGGGTGCGATCAGTGGTTGAGAGGAAGTTGGATGAAAACCAGTGTGGTTTCAGACCACAGAGGGGCTGTCAGGATCAATTTACATTTTGCGCCAGGTAATTGAAAAATGCTACGAGAGGAATAGACAGTTATGTTTATGTTTTGTAGATCTAGAGAAAGCGTATGATAGGGTACCAAGGGAAAAGGTGTTTGCCATACTGAGGGACTATGGAATTATGGGTAGATTATTAAAATCAATCAAAGGCATTTATGTTGACAATTGGGCTGCAGTGAGAATTGATGGCAGAAAGAGTTCTTGGTTCAGGGTACTTACAGGGGTTAGACAAGGCTGTAATCTTTCACCTTTGCTGTTCGTAGTTCACATGGATCATCTGCTGAAAGGTATAAAGTGGCAGAGAGGGATTCAGTTAGGCGAAAATGAAGTAAGCAGTCTGGCCTATGCTGACGACTTGGTCTAGGCAGATTGTGCTGAAAGCCTGCAGTCTAATATCTTGGAATTTGAGAACAGGTGCAATGAGTACGGTATGAAAATTAGCCTTTCTAAGACTAAATTGATGTCAGTAGGTAAGAAATCCATGAGAACAATGTCAGATTGGTGATACAAAGCTGGAGCAGGTACATAATTTCAAGTATTTAGGATGTGTGTTCTCTCAGGATGGCAATATAGTAAGTGAGATTGAATCAAGGTGTAGTAAAGCTAATGCAGTAAGGTTGCAGTTGCGATAAACAGTGTTCTGTAAGAAGGAAGTCAGCTACAGGACGAGACTCTCTTTACATCAGTTGTTTTCAGACCAACTTTGCTTTATGGGATTGAGAGCTGGGTAGACTCAGGATATCTTATTCATACGTTAGAAGTAACAGACATGAAAGTAAAGAAGTAAGTATAAATAACCACCTAATCGATACTTTATTAATGCCTCAGGCAAAATTGAATAAAATTAAAACTTACAGGACATGTTTCGACCACTTAGTGGCCCTCTTCAGCTGTATAAATAAAGAACTGAAAAGAAAAACATTGACAATAAGCACATTATGTGCAGTTGCGATCAACAGTGTTCTGTAAGAAGGA
Organism: Anabrus simplex; assembly: GCF_040414725.1. Lineage (NCBI taxonomy): Eukaryota > Metazoa > Arthropoda > Insecta > Orthoptera > Tettigoniidae > Anabrus > Anabrus simplex. The sequence continues at coordinate 124,844,334 of NC_090272.1, read as the reverse complement.
AGTCAGCTCCAGGACGAGACTCTCTTTACATCAGTTGTTTTCAGACCAACTTTGCTTTATGTGCTTATTGTCAATGTTTTTCTTTTCAGTTCTTTATTTATACAGCTGAAGAGGACCACTAAGTGGTCGAAACATGTCCTGTAAGTTTTAATTTTATTCAATTTCGCCTGAGGCATTAATAAAGTATCGATTAGGTGGTTATTTATACTTACTTCTTGATTAAACATCGATACGGTCATGAAATGGACAACTTGTAATAAGACATGAAAGTAGCAAGAATAATTGCTGGTGCAAGCAGATGGGAACAATGGTGGTGGTGATGATGATGCTTGTTGTTTTAAGGGGCCTAACATCGAAGGTCAGCGGCCCCAGGGAACAATGGCAGGAGGGTACTCGGAATGAGGAGATAAAGGCTAAGTTAGGAATGAACTTGATGGATGAAACTGTACACATAAACCGGCTTCGGTGGTGGGGTCATATGAGGCGAATGGAAGAGGATAGGTTACCTAGGAGAATAATGGACTCTGTTATGGAGGGTAAGAGAAGTTTCTTTTTTCTTACAAGTTGCTTTATGTTGCACTGACACAGATAGGTCTTATGGCAACGATGCGACAGGAAAGGGCTAGGAGTAGGAAGGAAGCAGCCGTGGCCTTAATTGAGGTACAGTCCCTGGTGTGAAAATGGGAAACCACGGAAAACCATCTTCAGGGCTGCCGACAGTGGGGTTCGAACCCACTATCTCCTGAATACTGGCCGCACTTAAGCGACTGCAGCTATCGAGCTCGGTGGTAAGAGAAGTAGAGGGAGACCAAGATGACAATGGTTGGACTCAGTTTCTAACGATTTAAAGATAAGAGGTATAGAACTAAGTGAAGCCACAGCACTAGCTGTAAACAGAGGATTGTGGCAACGTTTAGTAAATTCACAGAAGCTTGCAGACAAATGCTGAAAGGCATAACGGTCTCTAATGATAATGTACGTACGTACGTATGTACTTAATTATATTACTTCATAATTCGAAGATGCAAAGGGTTCAAACATATAAAACATTTCTATCCAAGGAAATAAATGCAAGAGAGTCACGAACATCTGTAAATTGTCAAGTTTGCTTTCAAATTTAGCCTAGATCTTCAGTCAAATCCAATCTAGTTATTATTTAAATAGAGGACTAAATACAGAGAATATGGGATCAACATAATCTTTGGGAAGTGAATACCTGTAGCCATTGTTTAGTGTTAGGATTATACATCTCCAATGCTTTGCCTACTCCAGCATACAGTAGACTGAGCCAATTCACATAGATGATATCATCAGCTTCAGAACCAGTATAACCAAAAACCCTGCAACAGATACACACAAAGATTGCAAATAACTATCTAAAAACTTCTCAAACAGATTTATAATCAATTATCTTAAAATGAAGTGGGCTCTATGATTGCAAGATTTACAATTCTATTTTTTAAATTGTATTTTATTTATTCCAGGCATTGTCCCAATGAGCTATCAGCTCGAAGGTGGGACTGTCCTTTACAGTGACGGCTTTACATAAACTGCATATAAATTTGGTGTTAAGTGCGCGAGTCCTCTGTTGCATCATAAGCACTTGTTTTATTACTTATCACAAAGGGAGGTGTGCATTTTCATGCGGTACCATGTTAAAGAATGTGTGCTGTTCAATGGAATGGGGCTAATACATATTAAAACCACTGCACATCTTAGGAAGTCCTTGAAAATTAGTGCCTCTTGATGAAGAGAATGTCCTGTTTGAAAACACTGTGCTTCGTTGAATGTCCTTATTCAAGGGACCCAAAGAATACTGGTGTGAAAGGGAGGAAAGTGTAAATCATGGGAAGCAACTTGAATATGTAAAATTGCCCAGGAAAAGAGGGGAAATGTTACACAAATGCATATTATTATTTACAGAGTACTTCAATATTAATGCTATTATTTACCCCAAAAAAGTCCAATGTAAATTAACTGTTGATACTAAACTGCCTTTGTAATTTTGCTCATCCACTGACCAGGAGAAGGGTACTGGTAGATAGTTAAAATATTGTGTAATATAGTTTGTTTAATCTAGTTATCTTTATTAAAATAGTTATAGAATTATTTAAAATGCAATATTTTCTTTTCTCTGGATGGAACATTTTAATTACTGCTATTGTGCCTATTTGCAACATTAACACACATGTATGCCAGATAGAAAATTAAACAATCACTGCTTCCTACCAAAATAGTCCAGAATTAATCTTTTTTTTAAGTTCATGAAGGTTTTGAAAATAATTTTCACCCCCTTTACAAATGACAGATATCTACATAAAATGTCCCCTGCTGCACTTGCCTCAGCACCGGTAGGCAACACTTCCCTAAGCTCATATTCTTCATTGTCACTGGTGGGAGACTCAGCTGAAGTTTGTTCCGCAACCAAGTCCTAAACACACTTCTTTCCTTTGCAGTCATCATAGCATCATCCACCCAAAGAAAGAGTTTAGTAGTACAGTTTGACTGCAACATTCTCTATACATCAGGAAGCAAGTCGTCGTCTTCTCCTCCTCCTCCACTAGCGGCCTAGAGTCAGGATGACTCTTGAAGAATCCGACTTTCAAGAAACAATTTGTGATAGTAATCTGCCTCAAAACCTTCCAAGACTTTGCAATGAAGTAAAGCCCATCCAGGATTGAAACTTTAAATGATGATGGATCCTTTACAGCATCCATAATGAATAAAATTCTCTGCACAAAGCTCTACCTATAAAGTGACTTAACGAAGTGTATAACTCCTAAATCAGTACTCTGCAGCTTGCCTGTGCAGTTACCAGGCAGAAATTCTGTCTGCACATTCCTCAAATAAACATCCATGGGATGTGCAGGACAATTATTGATGATGATCTTTCTATTTTGTGCACCCATTTTTGGATCCAGAGCAGCCAGCTGCTCTAAAAAAAAATCTGAGGTCATCCAAGTTTTACAGCTAGCACCATACGAAGTTGGTAATGATCACACATGGTTGAAGCTAAGAGGCTTTTTAGATTTTCCTATCACAAAGGGTAGAGCTTCTCAGAGCCATCAGCACTGGCTCCCAACATCATTGTGAGCCCAATTTTGCTGTGTTTCCCACCATGGCGTTTATCCCCTTTGAATGCCTTTGACTGAAAATCAGTCCAGTTTTGTCTAGGTTAAAAAGGTTCATGGATTTGTATTTGTTGGTCAGCTTCTGCAATCATCCATTGATCCACTCTTCCACAGTTTCGTCACAAACTGTATTAGATTCCCCCACAAACAATATTATAGGTAATGTTATGCCTTTCCCTAAATTGGTTGACTCAGCCATTGGATACGCTGAAATTTACAATACCAAGAATGTTTGTCACTTTGTGCATATTTTCCTTTAAGAGCACACCACCAATTGAAATGCCTGCAGCTCTTGAAGTTTCAAACCTACTTTTTTACTATATTTTCCAATTTCTGGTATTTGGAATATGACTCATATTTTTTGAGTTTGGTCTGCTTTCTGAAATACATGATGATATACTGTACTTCCTCTGCTTTTCACCATTGTATTCAGCGTGGATACAGAGAGCTGCAACTTGTGTGCCAGTGCAATCATGAATCAACTTTTTCCAAGATTTGAACCCTCTCTTCCATATTGGAAGTTTTCTTTTCCTCCCCCCCGCCCCTCATTTGTCAGAAAAACAAACACCAACAATAAAGCAATAACAAAGAAGGATAAAGAAACGACCTGGCAAGAAGATCATGGCAAATGACTTTAACCGCTTGACTCAGTTAAGAACAAAAACGTAACAGATAACAAAAAATATTGTATATATGTGAATAAACTGTGCACCCTAATTTTAGGAGAGAATTTAAAGGAAAGAAAATTGGCTTTACTTCATTCTTTTTGCAAGAAATGAATCCTACATTATGTAGGCCTACTCCAAAAAGTTACTATTTTCTCAGTTACACAGAGAAACCTCGAATTATGTACAATGTTTTTTAGGCTCAGAAGACGAAATAATTTTCTCTTCCTTTTGCAATGTTCAGAATTTGAATCAATGTTTTCCCGTTAAAAATTCGCCAATGCTCTGTTTACGGTCTAATATGTCCGACATCAACATCTTCCAAGAACATGCCTTCCTGTCCATCAAAATGGCGTCGTTCTTCCATCCATATGGTTGCTTGGGTATGGTGCCGGTTTTCTGTCCATGCAAAGTATCCACGCTAATTTCACATAGACCCTCCAGCCCAAAAACACATCCATGATATAAATTTGTTGGGTAGGTAACCTACACGTCAGAATTGTCATGCAGTTTGCATAGCTTCCCCTGATATTCGTAATCCGCTAGTTTCACCATGTGTTGTGAAGTGTGTGCTGTCATGCCGAGGTTACTTGAAGCATTATAGGTTAGTTGCAACACCGTTTTAATTCAATTTTTTCCCGTCTCAAGCAGCCTGATGTGGCATTATTGGTGGGAAGCATAAAATGTCATAAAAGTAAATTTGAGGATTTTAATACCTACATTGTGAGCATCGAAAATCTGAGGGGGCCAACAAAAAAGGTTGTAAACGATCGGAAAAAAATGAATACGAGAACATAAAAGCGAGGTAATACTGTACTAACTTTTAAAAGAGCATAGGCCTTATAAATGATTCAAATATAAGTGAAAATCTCAAAGCTGAGATGCTGAGAAATGTAGATTTTAACTATGATGTGGTCAACATGTTATTGACTAGACAAAATAATAATAATAATGTTATTTGTTTTACATCCCACTAACTACTCTTTTAAGGTTTTCGGAGACGCCGCTAGACAAAATAAATTGTTGACTTGAATGATACATGTTCTTGGAAATTGAACTGGCTATTTTCCTAGCGTCTGATGGTCTATCAATATGGTCTAAATTGTCCAAACCAATGAGTTTTGAAAGCAGATGATCATTCAGAACTGTGAATGTTGCCTACAACTGCCAAACTTACGACGACACAAAACCTGCCTAATGCAACAAACAATAATGCAAGGACACATATAGCTGCCTTAATGAGTAATAAACTGGAAAATGTTCACGGTACACCAGTAGAACACCCTCCTTACAACCCAGATATTTTTTTCTTTCTTTCTTTTTTTTTTTTTGCTAGTTGCTTTACATCACACCGACATAGATACGTCTTATGGCAACGATGGGACAGGAAAGGGCTAGGAGTCGGAAGGAAATGGCCGTGGCCTTAATTAAGGTACAGCCCCAGCATTTGCCTGGTGTGAAAATGGAAAACCACGGAAAACCATTTTCAGGGCTGCCGACAGTGGGGTTCGAACCTACTATCTCCCGAATATTGGATACTGGCCGCACTTAAGCAACTGCAGCTATCGAGCTCGGTCAACAACCCAGATTTATAATCCTGCAATTTATTATTTGTTTGGACCATTCAAAGAGGTATTGGAAGGGCAGCCATTCAATGATAATGTGGGAGTAGAGGAGTTTGTGCGCAACTAGCTGCATAGACGACCCTGTTCTTTCTTTGAGGATGAAATCAAAAGCTGCCAATTAGATGGAAAAAATGTTTTTATACTAGGAGATTATGTAGAAAAATAACATGTTGCTTTCATACCTCTTTGGTAAATTGCTAAAATGTTAAATTAAAAATTGAAGTTTATACTGGATCTGTGTAATGTCTCATTGCAACATCTTTCATAACAATCATCATCTTCCTTGCATTTTCCCACTTTTGTGGTATCTGCATTCTTGCATCATTTTCTCTGCTTTGGATGATCCATAACATCTCGAGAGTTGAGTTTTGAAGGTGCATGTCCTCTCTCACGCTGTCTAGCCAACAATTTTAGTGGTCATCCTCGAGGCTGGCAACCTCCCTGTTCAGCTGAAGGGCAGCCTTTGCAAATGGGGTATCTGTGCAGCGAAATACATGCCCATACCATCATAGGTCTGGCCAAGTTCATCCTGCTACTTACAGCCAGTGCCGAGTGTTGGGTGGCAGAAAATAGTCTAACTCCCTGAAGAAGCCAATAACATCAGGTTGAGGAGCTCCTTTGGGAGGGTAGTGGTCCCTCACTTGCAGAAATGCCAATTAAATCCTTCGAATAGCATGTGAACTCCATGCTAGGGGTGGCTGAAAAAGGCATCTGTTCCCATGTTAAGGATGGCATAAAGAAAATCTGGCAACAGAAATAAAACACCCTTAAGTCCAGATGGACCAACAGATCAGTTAAGGTATTTTACAGTCATATTAACACGTAGTTAACCTCTCTTAGTACTAATATAATGTAATACACACACTGTACTGCCAAGCAAAACATGTATGACATGTGATACTACTACTACTACTACTACAGTGAAACCTCGATTATCCGTTCCCCGAAACTACGTTTTCCCGTAATATTCGTTCAAATTATATGGTCCTGCGAGCATCCCATTTAAAACCTGTATTAAAAATCCCGGGTTATCCGTTCCTCGAAGAAACGATTTCCCGCATCAACCGTCCAGAAATTTCAGTCCCATCAACGCTAAATCCTCGATCAAGCGTTTTTCAAGATTTCGAGAATGGACGGCAGGAATCGAATTTGCGAGTCTAGCGTAATTTAATTTTGTCGGATATCTTGCGCGATCATACTTACGGAACATTCTGTACCAAGCTAACAATGAAGGCCTCCGCCAAGTTGCGCTTTGTTAAGAGCTTTCTGTTGAATGTTTCGTTCAGTTGGCTGTGTTACTAGCTGGTGAAAACCAACAATTTACGGAGTAGAGTTTTGGTTTGCTTACACAGTATAGTACTGAAATGGCGCGACCTGTAAAGCATGTGAAAACCCTGCAAGAAAAACTTCAGATTATAGAGGAAGTTGAAAGAAATCAAACAGGAAAAAAAAGTTGACATCGCGAAACGTTTTGGCTTGCCTGCTTCGACACTGAATACAATAATAGCTAAAAAAACAAGAGATACGTGAACAAGTAAAAAAATGTGGATCTTCCGCAAGGAATAGAAAAACGGGGAAGGAATCGAGATATCAGGGTTGCCAATCTGGTGATTTTGTCACCAGATCTGGTGTTTTCAGGAAGGCGTATGGTGACAAAATTTGAATTTTGCGACAAGTCGAAAATATGGTGTTTTTCTTTAAAATTTGGTGACATATTTGGTGATTTTATAATAAAATGTCAATTTAAAAAAGAACTACGGTCATGAGATGTATAACTTAGTAAAATATTATGACCTATCATATAAAATATGATCTTAACATGTTTACGTAAGCGACTCGCTTGACAATAAAACCAGCACCATTGTCGCGTGTGAGCAAGAGCGCTGGATTTTTAACAGCATCAATGTTGTATTTCCGTGCATTATTGATCTTATTATTTTTTTTTTTTGCTAGTTGCTTTACGTCGCACCGACACAGATAGGTCTTATGGCGACGATGGGACAGGGAAGGGCTAGGAGTGGGAAGGAAGTGGCCGTGGCCTTAATTAAGGTACAGCCCCAGCATTTGCCTGGTGTGAAAATGGGAAACCACGGAAAACCATTTTCAGGGCTGCCGACAGTGGGGTTCGAACCTACGATCTCCCGAATACTGAATACTGCCCGCACTTAAACGACTGCAGCTATTGAGCTCGGTGATCTTATTATTAAGGTGAATAATAGCGCGGTCGACATCATTCTTACTTGTAACAGTTGTAACTGGAAAAGTTAAAATGAATCATGTGAGGAGCCCAGCTCCAGTGCCAATGTCGCTGTGTGATTAAAGATAGTGCGCTGGGCTTTTGAGTTGTGATTGTGTGGTAGTGTCTACTTCTTAATTTATGTTAAATGTGTTAATTACAGAGTTAGTGTAGTTGGGAACCATGGGGAAGCCTCAGTATAAACAGCGATTTAGAGACGAATGGCTTAAGGATGATAGGTATAATAAGTGGTTACTAAAAGTAGAAGGAAATGCCACAAAAGGCTTTTGGAAATACTGTAAAACTCAACTAGCTGCTAAATTAGGAGATATTGAAAAACATAGGAACACTGCTAAACACCTCAAGGCAGCCGAACCCTTTAGTTCTAATAGGCAGAAAACTTTAAATTTTAAACCAGTTAATATTGAGACAAATTTAGTGGAAGGAAGAACGGCACTTTTCATAGCAGAACACTGCTCGGTTCACGTGGTTCACCATCTTAGCGAGTTGTGTAAAGTGAATTTTCCCGATAGCAAAGGGATTAATAATTTGAAGTTGCATCGTACAAAATGCACTGCTATAATACAAAACGTGTTAGCTCCTCATTTTGAAAAAGACTTGATAGATGATTTACGTGAAAGTGAAAACGGTTATAGTTTGTTGTTGGATGAAACGAATGATATTTCAGTTACCAAGTTACTAGGCATTGTTATAAGATACTATTCAAAAAGAAAAAGAGAGATTGTCGTGACATATCTACAGTTAGTAGAGTTGTCAGAATGTACAGCTGATGCTATAGTTGAGGCTTTGGAGAAATGTCTGTGTAATAAAGGTTTGGATTTGACTAAATTACAAGCAATAGGAACAGACAATGCGTCTGTTATGGTAGGCATAAATCATGGCGTGTATGTAAAGTTAAAGGCTAAAGTGCCAAATATACAATTAATCAGATGCGTTTGTCACTCTCTACAATTAGCAGTTTCACATGCATCAGGGTGTTTATCGAGGAACTTAGATTTCCTCATAAGGGAAAGTTACAATTGGTTTTCACAATCATCTCTACGGCAGGTTGTATACAAAGAACTATACGAGACAATAAATGAAGGCGACTCTCCCCTGAAATTAGTACAGTTAAGCCAAACTCGGTGGCTGTCCATCGAAAGTGCAGTGACAAGAATAATGCAACAGTGGACCGAGTTAAAAACACACTTTGAAATCGCTCGTCTTAAAGATCGCTGTTATACAGCCGATATTTTATATTCAATGTATAGCGACCCTCAGAATTACTTGTACTTGTCTTTTCTGAAGCCAATTTTGGTTGAAGTGCAGACCGTAAATAAGAAGTTCGAAAGTCGAAACCAAGATCCTACAAAATTATTAGGTGACCTAATCCTTCTCATTAAGTCATTATGCACCAAGGTTCTACTGCCCACTGTCAAAGTAGATGTCCTGAAAACAGAAATTAATAATCATCTGGACCCAAAGCCCTATCTAGGTTATGATTTCGAAACTAAAGTATCATCGTCCTCGCTTTCTGAAGACCAACAGAAACAACTACGTGATAGATGCATGCAATTCATTGTTGAACTTATCCAACAATTGAGGCAAAGATTACCTGAAAATATAGGGATCCTTGAAAAAATGTCTCTCTTTTCACCAAAAATTGTTTAAGGCCTTTTAAGTTGCAAATTATTGATATAGCACAACTCTTTTATGCTGACAATAATGTTATTGCGAAAGTAGAAAACCAGTGGAGAAATCTGCATCATATCCAGTGGACTGAAGTTAAGGACACTGTGAAATTTTGGGCAGAAGTTGATATGTATAGGGATTCAACTGGTGAAAACCCTTTCAGCGAACTTGCAAATTTAGTTATATCGACTCTCGTACTTTCTCATTTTAATGCGGATGTAGAACGGGTGTTCAGCCAAGTCAATATAACTAAAAATAAACTGAGAAATAGAATATCAATACAAACTCTCCATTCGGTCTTGTGTGTAAAATTTGGATTGAATAGGACAGGGAAATGCTGTTATACATACGATCTACCGAAAGAAGTACTGCAGAAAATAGGCACATTAGAGTCATACAACTATCCGGGTCAAGTACCCTCAACTTATACAGATCAGCCATAAATAAACAAATATAGTACAGTTTTTAATTTGTGTATGTAGTTTGCAATTAAATACACTTATGTTAGGATTACGACAATTGATAACACGCAGTGAACATTTTATTATTATAATAATGCTAGTGTTTGAGTGTGACTTGTATTGAATTGATCATATGGCTATAATATAGGCTGGACCTATCTTTAGAAGAGGACACCATTAGACTTACTAAACTTTAGAGGCAGAACAGCACAACTGAAAGGAGGTAAGTGTAAATTTAATGCATTATCTTACTACATTTGGAGAATTTATAGAGTTTTCAAATCCAGATCTGGAGATTTCTGGTGTTTTTCAAATCCATATCTGGTGATAATGAGTATCTAGGAGTTGGCAACCCTGCGAGATATTCCAAAATGGAAGCAGTTCTCCTTTCTTGGTATCAGCAAGCTCAGGTGTTGAGAATTCCTGTGGATGGTAACATTTTGCGCGTAAAAGCTCGAAGCATTGCTGCAAGAATGGGTGTCAAAAAAATTTCCGCTACGAATGGATGGATTTCCCGGTTTAAGGAGCGTCACGGGCTGGTGTATAAAAAGCTCGCCGGCGAGAGTGCTGCAGTTGACGGTTCGGCTGTGGAAGATTGGGTGAAAAATCTCCCAGAGCTGCTTGAAGGATACGAACCGAAGAACATATATAATGCGGATGAAACCGGTCTATTTTTCAACTGTTTAACGGATCGCACGCTGGCTTTTAAAGGAGAATCTTGTCATGGAGGCAAAAATGCGAAGGACCGCATAACTGTTTTGTTGTGCTGTAACAGTAACGGGTCAGACAAACGTATCCCTATCGTTATAGGCAAAGCAGCGAAACCGAGATGCTTTAAGAACGTGAAGAAGTTACCAGTGCGATACTACGCGAACGGTAAAGCTTGGATGACCACAGACATTTTTTTTTCTTCATGGACTGGATGCTTCTATGGGTGCTCAAGCGAGAAAAATAGTTTTGTTTGTAGATAACTGTGCCGCCCACCCGCAGGAACTTTCTTTCTTACGAAATGTGAAAGTTATTTTCTATCCCCCGAACTGTACCAGTGTCCTTCAGCCTCTGGATGCGGGAGTGATAAAGTGCTTTAAAGGGTACCATACTACCGCAAGCAGCTGGTGCCAAGGGCTGTGTGTATGTTGGACGCTGGGAAAGAAGTGAAGACGAAGTTCAGTATTCCACAGGCAATCCACTTTGTTGTGTCAGCATGGTTCCACGTTTCGCCCTCCACCATTCAAAATTGTTTTCATAAATGTGGCTTTGGCGAAAGCAGAGACACGAACGACACGAACACCGGCAGCGAAGAACAACTCATCAGTGAGGACTGGGAGAAGCTCGCGCCGAGAGATGTTAACTTCGAGACGTATGCTACAGTCGATAGTGAGCTCGCCACTTGTGGTGTAAAGAACATAGAACAGCTGTGTGATGATGCTACTGCCACGGCCAGTGCAAGCGCCGTGCATGAGATCGCGAGCGAGGGGGAAGACGTTGAAATTGAACCCCTGCCAACGTATGCAGAAGCATTAGCTGCCTTCGACAAAATTCGCGACTATATTACTGCGTATGACACAGACAGCAGCGAACTACAGAATGTTTTAAATATTGAGGGAGCACTGTACCGTGTTAAAGGCACGACAAAATAAAAAACAACTGACGATTAAAGACTTTTTCACTACAAAGTGACTACTGTATTCTGTGACTGAAGAAATGACAATTAAGTGTTTTGTGTGTGTGTGTGTTGTGTGCATAGTACGTAACCTATATGTGTGCGATGTGACAGTATTTTTGTGAGTGCGAGTTTGTTTCATTACATCTTCTGGGAATTAATGTATTTTGGTATCATTTTTGTATTTGTGCGTTGTGATTAACTTACTTGATTATGTGACTGGAGCTGTTACAACCTATGCTTATTTACGTGCTTTCAGCGATCTTTCCTAACTATAATACCACAGGTAGGTTCATGTGAACTGCACCAGTAATTATGCCTATCACGCAAGACACATTTCTCGCCTGTTTATCAGTCAAAAACATCATTAATGGAAAGTACCGAGGCCTAAAACATGGGCTAACTCGAAGTTAAATTTCGCGCCGTTCGTAGTACAGTACAGCACGAAAACATTTACTGATAAACAAGTTACAATGTTCTTTTTTTAGGTTATTAAAACAAAATCTAATTTACATGAGACTGTCGTCAGATAACGATTACTGTAAATAACTGTACCTGTTCCAGTTAGATTTATTCAAGGTAAAAAAACAGAGGTAGCTACCGTAGACGTTTATAAGTCGTCAATTAAGTGGCTGGATTATATGTTGTTTTCCCGATCGGCATAATTACTCCGATACACTCTCCTTAAAGCAATAGTGAAACTGGAGTCTCAGATGTGGTTTTAAATGTCTTAGATATCAATATAATTCTGATAACTTATTTAGTAGAATATTTTTCGATGAGCTTGGCTGATGAAAGTTGCTGGCCTGAAAGACGTTTTTACAGGAAAGTGACGAAGTTTCTCGGTAAAACTGAATTTAAAATATAAAGATTTTTTACTAATGTATTTAATGCAGGTGTTTTTGTACAAATAAAATGATATATATTTCATTACTGTGAAGTACAGTCAAACTGTTGACGGTTTTAATTCGTTCCCGGATTTTCCGTTTTCCCGTATCGTACGTATTTTTTTCGAGGTACTTCCAAAAACGGAGAATCGAGGTTTCACTGTACTACTTTTTTTTCTTTCAGAGAAGCCAAGGTGCTGTAAATTTTGTCACACAAGAGTACTTTTAAGCACCACAAATTCTACTGACATAAGGGTAGTGTATCTGAGCATCTTCAAATACAATACCACCGCATTGAGTCAGGATCAAACCCTACAACACATCTTATCCTTGTCTCTATTTTTCTTTTGTTACCTCTTTCAGCACTGACCTGCCACTGTGTTTATCCCATTAACAAATCATAATTATGTAGAAAGACAGGAACATAAAAAGAAACATAATAGGATAAACACAAACTTTAAGTTGTTTATTTTTCAGGTGTAATACGGTTACCATATGTTTTGTCTTTCAGGTAGTTTATACACTTTATTTACTCAAAGTTAGTTTCAGCAGACTGAAGAGCCTAACAGTTAATTTAAAAAAGTTAGAAGTATTAAATATGGTTCAAGTACTGTATTAGATTAAGACCTTTTAACATACACTGGTTGCCCCATTAATGATGATTAAAGCCATGATCATCAAAATGATAATGCTTGTTGTTTAAAGGGGCTTAACATCTAGGTTATCAGCCCTGATCATCAAAATGTGAGAGTAAACTTACTTTAGTACATCTTTGTTGAGGCTCAAATACAAGCCCACACATTCTGCTCTGCATTCTTCATATGTAGAACTCATTGTTGTGAACTTTGAGTCATACGTTTCACCAACTTCATACCAAGTTTTAATCTAAAACAAATGATGAGAGGAGATTAAACTTAAGTGTACATCACAGTGTTTCTTTCAGTTTGGTCACACAAAATACTTACTTCATCTCCGGTGACTGGATTTCTGACTGCTGCAGTATCGAAGTTGTATTTACCCTTATCATCTTTACGGAACAGTTTACCACTTCCATGGCCTAGTAATTCATGGAGGCCCACCTGAACCTAAGACAAAGAAACAACAATATAAACCTAATAATCAAGTTTCCTTTCATAGAAAATTTAGCAAGATACTTGGCAAAACATTCACTTCTGTGAAAGATGTCTTCAATTCCCCCATTCCTCTCTCTTTCTCCCTCTGTAATTAACTGTAATTAACAATTAACTGCAGACTTATCGAATTCCTTGGTTTTAAGTAGTTGCCCTTCAAGCCCGCATGGTGACCATGATCCTTAAGGCGTCAAGTGGTTAGCCAGTTCATCATCAGAATGTTGGCCCGCAAGGTACGGAGATGATTGTATACAATTTCCAATCATTAGATTGTGTGCCAAAAGCCTGGCTTAAATTCCAAACCTCTCTGCAGTACTCATATGGAGTGGGAGCACATGACGCTGTTGATAGCGATTCATTCGTCGGATGGAAACGTTAAGCCTTGAGCAGTTGGTGCTATTCGACAAGACTAGACTATGTGCCAGCACCACGTTTCACCCTCTCTCTTCCTATTATCATATACACTACAGTCCGTTAATCCGAACCCTGTTAATCCGAAAGTCTGGTTAATCCAAACTGAAATATTCAATTTAAAAAAATTCTCCTTATTGAAATGAACATATTATAGAATGAAGATTTACTTGCATTTTATTAGTCATATTTTACTAGAATAACTTAATGTAAACATAATTACACATCATTAGAGTCCGGATTTCCATGCATATGCATATTCCTACATAAGCTGGTTACAGAACTGAAACTTCACAAAAATTCGTTTTATGACTAATCAGTTCCAAAGAACCGTACTTTTTCCATGCATGTTTGCATGTTTTGGCCTTTTCATGAGAAAATTCATGCACAAGGCATATTTTGGATGTAATAGCGAACAATTGGACTTTTATATTGGATTATATGACTTTTCTTCTGACTTTGATGAATATATTATGTTAACTTGTATGATAGTGTCTTTTTTAACTATGGTTTGCAAAATTTGGGACCGTACATCCACGTTATTTGTCTATCATTGAGAGAGAAAGGAAATGTATTCCTGGTATACTACTTGACAACCAAAGTTAGATGTATAACGGTCCTATAATCCAGTTAGCCAAGCACTTTCTTATCTGTTGCTTGAGTAAATATTGACACAAGCGGGAAGACCCCGCGTCAACAAATCTAATCCCTAGAAACAAGGTGTCCCAGTAAAAACTGAACCCTAAGTTTTGGACTACTAACTGACGGCTATTTCTTTTTTTCATCTATGTTAGGCAAAGAAATCAAAACTTGAATCACACTTCTGTGATGCTATGTTATTGAGATAGCAGCTTACAAACCTTGGTTTTGCACTGAATCCTGTTTCGTTTTCCTGGAATTTTCTACCCCGAACTCCAAACTCTCACTGGTCACACTTCTGAGGCCAAAATAATTGAGAAAAGAAGAGAGTTGGAAAGCAACACACTTACACGCGTCAAATTGTAATGTAGAGTTGGACTGTGCAGTGAAGTGTTGGTGTCTACCACCTGTTAAAAGCCTACGAAGAGACCTCGTGTCTAAATGTACTGAGGGAAAGGAATTTCTAAGTTAATTTTTTAAAAGAGATAACTACAGATATACTTTGTCCTAAATGTCTTCTTTTAGTTTAGTTTAGTTTATTGCCTTTCTTATCTATCTATTAGACCGTAATACTAATAATAATTTGTCTAAGCATTTAGCTTCGTTGGTAATCTTTGAGTACAGTAGTTCTTGCAAATTTCATTTCTGTTGTGCTTAGATTAGTGACATACGGTACGGTTCCGTATTTAGGATACGTCTGAAAGTAGTTTAACATTACTGTAGTGTACTGTACAGTACTATACGAGTAATATCCTATTAGAATTTAGTGTGATTATTTTATTATTGTAAAATATTTGTGTAGTACTGGTGTAGTAGAGGTATCCATAGAAACTCTTACTAAAATACTGTTGTTGTAATTAGAATAGGCTTAATTGCAGTTTGGAATTGGATAGTTCTTGTGTAGGCTATTACTTTCGATACTCAGTAAGTAACAGCAGTTTTTATCCTGTCAGGGGTTGTAGGATAAAAAAGTAGAGCACGACTAAGTAGTATTGTAGTGTAGTCGTAAATTAATTACCTTATTGTTGTGTACTATCCCAGACAATATATCCCTCCGTTCATTTATTTTTTGCAAATAAGTTATTTTATTTTTAATTTCATTTTTCCCCCCCGTAAAGAATGGCTAAGGAGCGCGAGTGTAGTTTCTGTGGGTGTGGCGAGGCATTGAGGGGTATGAGGGAGGAGTTGGAAAGTTTGAGGGAGATAATTAGGATTCTCACAGAAGACAGGAAGGAAGATAGGACTCCCTCAAACAACGTACAGGTTACAGTAGGTGTACAAGAGGGAGGGGAAGGAAAGGGAGGAGTTGTAGAAGACAGGTGGTCTAATGTTCTAAGGGGAAGGAGTTTGCAGCCTAAGAGCTCTATTCAGGATCAGAATTCAGGACAGGTGTCTGTGCAAAATCGGTACGAGTCACTCCAGGTAGAACAACAGAGGGAAGATGAGGGACAGGGAACTGTTGCTGAGATGTGTGGAAGTAGGAGGAAGGGAAAAGGTAGGAAAGGAAAATGTAGAGTAGATGATAGGAAAAGACAGGTGGAACAGGGTCATGGGAAGGAGAAAAGGGAGGAGGAAGTAGCTTCTGCAGTTATCAGGAAAGATAGGGCTGACCAGGAGGGGAGGGGATCAAACGAGGTGGGTAGGGTTAATGCTCTGGTCATGGGAGATTCCATCATTAGACACGTGGGGAAAGTGTGTGGAGGAAAGGGTACCAGGGTAGAGTGTTATCCAGGAATTAGGTTGAGGCAGATGTTGAGGAAAGTAGAAGAGAGGGAGGAGGGGAAGGAGAAGGTGATAGTGTTTCAAGTTGGTACCAACAACGTAAGGCAAGCTGATATAAGTACCAACATAGTTGGAGATGTGTGGGATCTGGTAAATGCAGCAAGGGTGAAGTTTAAGAAAGCGGAGATTGTTATTAGTGGAATACTGTGTAGAAGGGATACTGACTGGAGGGTGATTGGGGATTTAAATGAGACTATGGAGTGGGTATGTGGGAAACTGGGAGTGAAATTTCTAGATCCTAATGGGTGGGTAGGAGATAGGGATCTGCGCTCAGATGGCCTTCATTTAAACCACAGTGGTACGTATAAGTTAGGAAATTTGTTTGGAAGGGTAAAAGGGAGGTACATTCAGGGAAACGGGATGGCCTAGGGAGCGGTGATAAGGGAACAGGGAACTGGAAATCAAGTAGGGATGACATAAAATTGTTAGTGTTGAACTGTAGAAGTATTGTAAGGAAAGGAATAGAATTAAGTAATTTAATAGATATATATTCACCAGATATTGTAATAGGAGTTGAATCATGGCTGAGAAATGATATAATGGATGCAGAAATTTTCTCACGGCACTGGAGTGTGTATCGTAGAGATAGGATAGGAAGGGTGGGAGGCGGAGTGTTCATTCTGGTGAAAGAAGAATTTGTAAGCTACGAAAAAGTTAAAGATGAGACACATGAAATTCTAGGTGTAAGGCGAATAACCCTGACAGAGTACTGACCCACGGGCAAATGTCTGCTTGCGGACTATCCAATCACGACTTAATTTATTTAGCTTATTCACTTAAATGCCCCAAGTACAGACCTAAATTAATTACATTCCGAGATCTAAAAAGTATAAATAACGAAGCCCTATTAGAAGATGCTGCAAACATACCTTGGCATAATGTCCATATTTTAGATAATATAGATGATAAAGTGGAGTTCTTAAACACACAACTGCTAGCTCTTCTTAATAAACACGCGCCAAAACGCACTGCTCGTGTAACACGCCCTGCGGCTCCATGGATGACGCAGGAAATACGAGACTTAATGACAGAGAGAGACAAAGCTTTCAGAAAATTTAAAACTAGCCAAATACCAAACGATTTTGACCTGTACAAGACCCTTCGTAACAGAACCACACAGGCCGTAAGGAATGCTAAAATAAGACACTCACAGAACATTTTGCTAACCCAAAACACGACAACAATCTGGAAAACCGTTAAAAAAATGGGCATAGGCGGAAATAAAATGCATACTGCTGACGTTAAAATATCACTGGATGATTTAAACCAATACTTTACTACAAGACCCGTTAACATTGACGAGACAACAAAAGAACAGACGATTAACAAAATTCTACACAATGGCAATACTAACAACGGAGGAGAACAGTTATATTTTTCCCTCGTAACTCCTACAGAAGTGAGACAAATTGCACGATCAATAAAGACAACTGCGACAGGATGTGACGAGATTGTTCCACAGTTACTGTTAAAAACTCTAGATGTAATCCTACCAACTCTAACCCACATCATAAATACCTCACTGATAACCGGCATATTCCCTTCCTTTTGGAAATACGCAATTGTTCGCCCACTCCCCAAGACCAACAATCCCGTGGAACCCAAAGACTTTCGATCCATTTGCATTTTACCATTTCTGTCCAAAATTTTGGAGAAAATAGTTCACAGACAAATAACCGCATATTTAAATAACAATATGCTTCTTGACAAATACCAGTCTGGTTTTAGAAGCAATCATAGCACAACTACTGCACTGCTTAAAGTTACAAACGACATAGGAGTAGCTATGGATAAGGGAGAAGTTACTGTTTTAACTCTTCTAGACCTTAGTAAGGCCTTCGACTGCGTTGACACGGACATACTAATAGCAAAATTACGTGCTCTTCATTTCTCACAAAGCACACTATCCTGGATGTATTCCTATCTCTCTGATCGCCGGCAGTGTGTATCTACAGGTGAAAATTTCTCTTCGTGGCAATCTGTAGAGACTGGAATACAACAGGGGTCAGTGCTAGCGCCACTCCTATTTTCGATCTTCATTTCAGGACTAACACAAGTAATTAAACATTGTCAATATCATGTGTACGCAGACGACATACAGATATATACACATGCACATCCTCGTGACTTACCGACTGCAATAAATAATATGAATGACGACCTAGGAAGAATATGTAGGTGGACCGATGACCATGCACTAAAAATCAATGCCCAAAAATCGCAGTGTATTCTTTTAGCTACCCAAAAAACCCACGCACGACTTACAGACATCCATACCCACTCAGTAACATTAAGAGGCACTCAGTTACAATTCAAAGACACAGTTAAAAACTTAGGGATGATAATGGATAAAAACCTTAGTTGGAACGATCATGTAACAGGTATATGTCAGCGAGTGTTTTATTCCTTACATTCCCTTAAAAAACTCAGAGATTTACTCCCCCAAAATGTAAGAAAACTGCTTATCCAAAGTATGGTAATGCCACTATTTGACTACTGTGACGTAGTATACAGTAACCTGAATGCCTCACTTTCCAACAAGCTCCAAAAGGCACATAACGCATGCGTTCGATTTATTTCAGATATACCAAGGTTTAGCCATATTTCTCCCGCATTTTCTAGGCTTTCATGGCTACGCTTAAGAGAGCGACGAAATTTACACACTCTTTCCCTGTTACATCGTATACTGAACCTTAACACACCTGAATACCTTGCCACACAATTCCATTACCTAGCATCACCTTCTAGTATTCCTACCAGATCATCATCCACCGCAGTACTAAGCATTCCCATTCACCGCTCAACTGGCTACAGTAGATCATTTATAGTCGCCGCCAGCCGAATTTGGAATTCCCTACCTGCTGAAATTAGGAGCGTGTCAAACCACCTCCGCTTTAAGAAACTCAAGTAATGATAGGCTAACGACTTTGCCTGGTTGGCTGCTTCATTTAAACCTAAGAATTTCATTTTTTGTCCGTATTGAACTGAGAAGGATGATAGGAAAAACTTAAAACGGTCCACCTTTTCAATACAAAAAGTTATATTTTTTTTTTATTTATTTGAAAAGGTGGACCGTTTTAAGTTTTTCCTATCATCCTTCTCAGTTCAATACGGACAAAAAATGAAATTCTTAGGTTTAAATGAAGCAGCCAACCAGGCAAAGTCGTTAGCCTATCATTACTTGGGCTTAAAAATCAAAATTGGGAAAATAGGCAAGGATATAGCATTTATCAAACAGTGCATTACACAGAATTTAACCCCTAATTTTTTAAAAAGCGTCACGAAACAACGTTTTGTTCCTCCCCATCAACAAGATGTTCAGGTTAGGACAAACAAACTTTGGTTAGAAAATGAACTAAAATTTCTCTATAAGAAAAAGTCGTTTTTAAATCATCGCTTATATGAAACTCACTTAGAGGCAGCCACCTTACTTTCAAATGCTCAGTGGAATCTTTTTCAAGATGAAGTCCAAATCAAGTTGTTCAATATTTTGTCCAAAAAACAGATAACACTAGAGAAAAAACTTGTAGCACTTAAAAATAAGGAAAAACACAGCAACTCCCCTCCAAAACCTAACAGCAAACCTAACCTCGTTAATGACAATCTACAACAATTCCACCCTCCAGTAATTAATCTCTCCACCACCAACTTAAATGAGGACGATATAAGAATTCTTTCGAAAGGTCCAAAGCACAACTGGCCTTGTTTCAACTCGGCCCTTACAGCCTCCAAACTCGTAGTTGAATCAGAAGTTGCTATCAGCAAAATGCCATATGAACTACAAGACGAACTCAGAATGGACGTAAAAAAACAATTAAACAAAAGTTTTTTCTCAAAAAACCGTACTGCGACCCCTATCACCAAAATCAACAAAGACTCCCTTACTGAAAGAAAACAAATTCTCAATCTTAAAAAGAAAGTCAAAGACAACCACCTCATCATTACCAAGGCCGACAAAGGCAACACAACAGTCATTATGGATAAAACAGATTACATTCAAAAAACCAAAACTTTCTTAGATAATGAATCCTTTTCAATAGTTAAGAAGGACCCAACACAATCAATTCAAAGGCAACTGAAACAAATTCTAAAGAGCACATCTTTTCTCCTCACTGAACAAGAAAAACAAAAGTTAATTACTATGAACCCAGGCCTACCAACAGCTAAAGCACTACCCAAAATCCACAAAACCGGTGTCCCTATTCGACCCATAATAAACTACAGACCAAGCCCCTTGTATAAATTATCTCAATTTATCCAACAATTTCTTAATAAACATTATAAATTCTCATCAAATAAATCCATCAGGAACACTGTAGAATTAGTGAACAAACTAAACAGTTTCAAGCTTCAACCATATCATTCAATGCACTCCTTTGATATAGTCAACATGTATCCCAGTATAAACACCAACTCACTATTCCCGATCATCGAAAAGAACTTACTTGCTAACAATCAACTAAGTAAACTAGAAGTTCAAGACTTTATGACCATATTAAGATTACTAATTAACAATAACTACTTCACATTCGATAAGATCATTTACAAACAAGATGGTTTGGCTATGGGTTCACCAGCCTCAGGAATTTTAGCAGAGATCTACCTTGATTTCCTAGAGCACACCGCCATCGACAATAACATCAAATTTGCTAATATCCAATTTTGGGCTAGGTACGTCGATGACACATTTATAATCCTAGATGAACGCTCCATAGACGCGCCTTCCACCCTCAAAAACCTTAATAATATTGATCATGACATTAAATTTACCTTAGAATCAGAGACAAACAACTCCATCAACTTCCTAGACCTAACAATCAACAGGCACCCCTCTTCGTTCACATATAGTATCTATAGAAAGCCCACTCAAACGGCCACTACTATAAGAAATGACTCACTACACCCCCAAACACACAAAGCGGCTACATATAATAGCTTAGTAGACCGAGCATTCAAAATTCCAATGTCAAGAAAAAACTTAAATAAAGAATTGAACACCATTCGCTCTATAGCAAAATTCAATGGATATAATGAATCCTTTATTGAAAGAATAATCAATAAATTCAGACACCGCCCAAAAACCACCCTAATAAAAGACAATACTAGCACTGCCACGCTTTCCACATTTACCTTCAATAAAGAAATTTACAACGTCACTAACGTTTTTAAAAAACACAACGTTAAAATAGCCTTTCGTACTAACAATAGAAGCACAGAGATCCTACACAACTCTTCATCAATAAATAAAAGTAGTCCTTTTTCTAAATCAGGTGTATATAGGTTTTCTTGCCAAGACTGCAAAAGTTCTTACCTAGGGCAAACAGGACGCAGCTTTAAAATCAGATATGCAGAACATGTCAATGCCATAAAACACAACCGTTTTTCCGCGGTCGGCCTACATATAAAAGAATTTAAGCACAACTTTACTGAAATAAATCAAGATCTTGAAGTATTAGATATTCTAAACAAAGGTTCTTTCCTAGACGTCACTGAAAACCTCTATATTCATTTAGACCAATATTTCAATCCCAACCTAAACTTAAATGATATCTCAGAGAAACCAAAGATCCTATTCGACTTTCTCATTGAATTTTTCAAAAACATGAATATTCCGAAAAACAGATCTGTCTTTCAAATCATGCATAATACTTTGTCACGCCACACACTTTCACCACATCACCCTCCATACTTCCCCCCCTTCCACCCCTCCTCCCCTACCGCTCCTCCCCTCTCCCCTCCTAATCCAACAACGGCCGCTGCCCAGACCTAAACTATCCAACACGCTCTGTTCCTCTTCATCTCGCGCCATAGCTTTACCGCCTTATGTCCCGCAATAAACATCATAGAAACCTGCCCCCACCCTACACATAACGCTGCAACAATACACCACCAATACTGGCACAGTCAACCTCCAAACTCTCAACAATGTATTCCTTAATACCTATTTTATATTCTTGTCAAGCTGAATACCGGACCTATGAAGATTACAAGATTAATTTGTGCATCTACAGAATGGTTGTTAATGAAGCTATGTAATATAGAGAGAAACTTTCAAAGGTGGTTAAATGAAGAAGTTATATCATGTTCAAGATCATGCTTCCACATCTCTGCACAGTATTTAAAATACAATTTACCGTTGCTCTTTTATAGCTATTGTTGAGAGTTAAAGAGAATTTCCTGTTGTGTATGTTTATCAGGAACTCAAAGGAGACTTCTTTAGTTAGTTGGAACATAGAAAGAATGATGAACTCTTCTCAGAAGAACTCTTAAGGTTTCATCTTACCTTTTCCTGCCTGCTGGCTCTTTAGAAAGTGTGTGCGTGCATCTTGTATTCAGGATTCATTCAAGGCAAATATTTTCGCACTGCAAGTTGTGTGGTTAAGCTTATTTTTAATATGTATAATTTTTGCTTTCTCAAAAATGCATTTGTTTCTACATTCGTCCCTGTTTTTATCTCCTCGTAAGATGTGTATTGTTTAATATAACACCTTGTGTAAAAAATTGGGTTAAATGAAGGAGTTATATTATATTCAAGATCATGCTTTCACGTCTCTACACAATATTTAAAATGAAATTTACCGTTGATCTTTATAGCTATTGTTGAGAGTGAAGAAGAATTTCCTGTTGTGTATGTTTATCAGGAACTCAAGGGAGACTTCATTAGTTAGTCGGAACATAGAAAAAATGATGAACTCTTCTCAGAAGAACTCTTAAGGTTTCACTTTACTTTTTCCTGCCTCCTGGCTCTTCAGAAATGTATGTGCGTGTGTTTTGTATTCAGGAATCATTCAAGACGAATATTTTCGCACTACAAGATATGTGGTTAAGGTTATTTTTAATATGTATAACTTTCCCTGTTTTTATCTCCTTGTAAGATGTGTTTTGTTTAATTTTCCTGTTGTGTATGTTTATCAGGAACTCAAGGGAGACTTCATTAGTTAGTCAGATCATAGAAAGAATGATGAACTCTTCTCAGAAGAACTCTCAAGGTTTCACCTTACTTTTTCCTGCCTGCTGGCTCTTTAGAAGTGTGTGCGCGTGCGTTTTGTATTCAGGAATCATTCAAGGCAAATATTTTCGCACTGCAAGTTGTGTGGTTAAGCTTATTTTTAATATGTATAACTTTGCTTTCTCAACGATGCATGTGTTTCCACATTCGTCCCTGTTTTTATCTCCTCGTAAGATGTGTATTAATTAATGTAACACCTTGTGTAAAAACTGGGTTATCTGAAGGAGTTATATCATGTTCAAAATCATGCTTTCACGTCTCTGCGCAATATTTAAAATTTTACCGTTGTTCTTTATAGCTAGTGTGGAGAGTGAAGGAGAATTTCCTGTTGTATATGTTTATCAGGAACTCAAGGGAGACTTCATTAGTTAGTCGGAACATAGAAAAATGATGAACTCTTCTCAGAAGAACTCTTAAGGTTTCACTTTACTTTGTCCTGCCTGCTGGCTCCTCAGAAATGTGTGCGCGTGTGTTTTACATTCAGGAATCATTCAAGAAGAACACTTTCGCACTGCAAGATGTGTGGTTAAGGTTATTTTTAATTTGTATAACTTTTGTTTTCTCAACGATTCATTTGTTTCCTATATTCGTCCCTGTTTTTATCTCCTTGTAAGATGTGTATTGTTTAATGTAACGCCTTGTGTAACATAAATGCCTACATGCTTGCCTGTTTCCCATTTTGGCTGATGATGACGCAAACACAGCGTCGAAACTAGTTCCAAGTACAAATACATGTTATAAATAAAATATAACTTTTTGTATTGAAAAGGTGGACCGTTTTAAGTTTTTCCTATCATCCTTAAGAAACTCTGTCAAACCTGGTTAATGGATAATAATAATTTCTTATAACATAGTAGGATTAGATCATAGCTAAGTATTACATTAATTAAATCATTTAATTGCTACCTTAAGATATTAAACAGTAGATAATTTAGTGTGTATTTAACTTTTCATGTAGGTGTATGTATGGTCGGACAGAATAGCAGGCTTCATAGCCTGAGTCCCGCCATATAAAACAAGACAATAAATAAATAAAATAAAAATAAAGATAATACGCAACTTGATATATTTGGAGTGTACAGATCGGGAAAGGGTAGCACTGACACGGATTCGGAATTATTTGATAGGATAGTCAGCTATGTGGGAAACGACATGGAAAGAAATGTGATTGTAGCGGGAGATCTGAATTTGCCAGATGTCAATTGGGAAGGAAATGCGAACGACAGAAAGCATGACCAACAAATGGCAAATAAGTTAATATGGGAAGGACAGCTGATTCAGAAAGTGATGGAACCAACCAGAGGGAAAAATATCCTGGATGTCGTGCTGATAAAACCAGATGAGCTCTATAGGGAAACTGAAGTAACAGATGGTATTAGTGATCATGAAGCTGTTTTTGTGGTAGTTAAAAATAATTTGATAGAAAGGAAGGTCTTAAAATTAGGACTGTTAGGCAGTACCATATGGCTGATAAAGCAGGCATGAGGCAGTTTCTAAAAAGTAACTATGATCGGTGGAAAACGGTAAATAAAAATGTAAACAGACTCTGGGATGGGTTTAAAGAAATTGTTGAGGAATGCGAAAACAGGTTTGTACCATTAAGGGTGGTAAGGAATCGTAAAGACCCACCTTATTATAATAGAGAAATAAAGAGACTAAGAAGGAGGTGCAGACTGGAAAGAAATAGAGTTAGAAATGGCTGTGGAAGTAAGGAGAAATTGAAGGAACTTACTAGAAAATTGAATCTAGCAAAGAAGGCAGCTAAGGATAATATGATGACAAGCATAATTGGCAGTCATACGAATTTTAGTGAAAAATGGAAGGGTATGTATAGGTATTTTAAGGCAGAAACAGGTTCCAAGAAGGACATTCCAGGAATAATTAATGAACAAGGGGAGTGTGTATGTGAGGATCTTCAAAAGGCAGAAGTATTCAGTCAGCAGTATGTAAAGATTGTTGGTTACAAGGATAATGGAAATTCTAATTTCCCATGGAGGGAATTAGATTCTTTTCCACCAATAGAGCATATCAAAAATCTGATCAAAAATTAGATGGATGGAATTTTTGATCAGATTTTTGATATGCTCTATTGGTGGAAAAGAATCTAATTCCCTCCATGGGAAATTAGAATTTCCATTTGGAATTGCTAGGCGGGCATTAATTCCATTGTGGAGTTTTATCTCCCGTATGCAGTTATCAGACTGTGCTTCATAAATAAGCTTCTGATAAGTTCACTTGCATACACCCCAGCGTCAGTGGGTAGGGTCTGACACATCCCACTCTGAAGAGTCTAGTGTCAGACCTAAGACGAAACGCTGGTTAATAGAGCAAACGCCGGAAAAGCCATCCATCTAATTTTTGATCAGATTTTTTACAAGGATAATGTCGAGATAGAGGAGGAGACTAAGGCCAAAGAAGTAATAAAATTTACATATGATAACAATGACATTTACAATAAGATACAAAAGTTAAAAACTAGAAAAGCGACTGGAATTGATCAGATTTCTGGGGATATACTAAAGACAATGGGTTGGGATATAGTACCATATCTGAAGTACTTATTTGATTATTGTTTGGTCGGAGGAGCTATACCAGATGAATGGAGAGTTGCTATAGTTGCCCCTGTGTATAAAGGAAAGGGTGATAGACATAAAGCTGAAAATTACAGGCCAGTAAGTTTGACATGCATTGTATGTAAGCTTTGGGAAGGCATTCTTTCTGATTATATTAGACATGTTTGTGAAATTAATAACTGGTTCGACAGAAGGCAATTCGGTTTTAGGAAAGGTTATTCCACTGAAGCTCAACTTGTAGGATTCCAGCAAGATATAGCAGATATCTTGGATTCTGGAGGTCAAATGGACTGTATCGCGATTGACCTGTCTAAAGCATTTGATAGGGTGGATCATGGGAGACTACTGGCAAAAATGAGTGCAATTGGACTAGACAAAAGAGTGATTGAATGGGTTGCTATATTTCTAGAAAATAGATCTCAGAGAATTAGAGTAGGTGAAGCTTTATCTGACCCTGTAATAATTAAGAGGGGAATTCCTCAAGGCAGTATTATCGGACCTTTATGTTTTCTTATATATATAAATGATATGAGTAAAGGAGTGGAATCGGAGGTAAGGCTTTTTGCAGATGATGTTATTCTCTATAGAGTGATAAATAAGTTACAAGATTGTGAGCAACTGCAACGTGACCTCGAAAATGTTGTGAGATGGACAGCAGGCAATGGTATGTTGATAAACGGGGTTAAAAGTCAGGTTGTGAGTTTCAGAAGTAGGAAAAGTCCTCTCAGTTTTAATTACTGCGTTGATGGGGTGAAAGTTCCTTTTGGGGATCATTGTAAGTATCTAGGTGTTAATATAAGGAAAGATCTTCATTGGGGTAATCACATAAATGGGACTGTAAATAAAGGGTACAGATCTCTGCACATGGTTATGAGAGGGTTTAGGGGTTGTAGTAAGGATGTAAAGGAGAGGGCATATAAGTCTCTGGTAAGACCCCAACTAGAGTATGGTTCCAGTGTATGGGACCCTCACCAGGATTACCTGATTCAAGAACTGGAAAAAATCCAAAGAAAAGCAGCTCGATTTGTTCTGGGCGATTTTCGACAAAAGAGTAGCGTTACAAAAATGTTGCAATGTTTGGGTTGGGAAGAATTGAGAGAAAGAAGAAGAGCTGCTCGACTAAGTGGTATGTTCCGGGCTGTCAGCGGAGAGATGGCGTGGAATGACATTAGTAGACAAATAAGTTTGAATGGCGTTTATAAAAGTAGGAAAGATCACAATATGAAGATAAAGTTGGAATTCAAGAGGACAAACTGGGGCAAATATTCATTTATAGGAAGGGGAGTTAGGGATTGGAATAACTTGCCAAGAGAGATGTTCAATAAATTTCCAATTTCTTTGAAATCATTTAGGAAAAAGCTAGGAAAACAACAAATAGGGAATCTGCCACCTGGGCGACTGCCCTAAATGCAGATCAGTATTGATTGATTGATTGATTATATGGCATGAACTTGTCACTTCTTGTGTCGTAGAAAGATCATTACCGGGCGAGTTAGCCGTGCGGTTAGAGGCGCGTGGCTGCGAGGTTGCATCCGGGAGATAGTGGGTTCGAATCCCACTGTCGGCAGCCCTGAAGATGGTTTTCAGTGGTTTCCAATTTTCACACCAGGCAAATGCTGGGGCTGTACTTTAGTTAAGGCCACGGCCGCTTCCGTCCAACTCTTAGGCCTTTCCTATACCAACATCGCCATAAGACCGATCTGTGTCGGTGCGACGTAAAGCCACTAGAAAAAAAAGATCATTTTCTGTGTTCCGGAATATTCTGTCAGATAAACAAATGAACTTAAATGAAGAACATGTGGAGAAATCAGTTGTGCAGTGTTTCAAAAGGAAATGAAAATACAGTCGTACCTCCCTTCTGCGGACACCGTCGGTTCCGAGTGAAAATGTCCGTTACAAGAGGTGTCCGCTAAAACAAGTTTGTAAAAATAATCGAACATTTTAACGGCAAAAAACATCCACCGTAAATATACGCATACATATCTTTATTTTTATTATACTAAGTCATTTCTGTGTTAGTATTTCATATAGAGTTATTTTAAGTGATTTTACATCATTTACAAACAATACAGCTTCGTGAATAATCGTGAAGCTTCGTCAGTGTAAATTTAACACATGATTTCTTTTCTTTTCCTTCTCAAGTTGACTACCCGAGCTCAACCTTATCAGAGACAATCCGAGTTATGAGTAGAATGATGTAAGAAGGGAAGAAAATCCCCAGATAGCTTGTGAGTCAACAGACTCTGGCAACATTTCTGGGTAATTATAATTCTCGGAATAGGCCTATACACCACTAGGTAGAACTGAATTCCAATGTACTTTCTCTCCCCTTGCACTCGAAATAGAACAAACATTCAAAAAGGATTTTCTTATGTCTGAAGAATGGTTCTAAAAGAAAGGATGACATGTGGTCCGGCGTAATAAATTGTCCTGCAATGTGTAAAGTGTCCGCTTAAGACAAGTGGACGGGACAAATGGCGATGTCCGCTGTCCGGAGTTCGAGGTGTCCGCTTAAATGAGGCCAATTTAACACTTGTCTTATGTAAAATAAAATCGGTTCCGAGGAAAATTGTCCGTATAGTGAGGTGTCCGCTGATTAAGGGTGTCCGTTAGGGCAGGTTCGACTGTATAACAATGAGGAAATGAATTTTGATAGTGTATATTTTCTAGTTTATTGTGCATGTTCTGTCATTTGATAGTGCATGAATGCATGCATATTTTGAGGATTTGATAGTGCATGGAAATCCGGGCTCTACACATCATAAACCATCAATCACGGGTCGTTTATCTTTACAAAATCTGTTAGTTTCTTTTGCCGTAGTGATCGGAACCTATTGGAAGATGCAGTGTTAAACTAGCGTCTCATAAACATCACATTAATGAGTCACGTGTTCACGTTCTGCAGCGCTACCAGTGAGAGAGCGGCAGAACTATAAAATAAATATCACAAGCAGCTCTTCGCATCCCGCGCACAATGCAAAAGTGTAGCCTGTTACCGTATTTTACCAGTTTTAGGAGACATGTTTTAACCTAGTTTTAGTCGCTTTCTCCTCTACGGTTTCTTAACTACCCTACTGTAATTTTATACAGTATTTTATAAATGTAATTGCTAAAGAATGGACATTTCAAATTACAGTATGTATTGTAGAAACTATTTTCCTCAGACAGTTGAGGCGCCGGCCTTCTGAACCCAACTTGGCAGGTTCGATCCTGGCTCAGTCCAGTGGTATTTGAAGGTGCTCAAATACGTCAGCCTTGAGTAAGTAGATTTACTGACACGTAAAAGAACTCCTGCAGGAGAAAATCCTGGCACCTAGGCGTCTCTGGAAACCGTAAAAGTAGTTAACGGGATGTAAAAACAATAACATTATTATTAGAAAATATTTTCTGGTTAATCTGAAAATTTCGTAATCTGAACAGACTCCAGCCCCAAATAGTTCGGATTAACGAGACTCTACTGTATCACATCGTTCATTTAATCTCATTAACTCTTCCGATTACGGTGACGTCAGAAAGGACATCCGGTTGTAAAAACCCATTACGAAGATTCATCTCACTCCATAATCGACTTTGTACAGAGATGGGACAAGGACTGGGGGCACAAGTAGTTGGCACCCACATATCTCTTATTCCAAAATTTGGAACCATACTTGAGCATTAGGAACAATATTATGAATCAGTAAAAGCTCTAGAGAAAGAGAATAGCAATGTTGCATGGAAAGAAGACAAGAAAAGAGATGGGAAAGCACTTCAACAAGTTGTATAATGCAGGAAATCTCACGTAACAGCCACCTGAAATTCCAGATGCCTTTGGGTTTTGTATGTTCCATTAACTTGTGCAGATGCTGAAAATGCACCAAAGAAAATGAGAAAAGCCAAGCCACGTGGCTTTGATGAAGCTGAGCACTACCATGATCAAAGCAGCTGGAATCCAAGGTCTGCAGTGGTTATACAGAGTAATGAATACCATTTGGAAGGAAGAGAAAATCCAGAAGACTGGTCAAAAGGTATTATATTCCCATTAGTTAAAAAAAAAAAAATTGGAAGCTGATGCAAATGCAGAGTAACTATAGGGGCATTACACTTTTGTCACATGGACTGAAGATAATGGATTATGAGATCACTGAACAATGACTACGAACTATCATTGAACCACAGCTTGAAGAAGAACAGTATGGCTTCAGAATTTAAAGAGCAACAACAGAACTGATTTTTTATGTTAGAATGATCATGAAGAAACACTAGGAGAAAGCAAAGGATTTTATCTTCATTTTTCTGGACACTGAAACACTTATCACAGTGTACAGAGGGACAAAGTGTGGGAATGCCTAGAGGAAAAAAAGTGCCACCATCCTTAATAAATAAAGCGAAAATGCTGTATAAAAACTGTTGAGTTATGTCTAAATAGTTGACGGTTGTTCAAACTGGTTTACAACAAGACCTGGAACACAACAAGGAAGTGATACCCATTAATATTTATTACTATGAAGAATGAAATAATGAAGAGAGTCAAACAATGGACCAACAACAATGAATATGATTCCCATGTTTTTTTCAGATGATGTAGTAATATAGGGCAACATGAAGCAGTATAGCAATGAATGGCAGAAATAATGTCTTCAAAGAATTTGACTTGAAAATCTGTCATTCCAAAACAGTGATGCTCTCAGTTCATCAGTCAGCATAATTTTAGATGGGGAAAAGCTTGAAGAAGTGGAGCATTTCAAGTATCTAGGTAGTATGGCCACAGAAGACAATCGGACCCATACCGAGATCACCAGTAGAGTCCAAAAAGGAGCACATTTTTACCATCAACCGTTAAAAAATCTCAAGGGATGCCCAAATCCCAAAAAAATTAAAACTGCCAATTTATAACAGTTTCTTCATATCAATCATCACATACTGTGGAAAGCAATGGCAAACTATCTCACTCCCCATTTTTGACCAAATACAGTTACATGTTTTATTAGTGTGGTATTGAATAGGTGGATCCATTTTACCTACCAATTGTAACGAAGGTCATCGGGAGTGAGTGCGTGGCATTTAACCCGGCATTACTCGCTAGGTCTTTACGTGCGCCATTACTCGCTGGTGAGCGCAGCGCTCACCTTTATGTCTAAAGGCTATAATATGTCCATATGAATATGGAGGTATTTCCAATATGTCCAGTTGAGATAGTTATTTATTTAGGAACACGGCCGAGTGGAGTGGCTATGGAGGCAAGCTCAACATTCGGGAGATGCGTGAGTTTGATCCCCACCGTTAGCTGTCCTGAGAATGGTTTTCTGTTTACGCTTCCAGGCAAATACCGGAGCAGTTTCTATTCACAGACTACAGCCGATTCCTTTCACCTGTTTAGCCAACTTCGTTCACCATCATTTATTTCATCTTTATTAGCTCTTCTACTGAGGTTGGCGTCAGGAAGGGCATCCGGTCGTAAAACAAGCTATGTACATTGATATCACAGTTTGCTATAAACGAAAGTTCCTCTCCTTCCCCAGAACTTGCAGACACTCTGAAACAGAGTTATGAACACTTCCGTAAACCTCATCTGTTTCATACCATCAGTCTCGATGTTCAAGACCTTCCCTCCTTCGTTTCACACAACCACGAAAGTATCTGATCACAGGATGCCACAATAACTTGTAAATATTGTCTAACAACACTCACAGTACAAACATTTCACATTAAACACTAGCATAAAACAAAACCTGACTTATTACAATGAGCGAAATATAAGTAGCACAGTTCCTCGCTACTGAGCGCACCGCTCACCAAACATACACTGCTGTGCCTAATAATGAATTGCGGGTGTTTATCTTCAAAGATAATGAAAATGACTGACACATCCCCTTCATAATAATCTGTTACAAAGGTACAGGGACTTACAAAGGTGGAGGTTTTGAAATATTCCAACAAGAAGCAATATACTATGAAGGCGAGCGCCGCGCTCACCATGCGAGTAACCGCGGGTTAACTAAAAGAGAAAGATTACAAAACAGTTGCTTTGCACATAACAGGGTTAAAATAATGCTGTTGACGTATGAATATCCTGTTGTTACTGAAATACGAGTGAATTAGAAATGTGATTAATTAGTTGGCATTGGTGGAGGCAGAACTTTAGCTGCAGATGTAGGAGGGGTGCAGTGGTGCAACGAAGATTATGGGAAGTGACAGCGCAGCATGAATCTAAAGAAGAAAGAACACGAGACACATATTTGGGGCAAAGGGTATGCTTCTGTTTTAACTGTAAGCAGTTATGAAAATGAGATACATTAAAATGATGCAGAGAGCTGACATTTGCCATATTGAATTATAAAAACTGCAGTTCTTTCATTTATTTTACAATAGCAAATGTAGCCCTGCTTCGCTACAGTATTCTACATTGTATACAGATATCGAAGTAATTTACTGTACATGCAGTGAATAAGATTTGCATGTCTCTTAGTGTTATCCAAGAAACAGCATCGGGAGGTCCCCATACGTTGTTTTCAATGTAAAGTGTGAGTTGCGGAGTAGTGATGATAACGGCAGGCTCACTTGCCTACTGCCATTCACAATTGAGTTGGGAAGTTTATATTATAATGGCACGCCCCATTGCCTACAGCTTGGTCACAATAGATTTGGGAGTTTTCGTTACAATGGCAGGCCCCCTTTTCTACTTCCAGACAGATAACAGTTGAGAAGTTTTTATTATATTGGCAGGCAACTTCCCTATTGCCAGTCAAAATTGAGTTGTACTGTTATAATCAAGGCCGGTCTCCACTGATTAACATTTAACACCAACATGTTAAATTGAACATGTTAGAATTGACATGTATGTTGTCACTGTATCTTCCTATTGACTTTGCATGTTAACTCAGAATGTTGAGGTTAACACTTTTAACATGTTGGTGTGCTTTCTGCACCAAGTGGAAAAGTTGTCAAGTCAATTCGTTGTTCGTGAGATGTTGGTACAGCTTCGG
Organism: Anabrus simplex; assembly: GCF_040414725.1. NCBI lineage: Eukaryota > Metazoa > Arthropoda > Insecta > Orthoptera > Tettigoniidae > Anabrus > Anabrus simplex. The sequence goes on along the minus strand of NC_090272.1, from coordinate 124,811,465 downwards.
CAAGTTCTGTGCTGTTTCCATGCCAACAGATAGCTTAAATGATGTGCTTCTCATGAAAAAAGTAGGATTATAGTTACAAGCCACGAATACAGTACATGCACGTGTGTCGTTCTCTCTGCACTATACTTAAATTTATAGTCAGAAATGAGGCGGAGCGAAGGGATTTTTCTGGACTTAATGATATTATGAAAGGCCTTCTTGATGGGATGTCTCATCAAAGAAATACCGACATAAAGCGATGAAAGCCAACAGTTTCCAGGAACTCGAAATTATCTATAATTGCTCCTGCAAGTGTATTGCAAAAATTGAATCTCCCTCCGCTCCCAGTACAGTTGCCGCAAGTGCGATAACAGGTATAACTTGAGAACAATATTCTCTCACCCATGGGTAACTGATGCAGATATCGAGCTTGAAAATAATAATAATTATTATTTTATTATTATTATTATTATTGTTGTATGTATAGCTGTGAAGTGTTACATCCATTTAGTAGTAGTAGTAGTAGTAGTAGTAGTAGTAATATTGGTATTACATCATGTGTACATACGATATGACGTTGTTTTTGAGGTTATGTCATGAAACGTGCACTGTATATAGACATTTATATCAGTTCAGTTAATGTAAATACCTGTAAATTAATATTATAATTTATTTTTACCTGTGTACATAAATTGTAATCCATAATTGTGAAACACACTGTAACTTCCAAAATGGTAATAGGCACAAGAACGATTGAGAATATTCTATGCATTGTAACCTATGTATTAGACACTCTAGAATTTTCATGACGATATATTTTGTAATGTAACTTTCTAGAAGCCTGGCCAGGCAGATATACGTTACAGTCGAGAATTGCAAAAAGTTCAGAAAATTTGGAAGTTGGGGATGGGAGTGGACGAAGTTTATACTGTGCAGAAACACAAAGTTATCCCAAGACGCAGGTGAGGTGGAATAGCTGCACGTAACCGTTGTCCTCCTTTCTTATGGTAGGAAGTATTTTTTACAAAACCACATTAAAATCATGCTCAGACATTCTCAGAGTTTTTAAATCCAAACAAGTCTTCTACATTTAGCTCATTCAGAATGTAGTCCACATTGTGCCTTTTATTGAGATATTGCCGTACCCACATTCCCCTTTCCTTCCTTCTCAAGATCTTGTAAGAAGCAACAGTGGCAATAACAAAGGCCAAAGCCTCTGCATCTGAGTCCATTGTCATTGTTTGAAAATACAAGACACCACCTGAATGTATTGCCACAAACTAATATGATGATCCACCTGTATATAAACAAAGGACATCAAATTAAATAATACCGAGCTCGATAGCTGCAGTCGCTAAAGTGCAGCCAGTATCCAGTATTCGGGAGATAGTAGGTTCGAACCCCACTGTCGGCAGCCCTGAAAATGGTTTTCCGTGGTTTCCCATTTTCACACCAGGCAAATGCTGGGGCTGTACCTTAATTAAGGCCACGGCCGATTCCTTCCCACTCCTAACCCTTTTCTGACCCATCGTCGCCACAAGACCTATCTGTGTCGGTGCGACGTAAAGCAACTAGAAAAGAAAAGTTAAATAATAATGTTATATGCTTTACATCCCACTAACTACTATTATGGTTTTCGGGGACGCCGAGATGCCGGAATTTTGTCCTGCAGGAGTTCTTTTACATGCCATTAAACCTACCGGCACGTATATGAACACCTTCAAATACCACCGGAGTGAGCCAGGATCGAACCTGCCAAGTTATGGTCAGAAGGCCAGCGCCTTAGCCGTCTGAGCCACTCAGCCCAGCGAAGTCAAGTTTAACATGTTCATAAGTGTGGACACAATGTTAAATGTCAGGCCCCTTTTCCTACTGCTAGCCAGCTTACTGCCAGTCACACCGAGTTGGTGAGTTTCCATTAAAATAGCAGGCCACTATGCCTAATGCCAGTCACATTTCAGATGGGTACATTTGGTTATAATGGCGAGCACCCTTGCCTACAGCCAAACAGAATTGAGTGGGGAGTTTTGAACAAAAATGCATGCTCCCTTGCCTTCTGCAAGTCAAATCGAGAAGAATTATTCATTACAATGGTAGGTCCTCCTTACTGATGCCACTCACACAGGAGTTGGAGGACTCTATTCCTACTGCCAATCAAAGGTAATGTGGGGCTAAACGGTAAGTCATATCGACAAATGGATTGCAACATAAGACGCCGTATTTAACGGTCTAAATGGCTTGTCCTATGATATTTTCTAGTATCTCATCTATTCATGGATCAGATTGAGTTAGACCGGGCGAGTTGGCCGTGCAGTTAGGGGCGCGCAGCTGTGAGCTTGCATCCGGGAGATAGTGGGTTCGAACCCCACTGTTGGCAGCCCTGAAGATGGTTTCCCATGGCTTCCCATTTTCACACCAGGCAAATGCTGCGGCTACACCTCAATTAAGGACACGGGCCCCTTCCCACTCCTAAACCTTTCCTATCCCATCGTCGCCATAAGACCTATCTGTGTCGGTGCAACGAAAAAGCTTCTTGTTAAGAGATTGAGAAACGTTGAATAGGGTGAAATTTGGGGAAGATTGCCTCACAGTGCATTACTTTTCGGATAATTATGTGACAGCTACAAACATAGCATTTTGCTCACATATGGCTACTGGGTGGGCCAAAGTTTGTGTCGAATTTGATGATTCTGTTTTTCCTATATGTGATAGCCTGCAAAACTGGCCGTTCATGATATATCCCTTATCAATCTTCCTGTCCTCCTCTGTGAACCATGTGACCTTGCCGCGGTGGGAAGGCTTGCGTGTCCCAATGATGCAGATAGCTGAGCCGCAGGTGCAACCATATCGGATGGGTATTTGTTGAGAGACCAGACTAACGAATGGTTCATCGAAAGGGGGGGTAGCAGCCTTTCGATAGTTGCTCGGGCAGCAGTCTAGATGATTGACTGATACGGCCTTGTAGTAATACTCAACATGGCTTAGCTGTGTTGATACTGCTACACGGCTGAAAGCAACGGGAAACTACAGCCGTAACTAACTCCCGAGGACATGCAGCTCTCTCTGTATGAATGATGTACTGATGATGGCTTCCTCCCGGGTAAAATATTCCGGAGGTAAACTAGTCCCCCATTCGGATCTCCGGGTGGGGACTACACGAGAGGGGGCAATCATCAGGAAGATGGATACTGACATTCTGCGAGTCGGAGCGTGGAATGTTAGAAGTTTGAATCGTTGTGGTAGGTTAGAGAACCTGAAAAGGGAGATGGATAGGCTAAAGTTAGATGTAGTTGGTATAAGTGAAGTACGTTGGCAGGAAGAACAAGATTTTTGGTCAGGCGACTACCGAATTATCAACACAAAATCAAACAGGGGAAATGCAGGAGTTGGTTTAATAATGAGTAAGAAAATAGGGCAGCGGGTAAGCTACTACGACCAGCATAGTGAAAGAATTATTGTCGTCAAGATAGACACCAAACCAATGCCCACCACGATAGTGCAGGTCTATATGCCTACTAGTTCAGCGGATGAAGAAGAAATCGAAAGAATATATGAGAGATAGAAGATTTAATACAATATGTAAAAGGTGACAAGAATCTAATTGTGATGGGAGACTGGAATGCAGTGGTAGGCCAAGGAAGAGAAGGTAATACAGTAGGAGAATTTGGATTGGGACAAAGGAACGAAAGAGGAAGTCGGCTGGTTGAATTCTGCACTGATCATAATTTAGTCCTTGCCAATACTTGGTTCAAACACCACAAACGACAGCTGTATACGTGGATGAGACCTGGAGACACTGGAAGGTATCAAATAGACTTCATTATGATTAGGCAGAGATTCAGAAACCAGGTGTTGGATTGCAAAACTTTCCCAGGAGCAGACGTGGACTCTGACCATAACTTGTTGGTCATGAAATGCCATCTGAAGTTGAAGAAATTGAAGAAAGGAAAGAATGCTAAAAGATGGGATCTAGACAAGTTAAAAGAAAAGAGTGTGAGGGATTTTTTCAAGGAACATGTTGCACAAGGACTAAATGAAAAGGCTGAAGGAAACACTATAGAGGAAGAGTGGAGAGTCATGAAAAATGAAGTCAGTAGGGCTGCTGAAGAAATGTTAGGAAGGAAGAAAAGATCAACTAAGAATCAGTGGATAACTCAGGAGATACTAAACCTGATTGATGAACGACGAAAATACAAGATTGCTGGAAATGAAGAGGGCAGAAAAGAATACAGGCGATTAAAAATCAAGTGGATAGAAAGTACAAGATAGCTAAGGAAGAATGGCTGAAGGAGAAGTGCAAGGATGTCGAAGGCTGTATGGTCCTGGGTAAGGTAGATGTTGCATACAGGAAAATCAAGGAAACCTATGGAGAAAGGAAATCTAGGTGTATGAATATTAAGAGCTCAGATGGAAAGCCACTTCTAGGGAAAGAAGACAAAGCAGAAAGATGGCAGGAGCATATCCAACAGTTGTATCAAGGTAAAGATGTAAATAATTTGGTTCTGGAACATGAAGAGACTGTTGATGCTGATGAAATGGGAGACCCAATTTTGAGGTCAGAGTTTGACAGAGCTGTGAGTGAACTCAATAGGAACAAGGCACCTGGAATTGATGACATTCCCTCTGAATTACTGACTGCCTTAGGAGAAACCAGCATGGCAAGGTTATTTCATTTAGTGTGCAAGATGTATGAGACAGGAGAAGTCCCATCCGATTTTCGGAAGAATGTTGTTATACCTATTCCCAAGAAAGCCGGTGCTGACAGGTGTGAAAACTACCGCACCATTAGTTTAGTATCTCATGCCTGCAAAATTTTAACACGTATTATTTACAGAAGAATGGAAAAACAAGTTGAAGCTGAGTTGGGAGAAGATCAATTTGGCTTCAGAAGAAATGTAGGCACACGTGAAGCAATACTGACTTTACGCCTGATCTTAGAGGATCGAATAAAGAAGGACAGGCCCACGTACATGGCATTTGTAGATCTAGAAAAGGCATTCGATAATGTTGATTGGACCAAGCTATTTAAGATTCTGAAGATGATAGGGATCAGATACCAAGAACGAAGAATTATCTACAATCTGCATAAAAATCAGTCTGCAGTGATAAGAATCGAGGGCTTTGAAAAAGAAGCAGCAATCCAGAAAGGAGTGAGGCAAGGCTGCAGTTTGTCCCCTCTCCTTTTCAATGTTTACATAGAACAGGCAGTAAAGGAAATCAAAGAGAAATTTGGAAAGGGAATCACAGTCCAAGGAGAGGAAATCAAAACCTTGAGATTTGCCGATGATATTGTTATTTTATCTGAGACTGCAGAAGATCTCAAGAAGTTGCTGAATGGTATGGATGAAGTCTTGGGTAAGGAGTACAAGATGAAAATAAATAAGTCCAAAACAAAAGTAATGGAGTGCAGTCGAACGAAGGCAGGTGATGTAGGAAATATTAGATTAGGAAATGAAGTCTTAAAGGAAGTAGATGAATATTGTTACTTGGGTAGTAAAATAACTAACAATGGCAGAAGTAAGGAGGACATAAAATGCAGACTAGCACAAGCAAGGAAGAGCTTTCTTAAGAAAATAAATTTGCTCACTTCAAACATTGATATCGGAATTAGAAAAAATTTTTGAAGACTTTCGTATGGAGCGTGGCATTGTATGGAAGTGAAACATGGACGATAACTAGCTGAGAAAGAGAATAGAAGCTTTTGAAATGTGGTGTTACAGAAGAATGCTGAAGGTGAGATGGATAGATTGAATCACGAATGAAGAGATACTGAATCAAATTGGTGAGAGGAGATCGATTTGGCTAAATTTGATGAAAAGAAGAGATAGAATGATAGGACACATCTTAAGACACCCAGGACTTGTTCAGTTGGTTTTTGAAGGAAGTGTAGGTGGTAAGAACGGTAGGGGTAGACCAAGGTATGAATATGACAAGCAGATTAGAGCAGATGTAGGATGCAATAGTTACGTAGAAATGAAAAGGTTAGCACAGGATAGAGTGGCATGGAGAGCTGCATCAAACCGGTCTATGGACTGATGACTCAAACAACAACAATCTTCCTGTTGAAAAAATGCACATGACAAAAAAGTTTTAGAAATGGATTTCCATCAACGTTGGTCAATTTCCAGTCAGGCTGGTCTTGTATATATTGTGGGAGAGTAAAATCATTGTTTCGGTTCCCTATAAACCCCCACCCCATTCCGAGAATTTGAAATGGTATGGACCTTATAACCTACCTTTGGACAGCTAGATGCAAAATATGAAGTTTGGTTGAAATATCTTCAGCAGTTTTCAAGTTGTAAGAAATAAGCTTTACACGCACCAGCTTTTGAGTTAAGTCCGATGGGACTTGTGCTGAAAAACCATCCGTTAATGATATCTCCCTTATTAATCCTCGTATCGAAATGATGCACATGAGAAAAAAGTTTTAGAAACTGATTTCCATTAAGGATGGTACATACCCATTAATTTTGGATGTGTATATTTTGTGGGAGTGCGAAGTCATGGTTTCGATTTTCGATAAACCCCCAGAAAATGTAGGTAATCAGAAATAATATTGGCTCTAAAACCTACCCAAGGACAGGTGGATTCTAAATATCAAGTTTGGTTGAAATATATCCCGCAGTTTTCAAGTTATTAAGAAATCAGAAAGACAACAAAGCAAAAAAAAAAAAATGCAGATGTCATTACTACAGCTGAAACAGATAACTGTACAGAAATTTCGCCAAAGTAGTCAATGGACAGACACACGGTCATTAAGATTTTATTCATATAGATTGCTGTCAGTTGGCCATGGAAAATGGAAAGAGTTGACATACATGCTGTTACACGCTAGACAAAAGGAAGTAAAATTTCCATGAGAAGTGGACAATAATCCACATAAAATTAAAATTGAAATAACTGAAGATTTAGGAATTGATTACGCCTCACTTTGCACAGCCATTAGTAAAACAGCCGTTTTCTCCTCCAGCTGATTCCCATACCTAATCTTAAAACCCCCTTTAATTCACTTTGTATGTACTGATAACTATACACAATTAAACGTCTTTAGCTCCAATTTATATCACTCATTTAGTTTCTCCGTCTCCTCCTCTTACCTTACCATCACATTATTCTTGCTTTTTTCCCCACTGATTCTCATTCTCCATTCTTTCAGCTTTTAAATTACTGCATCAAGCTTTTTTTGGTCTCCTCTCTCATCCTTTCCTCAAATCACAAATTCATCAGCAAACTGGACCTAGTTCATTCTTATTATGAGTAGGGAGCAGATTTTTATTTTTTTATGTGCTAAAGACCTAAAAATATTTGATAAAAAGTTAAAAATATTCTGCATTAAATATCAGATAACCACTCACATTCAAGAGGTAAATAAGTATAAAGTTTTGTATGAAAGATATGGTGCTACAAAACATGCTCCTTAAGGCATATGTACATGGGAAAGTACTGTATGGCATATTCATTTTTGATGTGCCCGAGTAAATATTATGGTATTTAAATAAAATATATTGTTTGAATATAGCAAAATCAGCCTATCATCTTTGAAAAAATTGTACCAGTTCTTACTCACCAATCACACACTCTAATATTAGTTCCTAGAGGTAGTCTCAAAAATGCTGTGAACAAAGGCCTTCACCAAATTGTCCATCACAAATGTATGCCATCTATTTCTCGCCTTATACTGCGAAAATGATCGCTCCACATCACTGGACGTCAGACGTGCATAGTTAAAGAGAGGAATGTCATCAACATTAACCCTAACAATTTCACCAACATAAGCACCCTCCAATACTTCAGCAAATTTGCACAGTTTTTTTAAACCCTCTGTTTTTCCAGAACAAATTTTGATATTTGGCCTTTAACAGTCCCTGTACCTGCAAAGCTGAGAGTGAATCTAATTTATTTTCAACAGTACACACTTCCTTCACCATTTCAGACAACAGGTCAGTGGATTTTTGAAGTATGTCTATGGTTTTACACAAGAAACTTAGACTGGCATATATAAATGCCAGATCATTTTTCAAAGAGCTGTCATTCAGTAACTCTTGAAGAATCTCAATTGACGACACTTCATTTTTATCTAGTGTATTCACAACGGATGCAAAACTTTCTAAATTGTCTGCATAGTATCACACAGTGCCAAGCCAGTACCCTTCCGCAGAGGAGGAAGCGCCCAAGATCTCGATTTTTGTCATTAAACAGAAATATGCAGATGGTCATTACTACACCTGAAACACATAACTGTACAGAAATTTCTCCAAAATAGTCAATGGACAGACACAGGGTCATTACGATTTTATTTATATAGATCACTCTTCTTGAGAATGCTTTTACAAAGACTTTTTTGCCATTAGACACTAATTTATCCTCTTCAGGATACTGAGCCCGTACAGTTTCCTATAACTTGTGTAGAGCATGAACTATGCAAGTTCCGTGTATCATTTTCAGAAAGCTTTTTCATGTAAGCTGCACTATCAGTAAGTAGAAGCAATGCAATGTTGTATTTGTCACCTTTTGGGCAAAGTAAGTGCATGGCTTCATTAAACAACCTAGCTACAGTGACATGATTTGTAAAGTTTCTTCATAACATTTTGGGAGATAGTTCTTTCTAAATGTGAATTCATCTGGAGGCTCAAAATTAATGTATTTTGTTAGGAAACTTTTCAGTCCCGGATTACTTAATTTGCCAATAGGAATGTTGGAGCAAACAAATGCTCTACAAAAATCTAAATAACACTGGAAGTATTTGGATGGGCCTACATTTGAAATAGCTGGTTCATCTATTAGTAATTGTTGTGAACGCACACGCGAAGCAGCCACAATGCGCATATTTCTAAACAAATGCTGGGTTACTTGAGAACGCTGATCCGCACTTGCTGTTTTACCACACAGTTGGCAAAATAACACTTTTCCAACGGTAGTGAAAATGTTTTTACATTCTTCTACATATTGCTGAAGACGCAATCTTGTACTCGACTTCAATTTCGGCATTGCTTTCCAGGTTACACATGCATTCATGGTAGATCACCATTTCAATAAAAAGGAATAGCAACAGACACTGAAGGAAATATTTCTTCTCTCTTAGAAATTCAGACAAAATCACACGACCAATGAAATGATATAGGGTCAGTCAGGGTAAATATGAGACATTTTACAACTTTGTTCATAAATTATAAACTACAACAGTGACAATTATGCAAATAATCATAATAAGTTGTGACTGATGTTACAAAAAGCAATGGAAACTACAGATTACTATATATTCATTAACTTTTGAAAAATATATATAAATGTGCGTCTCATTTTTAACCCACGAAAGGGGGAATTATGAGACAACCCAGGGGAAAAGTGAGACAGTATTGTAGAAGACTGTAAAATCATGTTGGAGAGTTAATATGGTAATTGTGAGACAGTTTAGGGTCAAAGGAAGACAGAAAAAATCTGGGTGTAATAGTCTGCAACACTTTCCTCAGTTTTATTATAGGAACAAAATGGCCATGTTTCGATAACACAAAATTTAGGCTTGAGATACATCTTTATACATTTTCCTGACAAAAATTATGTAGTATAGATTGTTGACATTACACCATCTAATTAAATGGTACCTGAGCTTTATGTCTGAATTTATGTTACATTTTAATGATACTAAATAAATATATAATGCCCATTGTAATCAGAATGGTGAAAAAATGAGACATTTCACTTGGCTAAAAGTGGGTTACCAGAAACTGTAGTTCTAGTTTTTTTTTTTTTTTTCAAAAACATCAACTGTTCCTGGGAATGCAAATGTAATGCCTCTATCTTTCCCTGTTATTATTGGAACAGGCAATTTCGCCAGTAATTTTGACTTTTCCACAACGGATATGTCATTTTTGTTAAGCCTAACGCAGTTTTGTTATTGTCCACTCAATTGAGACACATAATTTGCATGTCTCTACCTTCCAGTACTTTATGAACAGTGGCAACATGTTTATATTGAAAAGAATGCCGCTTTCCACAACTTTCAATTTTCAAAAAGTACAAAGTCACCCAGATTTACTTCATCTGCCATGGACATTTCCTCAGCATCTGTGTCAAGTAGACCAACTTCATCAAGACTTCCACCGCTACCTTGCCAATCTTCACCTTCGCTTGAAGCTGAGTCAGACGAATCAACTTTTGCTCTTGTCTTAGATGGAGGTTTTACTGCTGAAACTGTTGCCTTTTGAATACCAGTACCCTTTCTATTCTTCTTATGAACTAGTTTCTGCTTTTCCCTCATAAGCTGAGAATGCTCTTGCTGTTGGGTCCACTCTTTTTCGCTTGATTATGGTTTTGTCAGTGCGTTTGATTTTTGAAAGTAGGATAAGTATTTAGGTACAGAAACAAGTGTACCAAGTGTCTCATTTTTCCCCTAGAAGTGTCTCAATTTTACCCTCATGATGTCTCATATTTGCCCCCGTTTCATAAAATGAATTTTCTTCTCAAATCAAAAACTTAAAATTGTGTTTACAAGCTGAAAAGGAAGGTTCTCCCTTATACTATGAAATAAAACCACAAACACTTCCCTGGATTTTTGGATTGAGTCAGAGTAACAAAATACAAAGTGCAACATATGAAATTTTTTTGGTTAGAAAAAACACCACTCAGGAAAACTTTGTCTACCGGTAGATATATAGTTCGTAGACTTTTCAATTATTTTATCATAATGGATATAAGACTAATATATAACATCAATCATGCAAAGTGTTGAGATCATTAATCAGAGCAGGAAAATTTGAGTGTCTCATTTTTCCCTTTTTTTTTTTTTGTCTGTCTCATAATTACCCTGACTGACCCTACTGGAACTGAACAACTAACCTTACTCTTAGGAGTGACACAATCTCACTACCTCCTGTTGGAGGAATATCTTCCCAGTCCCCAGTGCGCAGTTTAATTTACAATATTCCCTGTCATCTTATCTTTCTGTGATTACCTTTCGGTGACATGCTATAAACAAAACCCAAGCGGGCTGATTAATACAAGCGAGTTAGAATGCCATCTAACTCAATCATGGAGGGAAACAACTTGTGCAGCAAATCAAATCTCTGTCTGAAGGTAATGACGTAGCCAGAAGCAAGTCTTCAAACTTCCAGAGGGAAGTCCATAAATAGCCACAACATTCAGAATAACGGCGTTAAATACACTGTCAAAAACAAAACTGTAATTGTAAAATGAAAATATGAGCATCATTTTGTAACACAGAAACATTTAAAATTTTACTGAGTAACAACACTGGCTCCGCCTCTGTGGTGTAGTGGTTAGTGTGATTAACTGCCATCCCCGGAGGCCCGGGTTCGATTCCCGGCTCTGCCACGAAATTTGAAAAGTGGTACGAGGGCTGGAACGGGGTCCACTCAGCCTCGGGAGGTCAACTGAGTAGAGGTGGGTTCGATTCCCACCTCAGCCATCCTGGAAGTGGTTTTCCGTGGTTTCCCACTTTTCCTCCAGGCAAATGCCGGGATGGTACCTAACTTAAGGCCACGGCCGCTTCCTTCCCTCTTCCTTGTCTATCCTTTCCAATCTTCCCATCCCCCACCAAGGCCCCTGTTCAGTATAGCAGGTGAGGCCGCCTGGGCGAGGTACTGGTCATACTCCACAGTTGTATCCCCCGATCCGATGTCTGAAGCTCCAGGACACTGCCCTTGAGGCGGTAGAGGTGGGATCCCTCGCTAAGTCCGAGGGAAAAGCCAACCCTGGACAATAAACAGATTAAGAAAGAAAGAACACCACTGCCAATTTATGTGCTTATTATGGATTTTCTTAAAATATGTATTGACATAAAAAAATTGTGAAAGTATATGTTTCGATGTGAAATAAAATTAGGTTTCTATACTTGAGGATACACAATAGGAATAATAAACTTTGTAAATTGTGTTAAGACATATGCAAAAAAAAAATGTAATTACATAAAAATTTGCTCCCTAACCATGAATTCCTTGTGACGTTCTTCATGATATCAACCATCACAATCAACTATAATTATTATTAACGGTAAAGATAAAAATACATAATAGCTTCAAGAAAATTCAATAATTTGTAAATATAGAGCCGCCTTCTCATCATCTCTGGCCTTTTTCCAATTTATCGAGGTCAGCACTTGATGTGGATCTCACTCAGTTTTATGGCCGGGTGCCCTTCTGGGTGTCAACCCTATGTGGAGGGATGTATTCACTACTAAGATTTTCTTTGGTGGTTGGTCATGCAGGTGTTGTATGGTATGTATATAAGGAGATTGGAGACAAGCAAAAACACCCAGTCCCCAATCCAGTGGAATTAACCACATGCAGTTAAAATCTTCAGCCCGGCTAGGAATTGGAACCAGGGGCCTGTGAACGGGAAGGTCAATACACTGACCATTCAGCCGAGGAGCTGGACCAACACAGATATAGAGAAATAAACACATTTATTTGCATGTACCAAAATTCTATCCTTTGGTATGATACTTTAATAAAGATGGTCCTGTCAATAGATGGACAGAAATAATTATTTAACTCGCAAATTTAATTATATCAAACTTCATTAATATACAATAATATAATATATTCACTACAAAATTCAGGCAAATCAGTGAGAAATCATTTATCAACTATATAACATCCAAACATGTTGGGAGTATATATTACCAAATTATTCACTTTTTTTTTTTTTCAAGAAATTAAGGACTCTACACACTGAGGTTAGGTGTTAATGGATCAACTTACATTAACTTGCAGTAGTTGAAGTGAAATGAGGCTGAAGCAATTGGAGTTTAGATAACTGGAATTCTTAACAAAGGTTTGTAATACTGAGGACTGCCTAGCTGAAGTGATAAAGGCATACTGGTTCACTCAGTAGAACACAGGTTAGATTCCCAGTCACAAAGCCGAGAAATTTAGAAACAAGGCTTCCATTTCTGGAGAGGCACATGGCCCTGGGGTTCACTCAGCCTACAACAGAAATAAGTACCAGGTTAATTCCTGGGGGCAAAGGTGGCTGTTGACATAGAGCTAACTACTGTACTCCACTTAATGCCACGGTATGAATAGTGGAAGCCTTAATCTTGTAGTACACCAAGAGTGTGTAGAGAATTCAAATTAAACCTTGTGTATTTGCTCTCGTGAATCGCCCCTTTGCGTTGATATTCTTCCAAAAACATCTTTTCTAGTTTCTTTTAGAATATATTTGCAACAATAACAATACCGGTGATCCTATAACTAAAACTTTGGTTTGAAAAATCATTTTGTCATTTAATAAGAGAGTGTCTGGCTTAGGACAGCTTCCAATACCAGAATGATAACATTCACTATAATCAAGATGTACATTAAATGTCCTACACAAAAGAATCAATTCAAGTAATTTGTTTCACCAAACCTTATCAATCAATTTAGGTCATTCTCGAGTTCAAAAATGGTTCCGGCTGTCATTCTATCTGTCCCAGCATTAACATTCTTCTAACTACGAGGATTTATCAGTTGTTTAAAACAACGTCCAATTTCTTTTCCAATTTTTCCCATGTTCCAAGTGAAATTATATTTCTCAATCATATATACTGTATAACTTTTTGCCTACCCCCCCCCCCCTTTTTTTAAAAAATTCATCACAAATCCACCCCATCTTTGATTTCCTCTTTATCAATATTGCATCTTGTCTCTACGTTTATGTTCTTGACACCCTTGAGCTTGTGATTTAATTTGATTCTTGTTTCTCCCATTATTCTCTCTTATTTATTTTCTTTCTTTTTGCTGCAAGTTTAATTGCACATTAGCACATATAGGTCTTTATCGATAATGGGTTGGGAAAGTAGTGGGAAGGTAGTTAGTGGGAAGGTAGTGGGAAAGTAGTGGCTGTGGCCTTAATTGAAGTACAGCCTCAGAATTTACCTAATGTAAGAATGGGAAACCATAGTGAAACATCTTCACGACTGCTGGCAATGGGATTCGAACCCACTTTCTCTTGAATGTAAGCTTACAGCTAAATGACCCTATCATGTAACTAACTTCCTTCATAATTCTTATTGGATGTTCTTCACATATTTATAATTTATCCCACGCCCAAACAAATCTTTACTTTCTTTACAGTCTTTGTATCACACTGATATGGTCCGAGGATATTAAATGGATCAATAAATATATAAATTCAAAACAATCTATGGAATTACATTTGAAAGGAAAGAGATCAACGAAGACTGATTACAATGGATGAACTTGAGAAAGAGGAGGGAAGAATGTTAGTGTGTCCTCATCCAGTTGTATCTACTGTATATAAGAGAAAATGGTAAGGAAAGTGGTAGTAGAGGAGGTAAAAATGTAGTAGTACTACTACTACTGCCACTACTACTACTACTACTACTACTGCTGCTACTTCTTCTTCTTCTTATTCTTGTACCATCTCCTCACGAATGGCTGGCAGCCATCACGGAGTAATTTTTCCAATCTTGAGTTTCGTAGATCACAGTTGCCGTATCACGGCCGTCTAACCGCTCTTGGAGGTTCCACGTCCAGGATAAACTTCTCCGCCTGCATCCTCGTTTGTCTTCTATCTTGACTTTTACGATCAGTTGTATCGGGTTTATTTATCATTTCTTCTATCTTGACTTTTACGATCAGTTGTATCGGGTTTATTTATCATTTCAGAAGATGTGACCAAAATAGGCTGCTTTCCTGAGTTCTGCAAGGGTTAAGACTTCACATGATTTCCTGGCTCAGCAGATTACTTCCTCATTGGTGACAAGACCTTACCTATGAGATCTTGAATATTCTGTGATTCATTCACATTTCAAAGACCTGTAGTTGGCTCACTGATAGAACCTGTAGTATCCATTCTTCAACACTGTAAAGCAGCACCAGTAAGGGAACATTTCATAATATGCCAACAAGTTTCAAATTGGAGAACATAGTTGCACACAAGATGTTTTAATTTTGGAAAAACATTCCTTGTAAAGATTCAAGTTATGATTTCTACATTCAGATCCCATTCGTGTTAACCAGCAACCTAGGTATTTGGAATTGTAACACCCTTTCAATGGCTTTTCAGTACAATGTGATAAGAGCATTACTGACTGTCAAAAATTTAGTTTTCTCAATGTTTACTTTAAAGCCACATTCCTTGCTTATTTCATTGATGTTGTTCATAAGGAATTGAAGGTCTTATAAATTGTGATCAATTTAAAAAATGGCTTCAGAGTAAATGTTGAAAAGGACTGAAGAGAGGATACTACCTTGTTTCACGCATTTTTGTATCATGATTTCTACAGTAATACGGTCTCCAATTTTTACAGGAGCTTTTGGGTTCCAATACTACTTTGTGATGATGTTGATATTTTTACTGTCAAGCCCAATATGTTTCAGTTGATGTAGAAGGATATCATGTTTAACGTTGTCAAAAGCTTTCTCATAATCAATGAAGCAAGAAAGACAGTGTTGGTCAAGACATTTTTGAACTAAATCTTGGGCAGAAACCAGGATGTCCATAGTGCCAAGACCGTTTCTAAACCCAAACTGAGCTTCACTGATGTTTTCTTTTATTTCTCTCCGTAACTGGGAGTGTAGAATTCTTAATAATTCTTTCAGCCTGTAATCATCACCTTGTTTAAAATTTGATTTCTTTGATAGCTACTATAACCAACAGAGTGAAAGGATTCTTGTTGTCAAGATAGACACCAAGCCAATGCCCATCACAATAGTGCAGCTCTATATGCCTATTAGTTCAGTAGATGATGAAGAAATCAAAAGAATACGTGAAAAGGTAGAAGATTTAATACAACAGGTAAAAGGTGATAAGAACCTAATTGTGATGAGAAACTGGAATGCAGTGGTAGCCCAAGGAAGAGAAGGTAACCTAATTGTGATGAGAAACTGGAATGCAGTGGTAGCCCAAGGAAGAGAAGGTAAAGCCGCAGGAAAGTTTGAACTGGGACAAAGGAATGAAAGAGGAAGTCAGCTGGTTGAATCCTGCAGTGATCAGAATTAAGTCCTTTCTAATACGTGGTTCAAATACCACAAAAAAACGGCTGTATAGGTGGACAAATCCTGGAGACACTAGAAGGTATCAAATAGACTTCATTATGATTGGGCAGAGATTCAGAAACCAGGAGCTACATTGGAAGACTTTCCCAGGAGTAGACACAAACTCTGACCACAACTTGTTGGTCATGAAATGCCATCTGAAGTTGAAGATACTGAAGAAAGGAAGCAATGCAAGGAGATAGGATCTAGACAAGTTGAGAGAAAATAGTGAGAGGGATTGTTTCTAGGAACAAGTTGCATAAGGACTAAATGAAAAATATGAAGGAAATACAGTAGATGAAGAATGGAGTAATGAAGAATGAGATGAGTAGGGCTGCTGAAGTAAGGTTAGGAAGAAAAAAAATATCAAGAATCAATGGATAACTCAGGTGATACTAGACCTGACTGACAAACGGCAAAAGTACAGGAATGCAAAAAATAAGGAGGGCAGGAAAGAATAGAGGCGATTAAAGATTTAGAGAAAAAGTGCAGGACAGATAATGAAGAATGGCTGAAAGAGAAGTGCAAGAGTGTTGAAGGATGTATGGTCGTAGGAAAGGTAAATGCTTCATTCAGGAAAATCAAAGAAACCTTTGGAGAAAGGAAAACTGGGTGTATGATTAGATTATTAACCCCTTAAGCGGGGAGCTCGGTACATACTGGCTCACTCCCAGGTGGGGAGCGATTTCCTTGATTGAAGAAAATATTTAATTACTTGATTAAAAACAGTCAGACTATAATTAACTATTGAAGGGCCCTAAGAGAAATATTTACATGAAAATAATATCTTTAATTGTTGGAAAATTCTATTTTAATTTTTCAATACTTTGTGCAAGAACATACTAAGTGCTTTCATACTGTAATATCGAGGTTACTTCGTCCTAACAGCAAAGCTCTGGTTTTTGTTTATACAGTAACTTTTACCTGAATATTTTAGGCAGTTTACTAACAATCTCTGCCTGGAGATAAATGTTTCTGTATATGTAAATTGTAGATTTACAAAGTTCACGTGTACTTAAAAGATTTACAATGGAATGAATTATAATACTCGCGAAATTTTCTGTTATGTTGGTAGTGCTTTCGAGGGATCAAGTTTATATAGCCTACCTACAACTCGTGACACACACTGACTAAATTACACTACAATACAGGTAATATTTATAATATTTACAGTCTTAACATTGTTATGTCTTTTACAGGTGTTCATTATGATACCCACGGAAGCAGATCTTGTCATATAACCTGTCTCGGCATCACATAATTTACATGATTCCATTCCAAAACGCGATCGTTCTCTTGGTATGTAAACCTTCCACCCTAGGTATAAGCTTCTGAAAATTTTGCTAACAGGTGGTCAGATACTGGATTTATCTTGTATATCTTGGGAGGAATTTGTCCATTATTCACCTCATTGTCAGAGGTATGTAAAAAGCTGTGGAGGAAAATATAATAATAATAATAATAATAATAATAATAATAATAATAATAATAATAATAATAATAATAATAATAATAATAATAATAATACATCTACAATAAGAAGTGCTTATCTTGGAATTCCAAATTAAAACATTACAACACCGTGGTCAAAACAGAATGCCTGTATGCCAGTGAATGCCTGTCCATGAACTACAAGCTGGAGAAGCTAGAAGTCCTAGAAAGAAGAATCCTCAGAAAAATTATGGGAGCTGTCCAAACTGAAAGCGTATGGAAACTTCGGAGTAACAACGAAGTTTACCAGAAGGTGGAAAGAATCTCAGAGACCATGAAGAAAAGGAGGCTGGCGTTTCTTGGACATCTATACAGAATGAACACAAACAGACTTACCAAACAGATATTTGATTACTTCTGGAGAAAAAAGACCACTACAGCATGGATTAAGGAAACGAAGAAGGATATGGAAAGGTTAAGCATCCTGGAAGACCAGCTGTTAGAAAGGAATCCGTTTAGGAACACACTGAAGAATTTGGAAGGTGTTCAAGCCGCAGGAAGAACTAGGAAGACCGGAAGAGCCTGGACAGATGAACAACGGAAGCAGGCCAGCGAACGCATGAAGGAGTATTGGACACAGAGAAAACTCCAGACGAAGAGAAAGAAATGAAGTTGTAGCGTGATCCTTAGTGGTCCATTCGCTTGTAAAAAAAAAATTAAAAAAAATTAAAAAAAAGAAAAATAATAATAATAATAATAATAATAATAATAATAATAATAATAATATTGGCTTTACGTCCTACTATCTACTTTTAGGGTTTTCGAAGACGCTGAGGTGCCGGAATTTAGTCCCGCAGGAGTTCTTTTGCATGCCCGTAAATCTACTGACAAAAGGCCGGCGTATTTGAACACCTTCAAACACCACCGGTGTGAGCCAGAATTGAACCTGCCAAGTTACGGTCAGAAAGCTGGCCAGCGCCTCAACTGTCTAGGTCACATAGTTCGGCGAGAAAAATCTCTGTGTCATCAGCTCATAGACAATAGGCGTAGTGAACAAGCGAATGCGAGAAATATAGTGTCCTAATTTAGGTTTCTGTACAATCCCCTGCGGCAACAGTATGGTGATGAGAAGCATTATTTCGTCCTTATTTGTTTTGTTTTCCGCAAAACCTCTCCCTTTACATCAAGATGGAATTTTGGATCAAAACGGGACCTTCTTTGTCCATTTTCAGTATAAGTTGACGAAAAACTTGCACTGGTTGAATTGCAATCAGTATTGTCACCACTGTCACTGTCATTGTCGCTACTTGAACTGGAAGCAAACTCGTGCAATCTCTTTTGCGACTGCTGAACATTTGCATTAGCTGGCCACGAACTCTGTAAATTCGAGCCTGCAGTACTTATTCCAGGTATGTTCCTGTCACTTACGAATTCTCCTTCGGCAGAACTTACTCCACTAATATCACTATTCTCGCCATTAAATTCCAACATTTCCTTTATCATGACCCGTAAATGGAGACAGGCAATTCCTTTCAGACATTTTAGCGGAAAAAATGTAATAATAAAATAAAAAAAAGGATCGAAAAGAACCCTCATCTCTACAATTTGGACGAAATCATGAATTGTGCCTGTATTACGGACGCGTATGGTAATAAATGTGCAACTCGCGGTAAACATACACTCCAGTCGTGAAGGAAAAAGTCAAGACTGGGGATAATAAATCAGGTCACAGATCTAAAATGTCATCAGAGAGGTCTGTTCAGTATTATAATCTCTAAAAATCCCTTCTACAGCAATATTATTACATGGAAGGGACGATTAGGTGATGAGCTAAAGCTTCAGCGCAAAGCTATTAGGCCTTAGGTCGTTCTTGCTCGGATGTAAGCTGCGTTCTTTATGATGCAACTCGTGGATGAAACATTGGTATTGGGAGAACATAGACACAGATATGTCTTATGGCGACGATGGGACAGGAAAGGGCTAGGAGTGGAAAGGAAGCGGCCATGGCCTTAATTAAGGTACAGCCCCAGCATTTGCCTGGTGTGAAAATGGGAAACCACGGAAAACCATCTTCAGGACTGCCGACAGTGGGATTCGAACCTACTATCTCCCGAATACTGGATACTGGCCGCACTTAAGCGACTGCAGCTATCGAGCTCGGTAACATTTGTATCAAGGGAAATAAGCAGGTGATAAGGTTCTGGAATAAAAAAAAGGTTATCGATGCTTTGATAGACCTAAATAAGAACAAGGCACCTGGAATTGATGGCATATCCTCAGAATTAATGACAGCATTAGGAAAAATCAGCATGGCGAGGTTATTCCATTTAGTATGATGTATGATACAGGAGGAGGTTATGTTTGCCAACGATTTATCCAAGAGCATTATTTGAATAATGTAAATGCACCTTGTTGGATACATTTCCATGGCATTTGAAAGGTTTAAACTACGAATCAAGGCGATTGTATATATTATTGGGTTTTGGAATACTTTGTGATGTGTCAAGGGTTGCATTTCTCAATTATGAGTTGGTGGTTAATTCAAAATCACGGAATTCAAAGTCTGATTTTTGCATCCCAGCGACTTCGAATTAACAAGGTTTTACTGCATCTGGATTTAGAATTTGGATAATTATGGTTCATCTTGTTCAGTCTTGCAATTTGGTCGTAAAGCGGTTGGCATTCTTAGTATACCCACTGTAAATAGGCATGACACTAAGAGGGTTAAGCACCAACATGTCAGATGAGCTACTGTTGTGTGATCCAAACAACTATAGCAAAGACTGGGTTGGGACTGACGCTCCCTGCAGCTGTAGGCCAACACGCAATCGGCTCTGGGATGTGAAATTAAGTTCTCTACCAAATCCTTACCTAGGCCAGTTGTCACTGGCCCGTCATGTGCGTAACATGGCCAGGAATGCTAATTTAAATTTCTTATGGTGGGAGTTACGAACGTACTTAACACTTGGTTACACGCACAAAAATTATAACATAGTTACAAGTGTAGCGGGGATTCCATCACCTTATATAAATTGTTAAATTTGTGTTCTTTTAGAAGCTTTATTTGTCTTATCCTTTCTAGATAAATATCACAGTGTTATTGTTTTATATTGGTCCTGTTCTATTTTCGCTGTTAATTACAGTGTGACAGAGAAACTATATAAATCTTATCATCTAATTTTCTTGCTGATGGTCTGGTGTTTACTATGACGTCGTTCCACGCATTGGCGGTGTTTCCCCGCCATTGTGATTTTTACTGTAAGTAGGATTCCATTAATCTGCATGTCATCAAAACGTTCTCTTATGCGTTGTTGCTCTTTCTCAAATTCCATGCTCTACCAAACAATAAATGAACACTAACGAAACAGAGAACACAACAACGCTAATACTGTTACACGCGAAGGCGGCAAATCCCTGCCCCAAACAATGAAAAAATCAATCCACTCTTACACTGTAACTAGGTGACTCTTAGAAAGGTCCCGCAGGGAATTACATTCCCACCTTGTACAAATTGTGTGCGCAAAGGATGTCCTAGAGTACCACGGTTCCACATGTCACACAACTGCTGAAATAGCAACATTTCCTATCTGGCGGTGATTCCCTGCCAGCATGTGTAATCAAGTGTTAAGAGTGACATAAATGTGCTATCCAGGTTTCTTTAACATGTATTTAATAGGACATGGCCTGGGACTTTTGGAATAAGGGTGTAATAACCATGGAAACACGCTAGAGAGTCCTAACTTTGCCACTACAAATAAAGGCAAATAATAATAATAATAATAATAATAATAATAATAATAATAATAATAATAATAATAATAATAATAATAATAATAATAATAATAATAATAATAATAATAATAATAATAATAATAATAATAATAATAATAATAATAATAATAATAATAATAATAATAATAATAATAATAATAATAATAATAATAATAATAATAATAATAATAATAATAATAATAATAATAATAATAATAATAATAATAATAATAATAATAATAATAATAATAATAATAATAATAATAATAATAATAATAATAATAATAATAATAATAATAATAATAATAATAATAATAATAATAATAATAATAATAATAATAATAATAATAATAATAATAATAATAATAATAATAATAATAATAATAATAATAATAATAATAATAATAATAATAATAATAATAATAATAATAATAATAATAATAATAATAATAATAATAATAATAATAATAATAATAATAATAATAATAATAATAATAATAATAATAATAATAATAATAATAATAATAATAATAATAATAATAATAATAATAATAATAATAATAATAATAATAATAATAATAATAATAATAGAGAGGAGCGTCTTAACCAATTTTGACTGTATTTACTGCCATATACTGTGCCCAAGGCCCAAGCACCACACAGACTTGGTTTTCTTAACTAATATATCATCAGATGCTGGAAAAAAGCCCACGTCTCTCCTGGTAAACATGAGGAAGTGTTACAGTTCCTTATACGATATGGGATCACTGCCCTTGCCGGCTAGAATAGAAAGACTTGTTTTGAAAAGTAGCTTGTTCCTACAATGGCCTTGATTGTCTGAGTGATAGTGCTATAGAAATCCTGATAAACAGAACATAAGGCAAGACATACGAGAGTGTGCTGAGTACGCTTGATAAGTCATGAAAAAAGACTGGAAAACTATCGAGGAAAGAGATGCAGTGATATTGCGAAAGCTGCAATACGTCTCTCTGTTTATCCAAATGTTTATCACACAAAATAAAAATTTTCTTAATTTGTACACCAATCTCATTTTTCCTTTTAAATAGCATATTAATACTAATGTAACAAAGTTCGATGTGAATATGAAAAAAGATTTGAAATAAATGGAAAAAGATCAAAAGAGCAAAAACGTGATATATATGTCTAACTGTAAGAGTTAAGGTAAAGATCATACTGAGCCTGTGTGGAACCCTTTAAGAATAGTATCACTAACATTGAAACTATTTTTAATACATATAATGGTAACTACTGCAAATCAATCATCTGAACTGTTCATTTTCATTGACATAAAGAGCCTGAAAGATCCAGAGGTTCGAAACAGTGTCAGATATTCTAAACATCGGAATTGCAAATCTGGATATCAGATCGGAAATCAAAGTAGATGAAACGTGGATTGAGCTTAAGAAAGTAATTCAAGAAACTGCAATCGAAAAAGAACCGAAGGCAACTACTCAGACCATTCACCCAAGGAGCTGGATGACTATGGATCGTGTCTATCCCTATATCTTACCTTAACTTTAACAAGAGTGAGTAACGAGAGCAGGCTGCTCTCTGCAAATGAAATATAGGTTGCTAATGTAAGACAAGTGAAGTAGCAGGAGATTTTAATGACAATTCTCATTATGCATAAGAAGGAAGAGGAGGAGGACCTGCTGCAAAGTCATGATGAATAAAGTTAAGACTAGCAGTTTCCCGCTGGCTCCGCTCGCAATGTACAAAGTATGGTGTTGTTCGTTACTATCCTCACGGATGTATTTGCAAAGTTTTGAGTTAATGAAATAAAACACATGATCTGCTGTGGTAAAAGAATGTAATATTATGTCAACAAAACACTTGAAAATACATCACACAAAGAAATTGAATTAACGTTCCTTGGAACAACACTACGTGTCGAACTGTTAAAAAGTCCTTCAAAGATCTTCGTTATGGAGACAAATGTACTCATAACTTTTCTCAGAATCTACCAATTCAAGTAGTTATTACCTCAGAAGAAAGCGCTTGATCCACCGAGTGGTTTTAGACCAAACCGAACTGCATACCTCAATTAGAACGAAAGATATGATTGCTTCAATGAGAAAAAATGTTGAAGAAATGAGACGTCAAATTGAATGTGTAATCGTAACTTTCCTCAGAATCAACCAATTTGAATAGTTAAAGAGCTGAAATGAAAGAGCTTGATCCACTGAGTGTTCTTAGGCCAAAACGAACTCTGTACCTCAATTAGAACCAAAGATATGATTGCTTCAAAGAGACAAAAAAAAAAGTTAATTGATTTATAGTACCTGATGACAAATCTGTGCATGAATACCTTTCAGTTTTAAAAAAATTAAGGAAATCGACCAGATACAATGGCCGGACTGACTGACCTTAATTTTCATAATGTTTTTTAATATATATAGATTATATCCACTGTTACCTCAAAAGCTTACCTCAAAGGCTGGTACTCTGTATTTTGTTAGGAGTTCTTGGTCCTCTTGAGATAAGAAAGGCAGAACCACCTCCTTATAATTAGCAGGAATGACATTACCCAAGGATACATTCTTGAAGCCTTCACTCTGCCGAATTTCATCATCTGTAAGAATTTTAGTAATAATTTATCAACAGAATACAAGAAACTTAACTTGCTACTGAAACCTTCAGAACAAAATGGATTAACCTCTCTGAACGAACTGGATAATATACAGTATATGTACACTTAAAAATTTACGATAATTTAGAAGAAATTTACAATTATTTATATTATATACACATTTAATGAAAAGCAAACAAAGCAATTGTACAAATATCCATCATATAGGCATTCGCTTGCTGGTAAGTACAGAATCTATCTTCCAAGTGTGCCAAGATTGCTGATTATGGGTTCTTAGATGGCAGAAGAGACCAATTCTTAAACCATAAGCGCTGCTGCAATGTTGGCACATCAAATTTACCAAAGTTCCTAGTTGCTGAAGAGTCTGGCAGACATCTCTTCTATTACTTTCTCATTCTTCTCTTCGATCTCTTACATCGGACTCGTGCCTTAGTTGCTGTAGTTCCAATATGCTGAACAACCTCATGGACAATACATCGCCACATCGGTCAATCAGACACTGCATCTTCCCACTAACCAATATTATACTTTAATATGTTGTATCACTTTTGCTGTCCTCACTGATTATGTCAACCATCCTCCCATTGAGACAACACTTGCTTTGAAATGCTTATGTCAACCATGCAAGCAACATGGCTGGCTCATTAAGGTTGATGTTTGATAATCATCACTTCAATGCTCTGGCTGATGCTGAAACTGAATGTCTGACAATAGTCCTGCCATTTCACCTTATGTAGTATTTACCCAGACATTTAAGTGTCTTCTGTAAGTAGTCCAAGTCTTGCATCTGTTAGTATTGATGCCACTATGGCATTGTAAACATATAGCTTGGTTAGTTACTGACATCATGGTTGTCAAGAAACCTTTTAAAGAAATTACCAAATGCTACTATATACGATACTTAATTTCAGTGTCTGTGGTAGCATTTGTCGAAAGGTGGCTGCCAAGTTTGCGATATTGTGCAGCGTCTCACCACTGATCATGATGAAAGGAGCTACCTTGTTGGAGTTTGGTACATGTTAGTAAAGAACTTGAGTTTTGTTTACATTAAATACAAAATTATTATTATGATATGCCTAGCTAAATGCATTCAAAATAATTTGAAATTCATCCTCTATATATATGATAGCTGAAACTGAAATCTATACACTATTTCTTCACCTGGAGGAAGATTTCTTCTCAGCAGGATACAGTATAATGACCATAATTATCATGCAGTTAGCAAATAGCAATTCCACATTCCTGCTTCACACATGTTGTGATCTGAAAGTACACTCCAGGTCTGCTGCTGCTGCTGAGTGCAGAAGCACTTGTGTTGTCCAATGTATTTCGGCGGGCAGGCACACAACTAACGCTAGGCCCCTCCAAAGAGCTTTCACAATATCTATAAGTCACCTGTTAAGAGGCCATATTGATTGTGCTTCAGATCATAGACAGGAAGCTATCAGGAAGGTATCCAATTCTTCTCACAGATAAGTAAATATCACTGCTATCATTGAATACTTTCCACTGCATTACAAAAAGTATAACACTGGGTGAGTTGGTCGTGCGGTTAGGAGTGCGCAGCTGTGAGCTTGCACCCGGGAAATAGTGGGTTCGAATCCCACTGTCGGCAGCCCTGAAGATGGTAACTTATTTATTCCTCTGTACAGAATAACATCTGTAAAAAGCCTTATCTCTGATTCCACTTCTTTACACTATCATTGATATATATACGAAAACAAAGGTCCAGTAATACTGCCTTGAGGAATTCCCCTCATAATTATTACAGGGACAGATAAAGCTTTGCCTACTCTAATTCTCTGAGTTCTATTTTCTAGAAATATAGCCACCCATTCAGTCACTCCTTTTTCTAGCCCAATTGCACTCATTTTTGCCAGTAGTCTCCCATGATCTACCCTATCAAATGCCTTAGATAGGTCAATCACGATGCAGTCCATTTGACCTCCTGTATCAAGCATATCTGCTATATCTTTCTGGAATCCTACAAGTTGAGCTTCAGTGGAATAACCTTTTCTAAACTCAAACTGCCTTCTATCAAACCAGTTATTAATTTTGCAAACAGGTCTAACATAATCAGAAAGAATGCTTTTCCAAAGCTTGTATGCAATGCATGTCAAACTGACTGACCCGTAATTTTCAGCTTTATGCCTATCACCCTTTCCTTTATACACAGGGGCTACCATAGCAACTCTCCATTCATTTGGTACAGCTCTTTCATGCAAACAATAATCAAACAAGTACTGTACTTCAGTTATGGTACTATATCCCACCCCACTGTCTTTAGTATATCCCCCTAAACCTTATCAATTCCAGATGCTTTTCTAGTTTTCAACTTTTATATCCTACTGTAAATGTCATTGTTATCAGAGGTAAATTTTTAATTCTTCTTTAGGGTTAGTCACCTCCTCTATCTGGACATTATCCTTGTAAACTACAATCTTTACATACTGCTGACTGAATACTTCTGCCTTTTGAAGATCTTCGCATACACACTCCACCTTGTTCATTAATGATTCCTGGAATGTTTTTCTTGGAACCTGTTTATGCCTTAATGTACCTATACATACTCTCTGATTTTTCACTAAAATTTAAATGACCGCCAATTATGCTTGCCATCATGTTATCCTTAGCTGACTTCTTTGCTAGATTCAATTTCCTAGTAAGTTCCTTCAATTTCTCCTTACTTCCACAGCCATTTCTAACTCTATTTCTTTCCAACCTGCATCTCCTTCTTAGTCTCTTTACTTCTCTGTTATAATATAGTGGATCTTTACTATTCCTTATCACCTTTAAAGGTACAAACCTATTTTCACATTCCTCAACAATTGCTTTAAACCCATCCCAGAGTCTGTTAACATTTTTATTTACAGTTTTCCACTGGTCATAGTTACTTTTTTAAAACTCCCTCATTCCTGTTTTGTCAGCCATATGGTACTGTCTAATAGTCCTAAATTTAATATCTTCCTTTCTTTCACATTTATTTTTAACTACCACAAAAACAGCTTTGTGATCACTAATACCATCTATTACTTTGGTTTCTCTATTGAGCTCATCTGGTTTTACCAGCACCACATCCAGAATATTCTTCCCTCTAGGTGGTTCCATCACTTTATGAATCAGCTGCCCTTCCCATATTAACTTATTTGCCATTTGTTGGTCATGCTTCCTGTCGTTCACATTACCTTCCCAACTGACATTTGGTCAATTGAGATCATCTGCTACTATCTCACATAGATGATTATCTTATCAAATAATTCTGAATCAGCGTCAGCACTACCCTTTCCCAGTCTGTACACTCCAAAGACATTAAGTTGCCTATTATCTTTAGAGATGAGCCATACACTTTGAATTTCATGTTTGTCATCTTTAACATTCGTAGCTTACAAATTCTTCTTTCACCAGAATAAACACTCCACCTCCTACCATTCCTATCCTATCTCTACGATACACACTCCAGTTCTGTGAGAATATGTATGCATCCATTATATCATTCCTCAGCCATTATTCAACTCCTATTACAATATCTGGTAAGAATGTATGTTGGGTATTCGGCCCGAAAGCTGGTTTGATCCTCCACAGCTCCGCCAACAGCTGTCATAAATAGCCTAGGCATCACTGAAGAGGCTCCCACGCTGGTATCCTCATCTTGTCGCAATGTGGGAGCTTGCATGCCTAAGTGATCCTGAGAGCTATTCCGGCGGGAGCATAAGCTCCTGGTAGGGCCACCCAAGCTGGAAAGGTCAAAGGTGATAGGCCAGACTAAGAGGGATACCCTGGTCCTCCGGGTTGGGGGTTGATCATGGGACTAACAACGCTATATTGGAAGAATCAACTCGTTACGAAACTCATAGACAAGAATAGCCGGACTGATGATAATGGTAAACGACCCATGCGAGGAAATGGAAGATGCAAATGGAAATATGATATGTATATAGCAACCTGGAATGTACGAACCCTGAATAAACCAGGAGCCCTAAACAGTCTGAAACAAGAAATGGAGAAATATAATATTGGAATAGCAGCAATTGAGGAAGTCAGATGGAAAGGAAATTGTACTTTTAGAAGTGGTAGATATACAGTGCTGCATAGTGGTGGAGCCAGGGGTACAATAGGTGCACAGGCTTCCTAGTGGATGACAGATATAAGTCAGCAGTTTTGAATTTTAAACCTGTAAATGAAAGAATATGCACGCTAAGGATGAAGGCCAATTTTTTCAATATCGCGCGCGCGCGCGCGCGTGTGTGTGTGTGTGTGTGTGTGTGTGTGTGCGCGTGCGTGTGCACCTACAGAAGAGGCTGAGGATGAAGATAAAGATATGTTGTATGGACAATTGGAACAAGAAATAGAATGCATCTCAAGACAAGATGTAAAAATCATACTAGGAGATTTCAACACTAAAGTGGGTAAAGATGAAGCCTATAGGGAGACAGTTGGGAGGGAAAGTTTGCATGATGAGTCAAATGATAATGGACAGAGGCTAATTGATTTTGCCATGGGAAACTCGATGGTGGTGAAGAGTACATGGTTTCAGAGAAAGAATATACGGAAAGCCACTTGGTGTTCACCAGATGGTGTTTCCTTTAATCAAATAGACCCTGTAGTAATCGATAGGAGACATGCATCTGATATACTACAAGTTGACAGTTGTAGGGGAGCTGATTGTGATTCGGACCATTACTTGGTACGGGTAAAATACAGGCAATGTATTGCAACTTACAGATCTCCTAAGAAAGGGAAAGCTCCAAGGAGATATATGGTCTCAAAATTGAAAGATAACGAAACTGCGCAGCTATACGAATCCAGGATGGAGAAGAAATTGGAGGCTAAACAACAAAGCTGGGCAGTGGAAAACATCGAAGGAAAGTGGACTTTATTGAGGGATGCATTGCAGGAAACTGCGGATGAAGTACTAGGAGTGGAAGCAAAGACTGAAAGGCAAGGATGGTTTGATGATGATTGTAGAAGAGCAATTGAGGAGAGAAATGAAGCAAGGAAGAAAATGTTTAGCAGGAAAACAAGAACATATGTAGAAGAATTTAGGAAGAAGAGGAAAGAGGCAGACAGAATTTGTAGGAGAAAGAAGAGAGAGGCAGAGAGGAAATGGATTACAGATTTCGAGGAACAATATGATATGCAAGAAGTACAGAAGTTCTATGGGAAAATAAAGGACTTACAGAAAGGTTTTCAACCACATGCTGTATTCTGTAGAGATAAAGAAGGAAACATGATTGGGGGAAGAGACCGGATTCTTGACCGATGGGCGGAATACTTTAGTGAACTGTTGAATATGGCTGCAGAGACGGTAAGATTGGAAGAAGAGGAAGAAGAGGATGGGCAGCCTTGGCAAGATCCTAGCCAAGATTTAAAACCAGTGCCTGTACCATCTATAGAAGAAGTGAGGACAGCAATTAAGTACTTGAAGAATAATAAGGCTCCAGGAAGTGATAACATCTCAGCTGAGATGATTAAATACGGGGGTGAACAGTTGACGCAACTTGTTCACCAATTAATTGTGGAAGTTTGGGAAACAGAACAAATGCCAGAGCACTGGAGCTTAGCAATTATTTGCCCGATTCATAAGAAGAAAGATAAATAAATTGTGAAAATTATAGAGGTATATCTTTGCTTAGTGTGGTCTATAAGGTCTTAACCAAGATTTTGTCTATGAGACTCACTCCACAGGTTGAGCAGATTCTAGGAGACTACCAAAGTGGCTTTTGACAGGGTAGATCAACAGCAGATCACATCTTCACTGTCAGGCAAATAATGGAGAAATGCTGTGAATATAATGTGGATGTGCATCAGCTGTTTGTGGATTTTCGGCAGGCTTATGATAGTGTGAAAAGGAGGAAACTATATCAAACAATGATGGACATGGAGTTCCCAACTAAATTGATAAGACTGGTACAAATGACCCTAACGGGTACTAAATGCATGGTTAAAATAGAAGTAAATCTTACTAAAGAGTTTGAAGTAAACCAAGGTTTGCGGCAAGGGGATGTGTTATCTACCCTACTCTTCAATGTGGTTTTGGAGCATGTGATGAGAAAGGTGGAGGTCAGTAATTCAGGCGGTACGCTGTTCAACCGTGTAACACAGAACCTGGCGAATGTTGATATGCTTTCTAGAAGATTGAAAGACCTAGAGGAAGGACTGGATAGATTAGAAAAGGAAGGAGGAGAAATGGGACTAAGAGTGAATAATGCCAAAACTCATTGTCTGTTTGCATCTAGGAGGACCATAGTTAGGGAAGACAAGTGCATACAATTGAATGGGATTAACTATGAGAGATGTGAAAAGTTTAAGTATTTAGGAGTGCTGGTGACAAAAGATAATGACATGAAAGAGGAAATAAAAGTGAGGATTGCTGCAGGCAGTAACGCTTACTTAGCTTTACTGAAAGTGTTTAGATCACGCAGCCTTGGTAAAAGATTAAAGTTGACATTCTATCGAACAGTATTACGACCAGTGGTAACTTATGGTTCTGAAACATGGACAATGACCAACGCAGATGAAGAGCTGTTGAACAGATGGGACAGAAAAATACTGAGAAAGATTTTTGGCCCAGTGAAGGAAGGGAAATTTTGGAGAATAAGGAAAAACAAGGAATTGGAAGAACTCTATGGACATCCAAGTATCGTAACCGAAATAAAAAGCAACAGATTAAGGTGGTTGGGACACGTGGAGAGAATGCCGGATAATAGGGCTATCAAGAAGATCTACAAAGGAAATCCAGGTGGTAGAAGATGGAAAGGAAGACCTCGGAAAAGATGGCTGGATGAGGTGGAGGAGGATTTAAGAAAGATGGGAATAAGAAGATGGAGGAGGCATGCAGAAGATCATGAAAATTGGGCTAGAATCGTCAGAGAGGCCAAGGCCCTACTAGGGCTGTAGCGCCGAGGAGTAAGTAAGTATTACTGAAGAGGCGTACTAGGGAAATGAGGAGTGAGGTGGTTTCCCATTGCTTTCTTCACTGAGCCAGAAGTTGCCATTACATATCAGTTTGCCAAGCCCACTGAAATGCATGCACTAACTGACCCTATGAGCGATATTTTCACACCATTCATAATAGGGGCTGGCTGCAAAAGGAATGGTATTACCAGCATCACTCATACCTCAGTCACTTTCATACTGTCAAAGCCAAGGATAAGACTGAGACAGGTCAATGAAAGTAACAAATTTATTCTAGCCCATACCAAAAGACATAGTGCACTGTAAACACTACATCTCACCAGCAAAGGCATCTGGTAAGTATATATCTATTAAATTACTTAATTCAATTCCTTTCTTTACAATACTTCTACAGTTCAGCACGAACATTTTTATGTCATCCCTACTTGACTTCCAGTTCCCTGTACCGTTAACACCGCTCCCTAGGCTACCCTGTTTCCCTGAATGTACCTCCCTATAACCCTTCTAAACAAATTTCCTAACTAATGTGTACATCTGCGGTTTAAGTGAAGGCCATCTGAGCGCAGATCCCTATCTCTTACCCACCCATTAGGATCTAGAAATCTCACTCCCAGTTTCCCACATACCCACTCCATAGTCTCATTTAAATCCCCAATCCCCTTCCAGTCAGTATCCCTCCTACACAGTATTCCACTGATAACAATATGCGCTTCCTTAAACTTCATTCACCCGTGGTACATTTACCAGATCCCACACATCTCCAACTATGTTGGTACTTATACCTGCTTGCTTACGTTGTTGGTACCAATGTGAAACACTACCACCTTCTCCTTTCCTTCCTCCTTCTCTTCTACTTTCCTCAACATCTGTCTTAACCTCATTCCTGGATAACACTCTACTCTGGTTCCATTTCCTCCAGATACTTTCCCACATGTCTAACAATTGAATCTCCCATGACCAGAGCCTCAACCATACCCACCTTATTTGATCCCCTCGCCTCCTGGTCAGCCCTATCTTTCCTGACAGCTGCAGAAGCTACTTCCTCCTCCCTTTTCTCCCTCCCACTATCCACTACTCTACATTTCTCTTTCCTACCTTTTCCCTTCCTCCTACTTAACACTTCTCACCAACAGTTCCCAGTTCCTCATCTTCCCTCGGTTGTTCTACCTGCAGTGACTCATACTGATTTCTCACAGATACCTGTCCTGAATTCTGATCCTGAATGGAGCCCTTAGCCTGCAATCTCCTTCCCCTTAAAACATTAGACTATCAGTAGATGAGTTTGAGTGGTGTCTTTAAAAGTAGGAAAGATCACAATATGAAGATAAAGCTGGAGTTCAAGAGGTCAAATTGGGGCAAATATTCATTTATAGGAAGGGGAGTTAGGGATTGGAATAACATACCAAGGCAGATGTTCAATAAATTTCCAATTTCTTTGCAATCATTTAAGAAAAGGCTAGAAAAACAACAGATAGAGAATCTGCCACCTGGGCGACTGCCCGAAATGCAGATCAGTAGTGACTGACTACTCCTGGTTATCTATGGTTTCCCCATTTTCACACCAGGCAAATGCTTGGGCTGTTCCTTAATTAAGGCCACGGCCGCTTCCTTTCCACTCCTCGGCCTCTCCTGTCCCATCATCGCCATAAGACCTAACTGTTTCAGTGCGACGTAAAACATATTGTGAAAAAACATGTTTAACGTATTTTGTCACCAGCTGAGGACACCTACAACTCTTCTGCTACCAAATTACTCATTTTGTGTCTTCTGCATTAACATGTTTACAAAAGTTAGCAGTTTTATCAGTAACTCTTTTATAAATCAATACTGGGATAAATAATACAAGATACACGTGAATTATTTTATTTTTTATTTTTTTGCTAGTTGCTTTACGTCGCACCGACAAAGATAGGTCTTATGGCGACGATGGGATGGGAAAGGGCTAGGAAAGGGAAGAAAGCGGCCGTGGCCTTAATTAAGGTACAGCCCCAGCATTTGCCTGGTGTGAAAATGGGAAACCACAGAAAACCATTTTCAGGGCTGCCGACAGTGGGGTTCGAACCTACCATCTCCCGAATACTGGATACTAGCCGCACTTAAGCGACTGCAGCTATCGAGCTTGGAACACATGAATTAATAATCATCTTCTTTACAAGTAGCTCTTTATGACTTAACATGTAAGATATACACTATATCAATGAGTTAACAGAGCCTAATTCTGACTACCAGCTCACAGCACTCGACATCACCACTGAAGAATATCTAGTTCAGTTCCATATCCTGTTACACAGTTTTCCACCAAGTACATCATTATCTGCTCCTCTCCATTATAACAACACACACAGTACTTCCACAAAATTTCTACATTTTCATTTTGTAGTCATAACTACCACAATCTGCTTAAATATGATCAAGTTCCTACAAGTCTTATGGTTGATGTTTGTTGTTTAAAGGAGCCTAACATCTAAGGTCATCAGCCCCAACTCTTATGGAAGAAAACAGGATCCCTTAGGTTTCCTTCTCAGGACCCTCATGAAGTGAACTATAGGGATCATTTTGACATCTTCCCTACTTTGTTGTTGTATCAAGTTTGCAGAATAAATTATTATGGTATGAGGAATTTAATCACATTTCTGTTAGATTCAATAGAGCTCTGTACAAGAGGATGTTTCTGCATTTTTCAGACTTGTTAAGTGTGTGTACCTTAGAATGACACAAAATCTTTAAATCCAATATACACTTGCCTTCTCTGGCAATCTGATCAATTAGAGGTGGTGTTTCTATTTTGTTCTGTAATTGCCCTTGCTGTACACCTTGCAGTGCTTCCTCAGTGTCATCGAATTTATGAAGTTCATAGTTTACAGTGCCATATATGACAGATCTTGCATTTCTTATTTGATAACTTAACGTCTGAAAGAATTAATAAAATTAATTTACTTGTACTTTTAATTTTGTATATTAAAATCAACCTTTCTCATAGTGTCAATATACAGTATAATTTGTACTTCTCTCTGACCTAGTCTACCATACGTGACAGGATCTCTTAATAAGTATTTGTGTTTTCTATTTCAAGCCCGGCCCGCGGTGTAGGGGTAGCATGCCTGACTCTTACCCGGAGGCCCTGGGTTCGATTCCCGGCCAGGTCAGGGATTTTTACCTGCACCTGAGGGCTGGTTCGAGGTCCACTCAGCCTACATGATTACAATTGAGGAGCCATCTGACGGTGAGATGGCGGCCCCGGTCTAGAAAACCAAGAATAACGGCTGAGAGGATCCGTCATGCTGACCACACGACACCTCAATTTGCAGGCCTGTGGGCTGAGCAGCGGTCGCTTGGTAGGCCATAGCCTTTCACGGCTGCTGCCACATGGGGTTTGGTTTGGTTTGGTTTGGTTTTCTATTTCATGCCTTTGTTGGTTAGATTTAGTACTTACAGTGCACTATGGCTTCTGGTATGGGCTAGATCAAATTTGTTGCTTTTATCTGCCTTAGTCTCATCCTTAACTCTGATGATACAAAAATGACTGAGGTATGATAGAAACACCATTACTTATGCAGCTAGTCCCTGTTATGAATGATGTGAAAATGTTGCTCATAGGGTTGGTTAGTCCGTGCACTTCAATGGGCTTGGCAGACTGATAAGAAAGCAACAAATTAACAAGGTGGATAAAACACGACTATACTGGAAATGTTTACCTACTCATACCCTTGTGATGCAGTGAGAAAAGCAGGTGCCAGATGGTAAATAGCCTCCATCACGATCTGAGCTAACATAACCAGTGATCATAAATTATAACTGTTAGGAACTGGGAATTCTAACATCTCATGTTGTTTCAAAAACAAAAACAAAAATTACTAGAATCAAAAAATCGTATGGATGAATAATAAAAAATTTAAGAACTGATTTCATATTCATTTTGTGAAAGAGGTTAGGATCTACTTAACTGACCACTACTCATCAAAGCAGTAATGCTAGTAGATAACAGATAGATGATAATAGATAATCCCACAGAGACAAAAGTGAATGTAACAATGACAACATTTATTTTAAGTTCCTTTCATTCTCTTCTGCAACCAATGGACTAAGATGTTATCGCTGCTGTAAAGAAAATAACTTTTAATATGGACTAAGTGAAAGATTATGGATAATCTGTTATTTACAATAAACTATGGAAGTCTATTTATTACTCATCATTAATTATAGCTACATAATCTAGCTATAAATACCGTCAATTTTTTAATATCTCGAATATGGTGAGAGAATTTTCAATTTCAATAGGCCATATACATTACACAACATTTGCACCAATCAGTCTTCAGCATTCACACATACCTGGAGTCTCCTTGGCCAGTCATCTATTGCAGAGTGGACAGTACCAATACGGAAATCTGGTACTACTGCCACCAAGGAATGCTTCAAATTTTCAAGTGTAAGGTGTCTTTTCTAGCAGACCACTCCCTCTAGCAGTGACCCTGGTTTGAAGTTCAGGGGAGTTAAGATTGGGGCTACCAGATGGTCACTCAGCAGTGGAGATCAAGTCTGGTACATTGGCTGCAACCACTGTCGAGCCATTCTTGCCTTATGAGCTGGAGTAGAATCTTGCCAGAAGGTCTAGGGCACATCTTTTAACACGGTGCAACTCAATTCCTTCGTGAAAGGGTCCAGATCAGTTTCCACATACACTGTGGCACTTGTTATTATGACATTTTCAAAAAAATGAAGCCTAGTATGGCCCTCACAGCTCACCTCCCACCAAACCATAACCGAGGAGGGGTGGTGACTCCTCTGGATCTTAGAAACTCCCTCAAGCTTCATGAGAACTTGTCGTCCGCATACACCCTGTCATTCTGGTGATATTTATTAAACTCGTGTCCTCATCCTGAGGTGGTGCAGCTCTTATCAGGCACACCCCCATTGGAGGTGAGCTGCATGTACCATTGCAACCACATACCAGCCCCCCTGCCATTCTTAAATTTCTGGCCATACCGGGAATCGAACCCGGGCCTCCAATGACAGCAGCTAATAGTACTAACCGTTACGCTACAAAGGCGGACATTCTGGTGATTAAAGCTCTCTTCAATGGTGAAGACTCTCTTGTTTACGATACAGTGTTTCTTCTTCTTCTTCTTCCGCTTTTCCCACACTTGTGGTGTCATGGGTGTGAACTGTGTCACACATGTGGATCTGGCCCTGTTTTACAGTTGGATGCCATTCCTGATGCCAACCATATTTGGAGGGATGTAATCACTATTGCGTGTTTCTGTGGTGGTTAGTAGTGTAGTGTGTTGTCTGAATATGAAGAGGAAAGTGTTGGGACAAACACAAACACCCAGTCCCCGGGCCATAAGAATTAATGAAAGGCCATTAAAATCCCCGACCCGGCCGGAAATTGAACCCGGGACCCTCTGAACCGAAGGTCTCAACGCTGACCATTCAACCAATGAGTCGGACTGTTTATGATACTGTGCATTCTGCGATAAATAACTGGCCAAAGATACTCTTCAGTCTGCGTGCATGCTAACACTGGAAAATGTGAAAACTGATCGGTGCAAATGGTGTGTAATATGTGTCTATAGCATACTAAAAGAATGAAAATTTTCCAACCACATTCCAGCTACAGTGAAACCTCGATTCTCAGTTTTTGGGGGGACCACAGGGAAAAACGTACAATATGGGAAAACGGAACTTCCGGGAACAAATTAAAACTATCATCAGTTTGGCTAAACATCACTATGATTAAATATGTATATAATTACTCTTACCAACACTACTGAAACAAACCAAACTACAGCCCTAATGGGCCTTGGCCTACCAAGTGATCGCTGCTCAGCTCGAAAGTCTGCAGATTACGAGGTGACGCATGGTCATTATCTCGATCGTTATTCCTGGCACTCTAGATAGGGGTCGCCATCTCACCATTAGATTAGCTTCTCAATTAACGATAATCACTTAGGCTGAATGAACCTAATACCAACCCTCATATCCAGGTAAAAATGCCTGACGTGGCTGGGAATCTAACCTGGGGCCTCCGGATGAGAGGCAGGCAGGCTAGACCATGCGGCCGGCTTCAAATATTAATTACATGAGATAATCTTGATACTTTACATTCAGTTTTACCAGGGAAACTTCGTCAGTTTCCCGTGAAAACTTTCTTCATGTTGGCAATTTGGTCAGCCAAGCTCATTGAAAAATTGAATAGGCCTAAATAATGCAAAGCCGAACAACAACTGATCGCGGGTACCGTAGTTTTTAATTCTCAATATAATAAAATAAAGCACATCGGATACAAAAGCACCCAACATGATGACGAAATCACTTCCTTTTTATCTTTTATTGTAATTCAACCACTGGTATACTGTTTGTAGTAAGTTTCTGGAAATCTTGTATCACTTAAAATTATGCCTAGATAGACTTTTAAAGGTTATGTTGAACTTGAGAATACGGTTTCAGATGTAAGTATAGATTCTCAAAAGTTCTCCAATGCATTATATATTCATTTCTGCCCGTCACTAATCATATGCAGATTGGAAAGAGAGAAAAAAATCATCAAAACTCCAGAAAATTTGGTTTATTTGTGACCTAGAGCTCAGCTGGAAAGTAAGTTTGCTGCACAAGCCAGTGGGAAATGGTACAAACTTTTAAATGTTACGCTGCGCAAATAAAAACACTGGTGTTTTTACAAGGACATTTTAACATAAAAATCTAAACATAAAAATCCATATACTAAATACAGTAATGGCTTCATATGTAGGATGCTACATTTCTTCTGGCCTCGAGAACATGATTGTATCCGATCATTTAAAAACTAGGTTCGTGTTAAAAAGAAGCATTTCGATTCCTGTCTGAAAACCCAGTGAGTAGGTGTAACTATAGTGCCCTGTGGAAAGTGCCAAAAACCTGTTCAGCAATACAATTGAAAAAAGTAAAAAATAAACATCTAACCCTGAACATAATGTAGATGTTTTACAAATACGAACATTTGATGAAACTCGTTCCGTCTTCAAGTACAACTGTCGAAATGCGCAACATCTCCTTCCAGTTGTGGCCAATCTCTGCTTTATGATTTCCGAGGATTCCCTAAATAATAACAGCTGAATGCGATGCTAAGATGATCCCTTATGCAAGTTCACTGTTGATCGCTTTCCCAGAACAGTACTTGCTCTAATTATCGCAATTACGGGACGTTAACATCACGATTCATAGGTATTTCGTAGCCGTCCGTTTGTGAGGTACTTTTTCTTGAAAATCACTTGATCGAGGATTTAGCATTGATGGGACTGAAATTTCTGGAAGGTTGATCTGGGAAATCGTTTCTTCGAGGAACGGATAATGTGGAATTTTTACAACATGATTTATTTGGGATGTTTGCGGGACCATATCCAGGAATGGATAATCGAGGTTCCACTGTATTCAAAGAACGGTTTGTGACAGTATTTATAGCTAGAATAAATAAATAAATAAATAAATAAATAAATGAATAAATAAATAAATAAATAAATAAATAAATAAATAAATAAATAAATAAATAATGGTTCATGTTTGTGGGTTACTGTAGTCGCGTCCTAGTTCGTGAACCATGGGCAACGGCTGAGTGGCCTAGTAAGTGGTCCTGAGAGTCGGGATACCAGTCGCTATGGAATGAGAGTGGGCATCTCGGACATATTCTGAGTCATAGCCATCCTTGTGCTCAGGCGGCTAGGACTATACAATTCACCGGTGGTCCATAACCCATTAGAGGAGAGATCCTCACTTGGACTATGTGCAAGTAGGGTAGCATCCTGCTTCATGAATTTACCGAGCTCAGAAAATTTTAAGCAAGCGTCGGACCTATGGGAGTAATAGAGTCCCACTCCCATTTGACAGATGAGGGACTCCTTGGAAACAACTTGGCGAACGAAATGGAATTCGTTGGGGAGCTATTAATGGGGCTTATGGAAGAAAGAAAATAGAACTGGCTGAGTCAGCAAAGAGGATGCATCTGGATGTGCTAGGAGTAACTGATATTCGGGTAAGGGGAGATAAAGAGAAAGAGATAGGAGATTATAAGTGGTACTTGACGGGTGTTAGAAAGGGAAGGGCAGAGTCTGGGGAAGGGCTCTTTATCAGGAATATCATTGCACGCAACATAGTTTCTGTTAGGCACGTAAATGAGCGAATGATGTGGGTAGATTTGTCAGTTGGAAGAATTAGGACAAGAATTGTGTCCGTGTATTCACCATGTGAGGGTGCAGATGAGGATGAAGTTGACAAGTTTTATGAAGCATTGAGTGACATCGTGGTCAGGGTCAACAGCAAGGGTAGAATAGTGCTAATGGGCGATTTCAATGCGAGAGTTGGGAATAGAACTGAAGGATACGAAAGGGTGATTGGTAAATGTGGGGAAGATATGGAAGCTAATGGGAATGGGAAGTGTTTGCTGGACTTCTGTGCTAGTATGGTTTTAGCTGTTACGAATACATTCTTCAAGCATAAGGCTATTCACCGCTACACATGGGAGGCTAGGGGTACCAGATCCATAATAGACTATATCTTAACAGACTTCGAATTCAGGAAATCTGTTAGGAATGTACGAGTTTTTTGTGGATTTTTCGATGATACAGACCACTATCTGATCTGTAGTGAACTAAGTATCTCTAGGCCGAGGGTAGAGAAAGTGAAATCTGTCTGCAAACGAATAAGGGTAGAAAATCTCCAGGACGAGGAAATTACACAGAAGTACATGGATATGATTAGTGAGAAGTTTCGAACAGTAGACAGTAAGCAGGTTCAGGATATAGAAAGTGAATGGGTGGCATAGAGGGATGCTGTAGTAGAAACAGCAAGGGAATGCCTAGGAACAACTGTGTGTAAGGATGGGAAAAGGCGAACATCTTGGTGGAATGATGAAGTGAAAGCAGCTTGTAACCGTAAAAAGAAGGCTTATCAGAAATGGCTCCAAACAAGGGCCGAGGCAGACAGGGATTTGTACGTAGATGAAAGAAACAGAGCAAAACTAATAGTTGTTGAATCCAAAAAGAAGTCATGGGAAGATTT
Source organism: Anabrus simplex (assembly GCF_040414725.1). Lineage (NCBI taxonomy): Eukaryota > Metazoa > Arthropoda > Insecta > Orthoptera > Tettigoniidae > Anabrus > Anabrus simplex. The sequence continues at coordinate 124,771,724 of NC_090272.1, read as the reverse complement.
TGGTAATAACCTGGAAAGGCTAGGTCAAGCAGCAGGGAAACCTTTCTGGACAGTAATAAAGAATCTTAGGAAGGGAGGGAAAAAGTAAATGAACAGTGTTTTGAGTAATTCAGGTGAACTCATAATAGATCCCAGGGAATCACTGGAGAGGTGGAGGGAATATTTTGATCATCATCTCAATGTAAAAGGAAATCATCCTGGTGGTGTTGCAAACAGCCAAGCTCATGGGGAGGAGGAAAATGATGTTGGTGAAATTATGCTTGAGGAAGTGGAAAGGATGGTAAAAAAAACTCCATTGTCATAAGGCAGCAGGAACAGATGAAATTAGACCTGAAATGGTGAAGTATAGTGGGAAGGCAGGGATGAAATGGCTTCACAAAACAGTAAAATTAGCGTGGAGTGTTGGTAAGGTACCTTCAGATTGGACAAAAGCAGTAATTGCACCTATCTATAAGCAAGGGAACAGGAAGGATTGCAACAACTATCGAGGTATCTCATTTATTAGTATACCAGGCAAAGTATTCACTGGCATCTTGGAAAGGAGGGTGCGATCAGTCGTTGAGAAGAAGTTGGATGAAAACGAGTGTGGTTTCAGACCACAGAGAGGCTGTCAGGATCAGATTTTCAGTATGCGCCACGTAACTGAAAAGTGCTACGAGAGGAATAGGCAGTTGTGTTTATGTTTCGTAGATCTAGAGAAAGCATATGACAGGGTACCGAGGGAAAAGATGTTCACTATACTGGGGGACTATGGAATTAAAGGTAGATTATTAAAATCAATCAAAGGCATTTATGTTGACAATTGGGCTTCAGTGAGAATTGATGGTAGAATAGGTTCTTGGTTCAGGGTACTTACAGGGGTTAGACAAGGCTGTAATCTTTCACCTTTGCTGTTCGTAGTTTACATGGATCATCTGCTGAAAGGTATAAAATGGCAGGGAGGGATTCAGTTTTTTTTTTGCTAGTTGCTTTACGTCGCACCGACACAGATAGGTCTTTTGGCGACGATGGGACGGGAAAGGGCTAGGAGTTGGAAGGAAGCGGCCGTGGCCTTAATTAAGGTACAGCCCCAGCATTTGCCTAGTGAAAATGGGAAACCTCGGAAAACCATTTTCAGGGCTGCCGACAGTGGGGTTTTAACTTACTATCTCCCGAATACTTGATACTGGCCGCACTTAAGCGACTGCAGCTATCAAGCTCGGTAGGGATTCAGTTAGGTGGAAATGTAGTAAACAGTTTGGCCTATGCTGACGACTTGGTCTTAATGGCAGACTGTGCCGAAAGCCTGCAGTCTAATATCTTGGAACTTGAAAATAGGGGCAATGGGCAATGAGTATGGTATGAAAATTAGCCTCTCGAAGACTAAATTGATGTCAGTAGATAAGAAATTCAACAGAACTGAATGTCAGATTGGTGATACAAAGCTAGAACAGGTCGATAATTTCAAGTATTTAGGTTGTGTGTTCTCCCAGGATGGTAATATAGTAAGTGAGATTGAATCAAGGTGTAGTAAAGCTAATGCAATGAGCTCGCAGTTGCGATCAGCAGTATTCTGTAAGAAGGAAGTCAGCACCCAGATGAAACTATCTTTACATCATTTTTTTTCAGACCAACTTTGCTTTACGGGAGCGAATGCTGGGCGGACTCAGGATATCTTATTCATAAGTTAGAAGTAACAGACATGAAAGCAGCAAGAATGATTGCTGGTACAAACAGGTGAGAACAATGGCAGGAGGGTACTCGGAATGAGGAGATAAAGGCTAATTTAGAAATGAACTCGATGGATGAAGCTGTATGCATAAACCGGCTTCGGTGGTGGGGTCATGTGAGGCGAATCAAGGAGGATAGGTTACCTAGGAGAATAATGGACTCTGCTATGGAGGGTAAGAAAAGTAGAGGGAGACCAAGACGACGATGGTTAGACTCGGTTTCCTACGGTTTAAAGATAAGAGGTATAGAAGTAAATGAGGCCACAACACTAGTTGCAAATCGAGGATTGTGGCGACGTTTAGTAAATTCTCCGAGGCTTGCAGACTGAACGCTGAAAGGCATAACAGTCTATAATGATAATGTATTTATGTAATAAATAAATAAATAAATAAATAAATAAATAAATAAATAAATAAATAAATAAATAAATAAATAAATAAATAAATAAATAAATAAATAAATACATAAATAAATAAATGTATGTTCAGAATTTAAACAGTCTGTCTCATTTCATATGGTATAAATTAGAAAGATTATTGCTTTAATAATTATAAAATATAACTCAATAATAATAATAATAATAATAATAATAATAATAATAATAATAATACGAAGAAGAAGAACTCACTTTTATAACAGGTCACCATGAAGGGCTAAATTCTGATATTTTCAAGTGAATAAAATTCAGACTCACTCACAATTGGGAATGTTAATACCAGCAGGTATGCCACTTCCAGCAAAGGTCAACACATCCAACGATGTGAAGTCTGGTCTCAAAAAGGCATCTTTTTCAAAGGATTTAGGCCAGGGAAGTTCTAATAACAGCCCTTCAGCTTGGTTCACCAGTTGAGCAAACTTAGCAGACATTTTCTTGTTCACCATAGCCACAAATCCTTCAAACTCCCCCCGCATTCCAGCAGGATCTCGGTAGGTTTCTATAAATCCTATGTAGCTGCAAAAGTAAAATACACTGAATAACTGTTGTTAAAAAGGAAAATCTTCCTTTTCATTCATAAAAACAGATAAATATTAGTAATCAACCACTACAGATTGCTTAAAGGTGAGATACCTTATATGTACTGTATCTGAATAGTATCTTACAACAATACAGCAAGGGTTTAGTTCTATGCTGAACATTAATAATGCAAGCAACTTTCTAGCATGCAGCTAGCAATGTGATTATTACAGCAGAAAACTAACCAGATGACATTACTTCCAAAACTAAAATTCTCAAACTCTCAACGCTGACTGACATATGACACACAGGTGCCAACAATATTTCTAACCTTGGATGAACACAAGGATGTAGTTCCATGTCTCAACTGGCATTGTCCTTAGAAGCAAAGGAACCCTGCCAGTAGATTTTGTGCTAGGTCAAAGAACACTTTTTTTTAATGGACAAAATTTTGGCACTCCTGCATATCTAAAGTATGTTTCTGAAAGGTTATTCAACATGATTACAGCATTATTAATATTGATTTGACATAGCAAATAGTGATGTGAAGAGCCTAATATTTCAATTCCTTTAAAAATCATGCCAGCGTTTTCCGGGCTTGTAGGCCGTGGTCCAGGAGTGAGTGAATGTCCCGACGTTTCACCGAAGACTGCGTTCGGCATTGTCAAGGATTCCGACTGACTTCGATAGCAGCGAAGCTCTCAGTGGAATGAAGTGCTGTTGTAATTCCACCTCATTATATAGTGCAGGATGCAGTACGCTGCTCGCCTATTGGCTGCCATGGTGGTGGCAGGGGGGGGGGGGGGGGGGCGGTCGCTGATTGGCTGTTCTTCGGCCAATGGTTGAAGAGTTAGGGAGCCCGGTGTACATTGACCTGCCTCAGCAAAGACAGGCAACTGATCACCCATTGCTTTTTTCTGGTCTGCCGCGGCTACTGTGTCCTTCAGGATTTAAAGCTTTCAGGACTGGAAACCAGGCTTTGTTTACCTGTTTAGATTCCTCCTTACGGTTGAAGCTGTTGGTGTGCTTCAGGATTTCAATGGCTTCCCTCTGTAGCCTGGCGTGATAAGACACAGTAGTCGACAGGACTTCGGTGTCACTGTACTGTATGTCAAGGCCTGCTAGCTCTATCTGTCTGTCCTAGCCAGCTATGTCTGTTATACTCCTTCAATCGTGTGGCGATGCTGCGTTTGGTAGTGCCTACGTACACCTGGCCGCAGCTGCACGGGATCTTGTAGACACCTGCTGTGGAGAGAGGACAGCGCTTGTCTTAGGCAGATCTAAGCAGTTCCTGGGTTTTCTTCATTGGCCTGTATATGGTTTTAACCCCATGGGGCTCCAGTAGCCTCCCTACTCTGTCAGTTATTTTCTCAATGTACGCCAGAAAGGCTTTAGCTGCCTGCTGCTCCTCTTCTTTCTTCTTGGTTGCTGGACGTCTGGGATGGAGTGCTCGCTGGATATCTTTATGGCTGTACTCGTTAGCGAGTAGGGCCCTATTGATGTGGCTGAGTTCCTTGTTTAAGTGCTGAGGTCGACAAATTCTCTTAGCACGGTCGGCTAGCGTCTTAATCACTCCGTATTTTTGTCGCGGGTGGTGGTTGGACGTCTTCTGAAGATAACGGTCTGTGTAGTTCAGCTTGCGGTATACTGTATGTCCCAAGTTTAAATCGGCAGTCTTCATTACCAGAACATCGAGGAAAGGAAGCTTCCCCTAGTTTTCTCTCTCCATAGTAAACTGAATATTGGTGTTAATGCTATTCAGATGCTGTAGAAACAGCTGTAATTGTTCCTTTCCGTGGCTCCAGATCACAAAGGTGTCATCTACGAAGCGCAGCCACACCTTAGGTTTCAGTGGTCGGTCTCAAGTGCTGTTTCTTCAAACTTTTCCATATAGAAATTTGCTATCACTGGACTCAAGAGGACTCCCCATGGCGATGCCGTCCACTTGTTCATAGAAATTGCCATTCCACAGGAAATAGCTTGTCGTGAGGCAGTGCTTGAACAAGTTGGTAATGTCCTCGGGAAAAATCTGAGTGATGTGGTCCAGGGCCTCATTCACAGGTACCTTAGGTAAGAATGAGACCATGTCAAAGCTGACAAGCAGGTCTTCAGCTTCTAACTGGATGTTATTCAGCTTTTCTACGAAGTGGCCCAAATCTCTGACGTACGACTGTGTGCCACCAATGTAGGGTTGTAGTAAGGTGGCCAGATGTTTAGCAATATCGTAGTTCGGTGATCCAATAGCACTCACGATGGGTCATAGAGGTACATTGTCCTTGTGTATCTTGGGTAAGCCATATAGCCTCAGAGGTAGAGCTTCCCTTCTGGATATTTCCCTCTTCACACTGCCTGGCAATGAAGAGGCCTTAATAAGGCTGTTGGTGTTACAAAGAACCCGATTGGTTGGATCTACTGTCTGCAGTAGGTCTCTGGGTCCAAAATCTCCGACATCTTCGCAGTGTAATCATTAGTAGCCATGATGACAGTGGCATTCCCTTTATCCGCGGGAAGACTGAGTACACTCTCGTCCATGTTCAGAGTTTTGATGGCCTTCCTCTCTTGAGCCGTGAGGTTGCTCTTCGGTGCTGGTGACTTTCTCAGTATCTGTCAGACTTCGTGGTGGATTTCTTCTGCCTGGTCAGATGGTAAATTGCGAATAGCAGCTTCGATATTCGCGACAATCTCCTCTATGGGAATTGAAGGAGCGGTAACCGCAAAGTTTCCTCCTTTAGCCAGTGGAGAGGTTTCTGCCTCTGACAGGCAACGGTTGGTCAGGTTGATGATTGTCCGTGAGGTATCCAAGGTAGGAATAGTTTTAGGCGCGGGACGGTTCTGTTGATATCGCTCAAACTTATTCTTCTGCTGGTTGGTCTGTCGAAGTCATGGAAGAGTAAGTGATACGATCTGCTTTTCCCCAGTCCTGTGGTGAGAGTGTGGTGCTCAGAAGATAATGCAGCTGTAAAAGTGCCTGGGACATCGGACCATGGTTTGACGAGAGAATCAAACGTGGTACCAAGGTGGACATCACAACATCCGACTACAGGGAACTCAACGTGTAGCTCCCTGAACTACACGTTCTCCAATCCAGTCCAGTGTTCCAGTAATACAGGGGATATAAGTGCTTTAAAAACTTTGTGGTTCCACCAGACTAACTTTTCATTTGTGGAACAGTAAAATCAGTGATTTTGGCGTGGGTAGCTCGACGAACACTATAAACTTAAACTAGAATCATTCGGTCTAATGCAACTGTTTAAAGGTCAAGACTGAACTTTACAAGAAAAACTTTATTTTCTACTTTCACAATTTTGCGAATCTCAGTGTTAAATTTAGGTAAACTATAAGCATAGATTTGCGTTTCAAATGCTATAAACTCAAAAACAGAATTCAAGTGATAAAATATTTTATTTTCCATTCACTAAATGAACTTATTTCAAGAGAGACATTATCAGAAGAATTCATTACCCTAACCCTTTTGCTCTCAGGCTATTTTCACCAGTCAAGCCCAAAATACTCAGACCATTTTTCATGATTGTGCATGTTAAAATGAAAAAAAATGTTGTATAAAGAAATCGCCAGATACAAAATTTTTAAAAATCACAATAGTACACTATTCAATATAGTTTTAGGAAAAAAATCCTAATTTGTTCATGGCATATTTTACTACAAAAAAATTGAGAATTAGAAAATATATTTCAAAAAATAAAAATTGGTTTTCAAATACTAAAAAAGTAATCTGTTCTTTAGTTATATCGTTGTTCAGTCTTTCTGAAAATAAGAGCATGTAATTCTGTATAACATGATATAACTTTGTTTTTTGTATTCTTATTTAGTCGTGAGTTATAGCATTTGACATAAAGAAATGTACACGTACCTTCCGGGGTCAGCATTTGTGTTTTGGAAGATATTCTCCTGTTATCACTACCAGTAAAATCCGAATCACTCTTCTTCTTTATCTACAGATTTTTCCACACCTGTGGGGTTGCGGGTGTGAACTGTGTCGCACATGTGGATATGGCTCTGTTTTATGGTCGGATGCCCTTGCTGACACCAATCCTGTATGGAGGCATGTAATCACTATAAGCGTGTTTCTGTGGTTGTTTGTAGTGTAGTGTGTTGTCTGAATATGAAGAGGAAAGTGTTGGTAAAACACAAACACCCAGTCCCAGTGTCAGAAGAATTAATCAAAGGCGATTAAAATCCCCGACCCGGCCGGAAATCAAACCCGTGCCCTCTGAACCAAAGGCCTCAACGCTGACCATTCATCTAATGAATCGGACTAAAATCCTAATCACAATCGGCTATAAAGTCACTGTCATCATCTAAACCATCTAAATAATCCAAAACACTGGAATTATTTAGCCTAGAACTTGACCCAGCCATTTAAAAAAATTAGGCCTACTTGTGGCACAAAAATCAAATAACGCGAAATGTTAAACTAAACTTCACTTGAGAACACCAATAAATGTTCAATATATAAACAAAATATAATAAACAATAAATTACTATTAAAATGGAAACAATAAAACGAAGGAAAACAAGTATTTTGAAGCTTAAAGGAGACTATACCGCAAGCAGCACACTTCAACTCGCCATGCAGTAAACATATGCGGTTTGATAACTTCATTTGTTCCAAACAGATGAGCTTAGTGTCTCTATCTCGCAAGAAAAGTGTAAACTAAATCCAAAAGCTACTATTGCTGTCATTTCCTGACATCTGGGAGTCCATTAAGGTACTAATAAAATCATCCAAACACAGAGCTGATAGATCGGTACGTTGAGTGTTTTAAGCAATACCACTCGAACCGATAGATCGGCTCGCTGAGCGTATAAGAGTTAAGATACAATTTATTTTCATTTAGGAATAATTCTAAAGACTTGGAGAAAAGTTCATCATTTTGACAAGCCTATGTGCATGATAAATACTTTACTTTCGATAACTAGCCATTTTCAATATAGAAATCATTATCAAGAAAAATGATAGGGAATTAACCTTTCGAGTTCAATAGAAAGAATAAATGTTATTAAAGAAAAATATACCATCATTCCGCACATACCTCTCTGTACTGCTTCATAAGAACCCGAAACCCCGTTGACAAACCTCATGCCTAATTGTTCCTGGTACAGTATATATTTTTGTCCACAGGTTTGTGCTATTTATGTGCAAGTATCTGCTTGTTATTATGTGTCTTGTGTTGTTTAATTACGGGATTATTAGCTCGATAGCTAATTTGCTGGTGACCCAGTTCTGTCTGGTCCAATATGCATATGAGTGCAGACTCATATAGTAGAATCAGTGTTTTATTTTTAAGATAATGTTGGGGAACCACCCTGTACCAATGTGTTTTATTATGTGTATCCTATTATGTCGGAGTGTAAATTTAGATAATTATTTTGTACTAGTGTATTAGTATTTCCTCAACATTACATGAACGGTTGAAATTGATGCCCAAGGGCAAATGGACTTTGGTACTTCATTATTATTTGGTACTTCATCATTATTACGCAACACAGATCGAATCCACATGCAAATATAATTTGTAACTTTATTTTCGGGTCGTTGCTCACTTTTCCTTTTAGATTTTTATATTTTGTTATGTATTTCGTTTCAAGTGCGAGTCACAGTTGTACGACCGATTTTGGGGGTCGAGTTTACTAAGTTTATCTTGATTTTCAATTAGTATGGACCATATTTATGTTTTTGGACCAATAAATCCATTCTATCCCTTATATATATTTCTCATTTCAAGATATGCCTCCATATCTCCTGTCCATATACTAATTAGTATAAGAGTATTTATTCTTTCAGCCATTTTCGGACATCACCACGCGCTCAACCACCCCTCTGAGTTAGCCAGATTTAAGGACAGGAAAGGTGCAGTATAGAGATAATGTACAAAATGTATTATGCACCTATATTGACCTATGTGGCCGAGACCTGGACAATGATAAGTAGGGTGGAGAATAGAATTCATTCCAGTGAAATGAAATACCTACGAAGTATGACAGGAAAGACGAGGAAAGACAGACTGAGAAACGAAGATGTGAGAAAGGAGGTCAGAATGGAAAGCTTAAATGAGAGAATTGATAGGAGTAAACTACGATGGTTTGGATATGTAAAGAGGATGGTAGAGGAAAGAATACCAAAACAGATGACGGAAATGAAGTTCAAGGAAAAGAGAGCGAGAGGGAGACCTAGAACAACGTAGACCGATTAAATAAAGAGAAGTAAAAAAAGAAAAAACATGGACTCGGAAAAAATTATGGAAGAGGAATGGTGGATGGGAGAGAGGAAGGTGGAGAAATGCCATAAATACCCCGATTCGGCAGGAGCTAGATAAGGGGAAAGGAGGATGATAATGTCACTACTACTGGTTTAATCATTCCTATCCTGATGTTTTACGCACTGCCCGAGAAATCTTGGGAACAGAAGCAGCTTTTGGGTGGTTAGCCCGTGTGCATTTGCAGAGTTTCGCCCAGACGTGAAATTTGGGCTCATCACTTAGATTGGCACGCCCCTCCAAGACCCTGAAACTGCCCTAGATTTGAACATACATCTTAAGTATGTAATAAAGTTTAACTTCTTCAAAGTACAAATCATTAACTGCTTAGGGTCATTCAGTGTCTGTATTTCTCAAGATCTTCATATACTTTGTTTTCTCTTGATTTATACCCAGCTTTGCTGTTAATGCTACTTTCTGTAGTAGAGTGAACTGTTTCTTCAATATGTTCACAGATCATCCAGGTAACAGAACACACAGGCATAAGCCAGATATTGCCTTGTTCTGATAAATATTGTTCCATTTGGACTTATGTTTGAGTTTCTTATGATTTTGTGCAACTGTAGATTAAACAGGATAATTGACAATGTATGTTTTAAAATTCTTTTCACATGAAATTATGAATTTATGATTTTCTTAACGTCTTTCAAGTCAGATTCAGTTTCTTTTTTTAATTCCTCGATTCTGTACAGTTTTATATCCACAGAAACATATGCCTATTTAAAAATCTCTGAAAATAAATTAAAATCAAGGCCATATTCAAACAATTTCTATTTATCCTTCAAAACTGAAATTAACTGTATGCTGTTGATCATCCTGACAAAATAATCATTGGTCCTGCAGGATTAAATTGTTGAGAAACTGGGAAGATAGATTCCAAATTGATCCAGTCACAATGCTTTGTAACAAAACACAATTAAAATGAATGCTTCTTATTATTACTTTAAGTTCTAAGGATTCAGAAGTCCCAGCAGCAGTTGTCTGAACCAGATTTTTAATAAGAACCCAGTAATTCAGAATTGTTGCAATAAGAATATACAGTACAGTTAGTTTTGTCAATTTAGATAGACTGTTTAACATACTCTCACGGATATAGATATCAGCCATACAAACGAGGAACCCACCCCACTCTGAGATTAGGGAAAGCACAACATTATTAAAATCATTGCCACACTACATCTACTGTAGTTTGCATGCACAATATTAGCTACTAATGGAAAATCCTGTCCACAAGAGAACAATTTACCCTTGGGTGGTAAGAAAATAATCTACCCCTGAATAGGAAGATCTACAGGAGTTATATCTCACAAAGTGGTCATAGTCTGAGTTAACAAAATGATCAAAGCAGACTCTTTAACTTGCACCAAATGAAGAACAATCACTGTGCTTATCACAAACGCTCACTCCATGCAAGTCAAAAGTGAGCACCGTCAATGTAGTGAACCATTCATTTTATTATATCAGTTGTCAACATAATTTACCTCTCTTACAAAAACTTACTATATAACATCTTCTATTACTGATTATTTTTTATTTATTAATATCTAATCTTTTATTATTTCATGACAATCGTCAATAAATTATATGTATGTAATAGCTATTTTTTATTGTAATGTTAATTCATAAGACACTAACAGTCAATAGCCTGGCACGATACAAAGGACAAGATCCCTCTGTGGGTGAGGCAGTAGAATACATCCATGGTGTCCCCTGCCTATCATAAGAGGCGACTGAAAGGGGGACCAGGGGCTCTGAACTTTTAAGCGTGGGTTGGCGACCACGGTTCCCTTACTTGAGTCTGGCATTGCTATTAATTACTTCCGTCAGGTTCCTTGCTTTTATCTTTCCAATACGACCTCCCTTGGTTAACTCGTGTTCTTTTCTGAGCCTGACTGTATTAGGTTCGCAAGGTCTACAGAGTATTTAATTTTCATGCCCTTTGTGCCCTTGTCTTTTTTTTTTACCTCTTCCGTTTTCATTTCTGATTAGTGTTAATAGAGAATGGTTCCCCAGATGTACTTCCTCTTAAAACAGTAATCATGACTACCGAAGACAAAGAAGTGTTCAGTAAGAGAATAATCCCTTCTGTCACAGCCAGGATAATGCTAGAAAGATAAAGTGCAGGGAGTTGTATTATGCAAATAACCTATCTTCATAAAGAAAATAGAGAATATTACTCATACTATTTCATGGAGTTGTATTTCTCCAAAATTTGTGTGGCATCTCCTCAAAATATGATTTCTCATAAGGTCAATTTGAAAAGAAGATGTGATGGGGTGTTACTTATCCATTATAAAGAGATGTGTATGTGCTTGTCCTTGATCACAGGTACAGTATGTGCATATTAGCTGTCTCATAACCTCCGCAGAGAGACAATTTGTAGAATTTATTTTGTCATTGTTACTTTACTGGAGCTGTCTTGTAACCTGTTAATTTATTTCTGTACCTGGGAAACCTTCAGAAGAGGGATGAGTAGATTCTCTATAGTAAATATGAGCAGTTCTGTACTTCTTTAAAGTATGAGGAAGCATTTAGTTTATTAAAACTTCTTGTGTTCTTTTATTTAATTGTACAAGTTTGTCCATTGCAACTTAGAAGCCTCAAAAGCACATTTACAGGTTTGGCTAAGGTAATGCCTACCATGTCAATTGGATTCCCGAATTAACAGACTTGACCCACAATAATTAACTTTAACAATCATAACATTCAATTTATTTTTGAATTTATATTTAATTTACTTGGAAGGCTGTCTTCCTTGCATCCACAATACGTAGTCAAATAATCTAATTATATCGTGGAGTTTCAGAAGGACTGTACAGCCGCTCATACAAAGAATGAGAGCATGATATTGTAAAAGTTCTTCACACATACACTTATAACATGCATTATGTCACACCAACACAGATAGGTCATATGGGGATGATGGAATAAGAGAGGGCTAGCAGTGGGAGGAAGCGACTGTGGCCTTAAGTAAGGTACAGCTCTTGCCTGGCTCCGCGGTGTAGGGGGCAAAGCGTCCGCCTGTCACTCGGCAGCCCCGGGTTCGATTCCCGGCCGGGTCAGGAGTTTTTAATTGTAATGATTAATATCCCTGGCCTGGGGACTGGGTGTTTGTGATGTCCTTAATCTTCCTTTCCTCACAGACAACATTCCACACTACCGCCATTCCAATTACACACAGGTTCATACAATATGGTGCTGTAGGGGCAAAAGATCCACATGGGTCGACGCCGCGAACAAATAGCATTTTTATTTACAAATAAAATAATAAATAAGGTACAGCTCAAGCATTTGCCTGGTGTGAAAATGGGAAACCATGGAAAACCATCTTCAGGGGTGCTGACAATAGGGTTCGAACCCACTATCTCCTGAATGCTATGTGATCCAAACCGTACAGACATTTGCATGGTGATACACTTTTCTTAGAAACAATTGAACATTTAGATATAATGTTTGCTGTGGGTATCCGTAGGGTTCATTTCTATATGGGAGGTGAATTATATTTTGATATTCATTAAAATTAAGTCTGATAAAATACTGAATGCAAGGATGCGCTCATTTTTTCTTTGAGTGACTATGCACATTTTTCTTCTTCTTCTTCTTCTTCTTCTTCTTCTTCTTCTTCTTCTTATTATTATTATTATTATTATTATTATTATTATTATTATTATTATATATTCGTTTAGCCCCTTAAGGAGCACGTGGAACCATTAAATAGCACTGGTATTCTTCATCTTCTTGTTCTTCTTATCTTCCCAAAACTTCCTCATCCTTTCACTATGGGCCTGCCGTTTTTCTTGTGTCCATGAGTTTTCGAGTTTCAAGCTTTTCTCAGATGGATTCTTGGGTGCAAATTTATGGCTGTTGATCTTTAGTCTGTATGTATTCCTTGTGGTTGCCATTGGATTATCATTATTATTATTATTATTATTATTATTATTATTATTATTATTATTATTATTATTATTATTATTATTATTTTCTAGCCTATTTCAATCCACTGCTGGATGTAGGCCTCTTCCATAAGCTTCCATCGTCTTCGGTCTTGAGCCACTTGGAACCAGCGTGTTTCAGTCAACAGTTTTATGTCATCGAGCCATCTCTTCTGGGGTCTTCCAATGCCTCTTGTAGCCTGTTGTAGTCTTGTCGAGCTATGTGCCCTACCCATTGCCATCTTAGTCTTGCTACTCTTTCCAAGATGTCTGTTACATTCGTTCTTCTCCTGATGTCCTCTGAACGGATCTTATCCCTAAGAGTGATCCCTAGAATCTGTCGCTCCATGGCTCGTTGTGTTCGCTGAAGCTTGCAAGCACTTGCCTTAGTCAGGGTCATCGTCTCCAGACTGTAAGTAGTAACTGGCAGCATGCATATATTATAAACCTTGGTCTTCAGGTTAATTGGAACATTCTTGTTGGTCAAGATGAATCTTAGTTTTCAGAATGCTATCCAACTCATACCTATTCTGCAAGGAATTTCTGCACGTTGATTGTCTTTTCCAAGTTTTATCTTGTGTCCAAGATAGATGTACACATCAACAGCTTCTATATATTGGTTTCCCATTTTAAGCAGTTGACTGTCTGGGCTTAGTATTTTCATTTTACCAATGTTCATTTCCAAAACAATCTTAGCAGAGGCAGTTTTTAATTCTTGGATCATGTTTTCTAGCTCTTCTAGATTTTTACTTATGCGCACAATGTCATCGGCAAAACGCAGGTGGTTCAAATATAACTCACTATATTTGAGTGACCATACACCTTCTCTTATATACAGAAAATAACATTAGTAAAATACAGTAGTCTTCATATTTTCTTTTTTTACAAGTTGCTTTACGTCGCTCCAACACAGACAGGTCTTATGGCGACGATGGGACAGGAAGGGGCTAGGAATGGGAAGGAAGCAACCGTGGACTTAATTAAGGTACAGCCTCAGCATTTGCCTGGTGTGAAAATGGGAAACCACGGAAAACCATTTTCAGGGCTGCCGACAGTGGAGTTCGAACGCACTATCTCCCGAATACTGGATACTGCCCTCACTTAAGCGACTGCAGCTATCGAGCTCAGTTTCATATTTTTTCATATCTGCCTTAATATGAAGCAAAATAAAGATGATTATTGAATATTACAAGTAATCTTATATTTATTTTTTCCTATAAAAACTGTCAGAAGCAATAATCTACTTTTGAATGATAATAAAGTTATTATAGGTATTATTTTCATTATAATTTCGAATTACTCACGTTTCAATAACGGGCCCGATATCTTTAATCCAGTATCGAGATCCTTCTTTGTGGTCATTTAGTGATCCTGAACTGAAGCTCTTTATATATTGGTCCAACATATTCCGTTCATTGTTATTGGCTGCATATTCCTGTAAAGACAACATAGCACTAAAATTTTTAACATTTCTAGCTCATTAAAATTTTTCATTTAGCTTCTCTATTCTTGGGATGAAGGGATGAAGTAACAAACCACAGTATTTTACACTCTAAAACTGAAAGCACTGATTAAAAGGTATTCATTTTAGTCAAGCTACATTTCAAAATACAGTAAATGGAAGCTAAATAATAAATGAACACACTAATGAAGGCAGTCAAAAAATGTTGTGCATTTAAGGATTAAAACAACCATTTACACACTGCTGAACTATTGAAATTAATTTAGTAAAGAGTGGCATGAGTATTCAGCTATACCAGGTGAATCAGATGTCCCTACCAATATTTTCTTCTGAAGCCCAACAAACGTGTGAGATTGTGGTGAGATCAATATTTCTCTGCTAGTATCCCATATGTTACTGATGCACTTTCAAAATGAAAGTCTAGAACTATGATGAGGTGACACGGAGAAATTATGAAACAGCAAGCTGGTGGAGTAATGTACTCTAAGGCATTCTTAGCCCTAGAACCAGCAAGCATCGATGAATCCTCTGTTTGCCTATTTCTTTAGTGGCAGAGTCAATTTTTCCATGCATTTTTATTTCTTAATTTAGTAGAATTGTTCCACAAACGGATGGCGTGACATGTCTTGCCTTGTGATCCTAGAAGTTTACAGATGTTTCTTACTCATTTTCATCCTTGTATAGTTTCCTTGGAAACAAATGAGCGGCACACTGCTATACGAATCAAAACACATCGTGCTGTACTTGTTATCGCTACCACTCTTATTTTGAGGCTGTAATTATATGTATTAGGGAGTTAAAGCGCACCTTTGTTGTTGATGTAATTTACGTCTACAATATTTTTGTTTTAGTTAGCTTGTATGTAGCATAGCCGTAATAACATTTATGATAACATAAGTTCATACACCCACATGGGTTATAACATGGCTCATAGAAGTTCGTTGGCTGAAAAACTGTGTGTTTGGCTGGACAAAAGTGATGGTTCTGATTCTAAAAACATAGGTGATTTTGTGAGCAATGAAGATGGTGAACAAGGAAATATTAGAGAAATATCTTTTGATACCGATAGTGAAAGTGATGATGACAGTGCTCAACTACCTGCCACCAGCAGATGGTCCAGAGTTATAACTCCTCCACAAGTTGCCTCACATGACTTTCTAGTGGGAAATCCTGGCCCACAAAATACTCCAGGTAACAATGCAATGCCTACTGAGTATTTCTACTTGTTCTTCACAACATAAGTTTGGTCAATGTTAGTGAAGGAAACTAACAAGTATGCCTCAAAATTCCTCTCCGAACACACAGATTACACTAGCCAACATGATTTTGCGGTAAAAGAGAAAATATGTAATTCTTATGGAAATCGCTGTCCTGATTCCGAAAATGATGCTATTTTTTTTTCCTATCACGTCTATTTTTGACGCAATTCGGTTTTTTAGTATCTGCATGAATTTGTAAGATGTAATGTTGAGAGATGTTCTCGCGCAACTATTTTTAGAAAACAATTATGTGATTTGATTTGTTATTGTTTGCATTTTATTATAGGTTTATTGCTGTCTAAATATTCATTTTGTAGTTGGGGGTTTCCTGGTAAATTCATAACAAACTCCCTCAGATACGCAATTGACCGCAAGGTATGTAGGATTGAAAATAAGACAGTTGAGAGTTTGTCTTTCATCTTAGACCACTTGAATAAACAGATAAAGCAGTTTCCTTTCAAAGATAACAGCCCGAAAGTATTATACTCAAGAAGATGAACTTGTATTTTGTATGGATGTTTCAAATCTTCTACGTCAATTGGGAGGGAAAGAGTATGATCTTAGTAACTGGTGTGTTTTTATTGACTCTTCCAAAATAAGTTTAGAGGCTGTTTTGCTTCATAATACAAATGTTCTGGCATCCGTCCACTTGCACACTCCACAAAAATGTATGAAACATACGAGACCTTAAAGTTGGTGCTTGAAAAATTTACATATCATGAGCATGGGTGGCAAATTTGCGGTGATTTGAAGATCATTGGATTGTTGCTGGGACAACAAAAAGGATATATAAAATTTCCCTGTTTCCTATGCGAATGGGAGAGCAGGGCACGGGATAAACATTGGGATACAGTGGATTGGCCAGAACGGAAACAACTACAACCAGGATCCAAAAATTTCTTGAATGTAAGTCTTATTGACCGTGAAAAAATTCTACTTTAACCCTTGCACATCAAATT
Source organism: Anabrus simplex (assembly GCF_040414725.1). NCBI lineage: Eukaryota > Metazoa > Arthropoda > Insecta > Orthoptera > Tettigoniidae > Anabrus > Anabrus simplex. The sequence goes on along the minus strand of NC_090272.1, from coordinate 124,755,169 downwards.
AGGATTGATGAAACTGTATGTCAAGGCATTAGATAAAAGTAGCCTATGCTTCCAATATTTATCCACTAAATTTCCCCCATTATCAGATGAAAAAATCAAAGAAGGCGTATTTGATGGACCACAGATTCATAAACTGATGAAGGATAAAAATTTCACAGACACGATGACCAAAATTGAGAAAGAGGCATGGAACGCATTCAAAGATGTAGTGACTAAATTCCTTGGCAATATTAAGGACCCTCAATACAAAGAAATTGTAAGGAAAATGTTGGTAAAGTTTAAGGAACTCGGTTGTAATATGAACCTTAAACTCCATTTCTTAGCTTCGCATCTGGATTATTTCCCTCCAAATTTAGGAACTGTCAGTGAAGAACAAGGTGAAACATTTCACCAGGATCTCAAAGATGCAGAACGACGCTATCAGGGACGTTGGGATGTGAATATGATGGCTGATTACTGCTGGTCGATTGCACGAGACGACCCTTCTAGAGATCATTCAAGAACTTCAAAAACCCGGAAATTCCACGGAAAACGGGAAAAGATGGAGGTGTGAATCTAACCTGGATATAATGTAAGTAACAAAACTATGTATGATTAACCATGTAATTTTTATTCAAGGTACAGTTATATTAATTTAAAAGCAACTGTACAGCCGAAACTAAATAGGCGTTTTATGCTTCAGTTTCACGAATTTCAATATACATTAAAAATATAATACAAACCATCTACTTGCTTACAAAGCAGCATTTATGTGTTTTCAAAGCATGCAAAATATGATTACGTTTTGCAAACTGAAATTTATATTAATTTAATCAATACTAAGTATCAAAAATTTTACGTAAGAACAAAATAATATTTTGTAAAATTGCCACTAAACCAGACGTGATATGCCAAAACCAATTGTTTTCTCGAATTCTGCATTAAGAAATTAATAAAAACCCACCTATTTTCGTTTTTACCGCACAAAAAAAGTTTTTTTTGCAGGCTAGTGTTGCTTAACCAACCACCCTCACAGTAGGTATAAAAAGTGAAAGGATGTGACTGTTACAATCTTGAAAATTTTTATTTCACTGTGTTTGAATATGCGACTCACAATTAGAAGGAATAACATTATTGGAACCAAACACCATCACAAAAAATACATTACTTCTCCAGGACCGTGCCTTTGAACTTATAAGCAGATTTCTTCATTTAAATTCTAATGAGCCCATTCGACGTGGCCAAGCTGGATTTGACCCTTGGTACAAAGTTAGGCCTTTTATGGATCACATGAATACGAAGTTCAAACATCATTATGTGCCAGAACAATTTATGTGTGTTGATGAATCAATGATAGGGATGAAGAATTGTGGTGTTTATATACAGTATATATGCCAAATAAGTGTCATTCTAGATTTGGTTTGAAGAAGTTTCAGTTGTGTGAAAGTCATACTTGTTACATAATGTATTTATCATGTGCTATTCAATGTACTGTCACGTCAGGTGCAACAGCTGATAGCATAAAGCTGCACCTTACGTTGTTTTGAAACAAATAGCAATGATGAAAGTAAAATTTCCGTTAGCATCAACGTTCACATCCAAGAGAAAGGGTGGATTGACACGTCATTCAAACAAGACTGGATATGAATGTTTTGGGAAAATCAAGAAGGGTCTCTCCTTCAATGCCTGGCCCTCTTTGTGTTGGACAGTTTTCATGGCCACCTGATGGAAGACACTAAGAAATGATTGGAAACCATGAAAACCGATTCAGTAGTGATTCCTGGTGGATTGACATCAGTACATCAACCCTTGGATGTTTTAATAAATAAACTATTCAAGGACAAAGTGCGAAAACTCTATCAGTGCTGGAGGGCAGAAAGTGTGCACGAACTTACTCCCAACAGGCAGGATTTGGAAACCACATGTGGAACTCGTTTGTGAGTGGACATTGCACGACTTTTTCAAAGGTGATTGAAAAGAGCTTCAAGAAACTGGGAATCACGAATACACTTCCTGCAATGCTGGCAGCAACATCAAAGACAGGAGACTATAAATACAGTATAACCCCGTTTTAACGTGCCTGCTTTTAAGGTATTCCCAATTTTAACGAAGATTTTTGTAAGGCCCAGCCAAATTGCCATAAGCACAATGTTATTTAAACCCCCTTCTAATGAACCCCAATATAAGGAAAGGTCTGATTTTAAGGAATATATTTCACATAAATTACGACCAGTTGTAACGAAAATTTGCGATAAGTTACTTTTTTCTAAACTTGTTTGTAATGTTAATTAACTTCCGTTTTCACATAATCTCAGTCCAAAGTTAATGTGTTAAATTAAAGCGCTCCTTTAGCGGTGTGTGGAACCATGATAAATTTGTGCAGTTTTTGGAAATCACTGTTATCGGCAAGCAGCAGTCACTATCATGCTAGATGCTGTTTGTTAGTCATGTCCACTGAACTGTAGACAGTACCGGAATGACGGCTGTATGGGAGCGAAGTGCAGTTTCCGGCGAGACTAGCTGTACGGCCTAAAGGCATGAATGACTTACGCGTACATGCTGCGAGACACAAGTAACTTCACGAAATATAAACATTTAGGTGGAGGGTCTCTTGCAAATTTCACGTGATTTACAATGAAAGATATATTTCAGAAGATTAAAAGCAATTAGAAACTGAAAAGGCTATGGATATTGAACAAAATGAAAATGTGTTCTAGAAAAAATTACGAAATAAGTAGAAAGTGGCTTACACTGCCTGAACCGTCATCAATACACTCCTAGTGTAAGCCTATGAAATGTAGAGCTGTTCAAGCTCTATAAAAAAAGTCCAGGAAGGCATACACCTATCTCCAACCATTTGACCAACAGAGCGATTTTAGTTCATAGTAGGTGGTAAAAAACCTTTAAAATAAATAAATAAATAAATAAATAAATAAATAAATAAATAAATAAATAAATAAATAAATAAATAAATTAAAAAATAGAGATTTCCCCCAAATTTTACATCCAAATGAAGTGTATAATCTCTAGGACTCATTAAGGATTAAAATAGTCTTTAAAGTACGTAATTTGCATGAACGGTTCGGGAGTTAGGGCCGTTTTAGTCGGGGTGGGTCGCTAGTTAACCTTAAAATATCCATAAAATTGATTAACTTCATATCGTACATCAAGCCTGCGACATTTCTACCGTCATATTTTTCAGCATCCGCAATAACGGCAGTCAATAATAATAATAATAATAATAATAATAATAATAATAATAATAATAATAATAATAATAATAATAATAATAATAATAATAATTTTTAAAATGTATGAATAAACACATAATGAAATTATATATCCTATGTCCAGTCATTATCTGAAAAAGGAGAATCTTCACTAACGATAGTTAAATAGTTATGTCTCTAGTGAAGTCAGCTGCCTTAACCTATAGCCGCAGTGCTGTTACACCGGCTAGGCATTTCTGTCTCGCAGCACCAATTGCTGCTTAGGAATCACGCGGAGCGCGCAGACTGAAGAATATCTGCAGCTTCATTCACTGTTTTTGTTCCTGTGTTGCAAGCTGTGCTACGAGTTACATTTGTGTCTGTGGCAAGTGCTGTACTGCGAGTTACGGCGGACTACGTTCATTATGGCCGCTAAACGTAAGAAGCTGACTCTTCGACAAAAGATCAACATCATTTGTGATGTTGAAAGGGATAGCCAAATACCTTTGTCACAGACGGCAAAAAAATATGACTTGGCACCCTCTACGCTGTTTGGCATCGTGAAGCAGAAGGAATAGAGTAAATTAATGTAATATTTGGGTCCACCTTTTCAATACAAAATGTAAATAGTTTAAATTAGGGACTAGTTTCGACCTAGTCACGGCCATCTTGATAAATAGAGGCCTGTTACCAACAGTTGTGACGTCACGCGTATAGTGGTCACTCTCCGTCGTCGCGTGTAATTCCTATATTGCTGATACGATACATTTTATCATAATGTGAGAAAGAAAATGCAATAATAAGCCCATAAACACATAACATCGAAGAAATACTATCAAAAGAATACATACGAATACACAAATATGTGCACTTGTGACTTCCCCTCTCTGAGAACAATCATCGAACGAGAAATGCAACCATTCAAGCTAAGGGCGCCAATCTTTAAGTTGAGGACTTAAAGATAAAAATTTATAATCAAGCTTGGACGGACTCTTATCACAGGGGTGGGGTGATAGTGCACTAATCATTAAGCAGGAGAATTAGAAATCAAAAGGCTAATTAAGGCAGATTGATTAAAGTGAACTAGAAAAATATTATTTATTATCTTTAATATAAATGACGACGGTTTAACGAGAACTGAATTTAAAATAGAAAATGAATTTAACAAAAAAAATTGAATGACTCTACTTCGCGAAAACTTGCAATATCTTTAACTCGCTTGCTCACCATGTAGTCTTGTTCTGCTGGTCCTTGGAAAGCTTCCATCCTTGTAGCTGGAACATCACCGGTCGTCTTTGAGATCTCTTCATCTGCAGCTAAGTACCATTCCTGCCTTGCAAATTGCACCCACCACTAATTGGAAGATGACTTCAAAACTAACACTCCCTATTATGCTTTATCCCATATATTGGAGATAAGCCCTAAGTCATAGTTAGAAGAACCACCTTGGGTTATATGGAGAGGATACTCAATTAAGAATCCTTCCAACTTTACTGAAAATGTTCTCTGAAGTTTCATTTCTATCTAGATTAATACTACCTATTGATTTAGACTGGTTCAAACCGGTCTCGTAGCCGAGCTGTACGTACTTCCTGATGAGAGTGGCTATACACCCCTCATTCAGAATTTCTAAGTATCGAGACGAAGAATCAAGTAGAGAATCAAGTAGAATAATGTAGAATAATATCGATCAGAATCACGTAGAAGTCTCGTAGAAGATCCGTAGAAGATCCGTAGAAGATGAATCCAAGAGCTCCAACACGCCCTTTTATAACCTACTCTGGCGCTAATTACAGGTCGCTACACGTGGTCCAATCAGATGACACGTCTCTCCCCACTCCAGATATTAGAGTTGACGGGTCTTAACCATGATATCAACTGTTCTTCTATTAGTCCTTTCACTCAGTATCCATGGCAACATGACGCTCCTTTGAAAATATAGGCGGTGATCAGTTTGAATAATTCTGGTCGAAATACGGTAGCTTACGTTAGGACGCGTGAACACGTGCTCGCTTTTCCCAGAACTTGGTGTCTAAATTTGTCCTTCCTTCTTCCTCGGTGATGTGGCAAGATAGAGGAAATCTACTGCAAGTTAATTTTAAACTAATGTCGCAAGAATCTAAGTGAATATTAGGATATTCAGCCCTCGTTTACAAGTCGTAGTTACAAAGTAATGAAATGATAGTGAGCAAATGATTAAACATGAATTATAATACAATTACATACCAAAATAAATATCATGACGTTAAATTCCTGAATTAATTACACATAATAAAATTAACATAATTACACTGTAACGTCTGGAAGGTTACACACTCAAGGTAGTATTTTGCATATTGTAAAATGTTCGACTGAAGGCTACTCACTTGGACTGTACGATGATGGTGAATAAGCGAATGGGTTTCTCTCAAAACAATGTAATTCTTTTATGTTTTTCTGAGCGCAAAAACGTGTTTTCCAAAATATGACAGATCTTGGTCACAACACTCATTAACTCAGCAGCACACACCCACACTTGTCACAGGTTTTTCAACTTTCATTATGAAAACATAGAAAGAAGCATCCCTACGATTTCCACTGTATAAGACTACATCTCTGAATCAGATATCAAGGTCTCAGTTAATGTGTAGCTTCCCACAATTTGAAAAGTAGTATGATGGTCACTAGGCAAATGTTGCTGTCTCTAAAATGCCATTATATTACACTTATTTGAGCACATAGTGTTATTAATTAATGGTATTTGTTTATGAATGACAATTAAGAAAAATATTTGCCATGATATGATAGATCTTAGACATAACACTCATTAACTCTGCAGCACACACCCACACTTGTCACAGAAATTACCAGGTTTTTCGACTTTCATCATCAAAACATTGAAAGAAACATCCCTACAATTACTACTGAATGAGATATCAAGGTCTGAGTTAATGTGTAGCTTTCCACAATTTGAAAAGTATTATGATGGTCACTCGGCAAACTGTTGCTGTCTTTAAATGCCCTTATATTACACTTATTTGAACACATAGTGTTATTAATCATTTTTGAATGAGAGGAAAAATATTTGCCATGATATGATAGATCTTGGACACAACACTCATTAACTCTGCAGCTCACACCCACACTTGTCACAGAAATTACTAGGTTTTTCAACTTCCATTATGAAAACATTGAAAGAAACATCTCTACGATTTCCACTGTTTAAAAATAAATCTTTAAATCAGATATCAAGGCCTGAATTAACATGTAGCCCTCTATAAGAAATCATATCATGCTCACTAGGCGAACTATTGTCTCTAAAATGTCATTATTTTATGCTTGTTTGTGCGCATAGTGTTGTTAGTTATTTCTGAGTAATTGTTACTAAAAATGTTTCCCAAAATGTGGCAGATCTTGGACACAATACTAATGAACACTATACCGCACACACACATTTATCACAGTATTTACAAGTTTCTTCAACTTTCATTTTCAAAAGGTCTGTAAAAACTTTCCTATGACTTCCAGTGTACAAAAAGGAATTTTCAAAATCAGATATCAAGGTCTGAAATAAAGTGTAGCCCTCCACAGCAATTTGAAAAACAAAATCTCTAGGCTGTTTCAACCACCCTCTGCACAGCTTTAGCAAGTATGAATTTGAATCATCATTCAGTCCTACTGTTGACAATTCTTTGTACAAAGTAATAAGTGTTTTATAATCAGCACATCCTTTCACATTTCTTAATAAACAGTGTGAAATATACCCTGCTACATAAAAAAATACTGATGCAGTAATGAAATCAATTTCTAAGTCCCTTGATTTAGTGATAGCCAAATGCAATTCATTAACTCATTAATACAGTTATCTAGAGTTAAGCACATATTTTTTAACTTGTTAACTGTATCCCCTGATGTAGACGAGTTACTAAAAGCTTTCAAATGACTCAGTAAACACGCAAGTGCTGAACATGTGGTACACAGCAGACTATCTCCTAAAATCCAGATATATTTTTCAGAAGGTGTCTTGCAACCATTTAAGCAAACTTATACATTGAAAATTGTAACAGCTATCTCGATACTCGGAATGTCTCTGGTTTGAAGTTTGTAAAACAAAAATTTATCAACATCAATTTTGATAGAATTCAAGTACATTTAGGGTTGTTAACTTACGCAACAAGTCCTCATACTTTGATATCTTGTCTCCTTCACACCATGTCTTGAAGTTTAGTTCCTCTCTCCTTTCTTCTGGCGATTTTTGTTTGGCAGATATTGGTTGAGACATATATGACAGCTGCCCAGGGAATATAGTTGGCACAGCATCGTCAGTTAATTTTATCATTACCCTAGGCACACTTAAAACGGAACCACCTGGTCGTTTTGCAGTATCAACTCGAATTATGTGATTTTCGGAAAAAATGTTTAATACAGACACAGGCATATTTACTGGGTTCAAAATTAACTCAGTGTATAGCATGAATCCATTTAGCTCGCTTTTCCTTATCGCTAGGAAACACAAATGTTGAGATAGCCACCTCCTTATTTGAACGGTAATTGGATGTACATCCAGGCACACTACACTCACACATTATTATAATGATCATGATAAACTTTAGAGTATTTCAGACAATTCATTATAGCTCAGTGGGTTCACCTAACCTATCACATAACCTAGCAATACTTCCTAATATCAGGCTGCTCAAATTAGAATGCTATAGTATTTAACATATACTATTGTTGAAAATACATCCTTTAGTGATGCGTTTTCATACAGTTATCACATACAGTCACCCCTAATAACGTTGAAATAACAACAACATGCTACGAAACCACCATGTAAATAAGAGTCATGCCTCCATATCGCTACACTAAAAGACTGACGTCATCACTATGGAACTGTCATGAGTAGCAGGCCGGAACTTCGAGTTGGCCGTGACCTAGTAATAGGTCACGTCAGCCTAAAGCAAAATTAAAACACAAATAACGAAGAAATTAAACAATGTAAAGACACGTACGGTCTCGTAAAAGTACATACCATGTGAGATATTGTGCAGCACTATGTTAAAAAATAACTCTCTGAAAGAGATTCATAGTAAGTCCAGTGCATATTAAAAAGATGTTATAGATAGGAATCCTTGAGTTGCTGGAATATGCTGGTTCCTTTAAGATGCAGGTAGCCAATTGAAGAACCACTGAGCCGTAGTTACGTCATTTATTTATGAATGAAGTCCAGTGCGCCGTATAGCATTAAAAAGTCCAGTGCGCCGTATAGCATTAAAAAGTCCAGTGCGCACTAAAAAGATGCTATAGAAAATAATTCTTGAGTTGCTGGATAAGGAGATTAGAATATGCTGGCTCCTTTGAGATACTGGTATCCAATTGAAGAACCGCTGAGCCAAAGTCACGTCGTTTATTTACGATTAAAGACCAGTGCGCCTTATAGCATTAAAAAGTTGATAGGGATGGAAATTTTTCAGTTGTTGGTCAAGGAATTCAACATATACTGGCTTCTTAAATTTGCTGCTGTATATTTGAAGAACAACTGAGATGAAGTTAAGTCTTTTTTAAGATATTCATAGACGTAAAAACAAATGGATGCTGGAAAGGCTCTTCAGTTTTTTGGAACTTGAAGGAAGGTAATTGTTGCGCGTGGAGGCTTAAGAATCCAGAGATGCGCTACATTATGTTAAAAAATAGAGATCCATAAAAAGGTCCCGTGCGCCGTATAAAAGTAACAAGTTGTAAAAGTAATACTTAAGTTGTTGGTCATGGAAATCGAAAAAGGTTGGTTTTCAAGCGATGCTGCTGTTCATTCAGAGAACAATTGAAATTACAGTACCTTAACATTGTCTTCTCAAGATGTTTATAAACTTGAAATAAATGTCGATGCGAAGTAAGATGCTAGAAGAAAGCTCTTCTGTTTCTAGAATCTTGAAGGACGATGGATGTTACGCGAGGAGGATTAACATATATGGAGTTAAATAAAGGTGGATAGAAATGAAACTATTTACCTATTTGTGCAACATCATCAGAGCTGCGGTAGGCCTACACTACGGAGGCGGACATATTTTAACTACAAAACACAGATGTACCGCAAGACTTTGACATGTGTTTTCATTGCGAGGGTCGTACGAATGAAACTATTCACAAATTTGTGAGATGTCATCACAGCTGCAATAAGACTTGTACCCACTTCAAAGCGGATTCGCTGTTCTTCTCTGACAAATTACGTTGGGGGGGGTCTTGTATGCAAGATTTTTTTTTCCATTTTCTTCGTCTCGAAAAGCCAGGGGGGGCTAATACGCGAGGGGGTCTAATGCACGAGTAAACGCGGTATTTTGCTTTAAGTTGTATTATCGGCTTATAATAGGAAAGATATGTAATCGAATGCTACAAACAGATCTGAAGAGCTAAGGTCAGTGATTTAGTTGGAGCAAAATATTTACAGGAACTCACTTTATTAATTCAGCAATTTCCAAATGGACTTTTATTGGTTGTCAAAATCAGCGGCCTCATGTTTCCGACAAGTTGTTTCATCAGTAGAACGCCTCCCCTTTCGTAACCATGACTTGACATATAGTTGTGGGTTAAATATATGCACAGGAGGTCCAACGCTGCTTATGAAAATAAGTCCACTTGATCTTGCAACCAGCAGCCTGTTTCTCTTTTCGGTGTGGATCTCAGTCATGGTACTGAAAGCTCTTTCAGCTTCTGCTGAAGAGATGGGAATGTTCTGTACAGTCTTGATTAAAGGCATCAGCTCCACTAGAATTTCCTTGGTCTCGACATACTTTCTAAAAGCATTAATGTACCTCCTCTTGTCTGACATGTGGAAAAAGTCACAAAGGTTGCCAACACTCTCATCACCATAACAGATATCCAAAATAGAAGTGGAGGGCCAATTATTTTTGTATAGTACTTTTGAATCACTGATAACTTTTGTCATTCTCTCATGTCTCTGCTGACTAGAGCTGGAACCAAGATGAGATGATGTGGACACATTTTCCATAAGCCTGTTATTTAAATTGTTCACAAGACTTCTGAAAAACTGCTTTCTGTCAATTTTTATAACCTTTTTAGAATCATGTAATGCTATGTTTCTAAACATTTTGTTTTCTGCTGCTTTAAGAACTGTTCTGTAGTATTCTCCAGAAGCTGAGTTACACATAGATTCAAACACTTTTATAGTGCAGTTGATTGCATTTTGAGCCTCTGTCAGACTTATCTCTCCTTTCTGCAACTCGAATGACAAATGTTAACATATTTTCTAGACCTTGGAATTTTGCCCTTTCTTTGGAGTCTCTATGGTGGTCATTTTTGGCCTCACTAAAATATTCTACCAGTGCACTATAGTTTTCCCAGACAGCTTTTACAGTTCTCTGGCTTGATGCTACCCATTTAATTGTAAATATTTTCCCAATCTTCTTAACTCTTTGTTCCAGTGAAGCAGCACAAATGTTGCCCTTTGATGTTTGGGAGACATGCTGTATAAAGAATACAATTTGTCAAAGAAAGAACGGAAATGGTTACCACCTGTAACTTCATTTCTTGTATCAGCAACAGCCAATTCCAAGCGATGATTTAAACAGTACGAGATTACTATATCTGGAAATAACTTCAAAAACTGTGCTCCAATTCCTTTTTTTCTACCTAACATTACAGAGGCCCCATCACATGCTAGACCAACTAAATGTTCTGCCAGAAAGTTTTCATTCATCTCATATGAATAAAGATTCTTCAATATCTCTCATGTAATAACATCTGCTGTAGTTGATTCCAGTTCTATCAAGTCCCAGAAAAAGGAAACAACTTCAGAATTATCTGATAGAGCACATCTCAAACACAATACTAAAACAGATTTTACACTAATCGTTGTTGATTCTTCAATCATAACACTGATTCTCCTCTGATTTTCTGTTATAGATTTTGCTATTTTATTTCTCATTTCCTGTGAAATGTGTTCAATAATATTAGCACAACAAAAATTTGTATGAAGAACTCATCCCATATCTAAACCATTTAATTGCTGAAGTTAAACTTAAGCCTGTAGGTCTACAAAGGGTCTATTTCTTTTTGCAATTGAGTATGCTGTTCGAAATACTTGAATCGTGGTTTCTAGGTGTTTGACATTCATAGTGTCCAAGCAACTTTCAAATATCTTTTTATTAGATTCTGACTGTTGTAACATAGCTTTTTTGTGAGATTCTGAATTTTTGTGCTCAAATATTTCTTCTGAAGGCTTGTTTTTTGTTGATTAATATTATTTCTGTTGGGATGAACCTTGCATTCTACCCATACTTTCATTAGCTTAAGTCCTGCCCCTTTAGAAACTCCTAATCCTAATTTACTTTCCTCTTTACATAGATTGCAGCATAAATTGTTATTTTCTACAAATAATCACTTGTTCACTGACAAAAAATAACAGTACTGAGATTCGTTCCAACAGTCTGGAAAATCTTGTTTTCGGTAGCTGGGTCCTTGAATTTCACAGTCGATGGTAGAAGGTATAGAACCATAACCTAGATTCTCCCTTGAATCTGCATCACACGTTTCAGCAACTAATGTTCTCGGAAATCCATTCAGTTTCATTTTTACTTGAGCCATCACACATCTTTTTAGTGTTCTTTGATTCTTCATGTTCATCCCCAGCACGTTCTTTTGAACCCAGCCGCTTAAGTAAACTCATGGTCACACTCACAACTCACTTTCACAGCCGCTGGAAAACTTGGAAGGTACTACGGGGCTACTGATGTTCATTAACTGCAGAGAGATTCCATAATATCTGCTTCACAGCAACAAATTGAACAATACATAAAATAAAACTTCTATTCGACACAAACATAATGAATGGAAGAAAGTTGTTGTGCTCACTTCCCGCTCTCCGAATCAAGTAGCAGTGTAGCCAACCTTAGAGAATCAGAAAACCGCCCGGGAGTGTAAAACCAACCGTATCTTATGAACATAAAACCGTAAGGTTCGATATAAGTCTGCTAGAGTACACCCATGACGTTTCAGCGCTATGTATAGATTACAAGATTTTCTTACTGAATGTAAACATTTTATGTTATTCTAAAGCGGGAAAATATTTTCCGGAGCGGCGTTCAGCCCGTTCCGGTCCAACTAAACCACTGGCTAAGGTGCATACTAAAACAAACAATAATTCAACAATTCCTGCTTGGAATGGTACAAGAAAAAAGAAGCAATTTTGCAAATCTTCTAATACCTTCTTTAGCTTACCTTGGCTTTTTTTAAACTATCCACAACAAGCTTTAAAAGCCCAGAGTAATCTCCTCGAGTAACTATAAACTTGCAGCCTTCAAATTCTTCTACAGGTAGAGTAATGTTAGGATCATCTTCAGTTTCAGATGAAGCAAGACGAATCTGGAATGTATAGGAAGCAAGAAATATACGATGGTCAAGAGTTAAATGACAAAAATTACAATATATTATACTGTGGTAATAATAAAATTCTATAAAAACTATAGAGTTGTAGCCATAAATATTAACCTACAATCCCTTAAACATAAAGACAAGTATCTGTATATAAAGTAAAACCTGCATTAACCGATATCAAGGGGAGTTACACAATTTTGAATAACTAAAATTTCATAACGTAAGTAAATGGTGCTTTTTGGTCTCAAAAGGTAGAAAATAACTCATACAGTAGTTCAGATTAAAATTAATGTTTTGGTTGTCTGTATTGTAATTATAATACTATACTCTTCACGGCTTTACTTCTAAATTGACATTTTGGCAGATTTTGGCTCTGTCTAGTGGTTATACCCTGAAACACAGACATCCAACCAATCCCAAGCGGCCATTCTTATCAATTTATATCGGCAGAGCGTGATCTTGAAACCTAGTTGCCAACTCTAATATTTACATTCACAACGTGGTTAACCTATCTCGCTCAACGTGTATGGTATTCGGTACACTTTGCGATCTTTTGCATTTTTCTTCAGTAATTAGTGTGTTTTCCTTTTCATATTAGTCTTTATCTCTCTAGTATAGTACAGTATAGCGTAGTTTACAGTTCAGCATAGCATAAGTTAGTACAATACAGGTTTAATTGTTCAGAGTACAAAAATAGCTGTAGTTTTATTTATGTTCGTGTATTAGTTAGTGTACTTGGCTCGCAGTGTTTACCATGTCTCAGTGTAGTTCGGGAAAAACAAGTGGCAAGAAATCGAGAGGTGTGGGACAAGGCACACCCTTGAGAAGCCAGGCCTATGAAAGTGTGTCCAACGTGTCCTCTAAGTTTGAAACGCTGGGTAAGAAAAGGAATTGGGCCAAACCAGTCATAAACTTGGACAGTTTCCAGAAAGATGCCATTTGTCGGCATATTTATGACTACTACCGCAGAAAATACCACCCTACTCTTGCGAAACTGCGCGAGTCTCTGAGGGAAAGCGAACTATTTAAGGGGAGCAAGACTTCACTGAATGTTGTGTAAAAGAACTGGGATTCGGTTACAAGAAATTAAATGGCCGGTGAGTATTGATGTAGAGAAGTGATACTGTGATGTAGCGCTGCCGGTTTTTAAGGGAAGTTAAGAAGGAAAATTTTGATTCGATTGTGTGGTTAGATAAAACATGGATCAATGCAAACCATACCATAGGGAAGAGCTGGACAGATGATTCTGTAGAAGGTACAATGGCAGTGCCCATTGAAAAGGGGGGGAGAAGAATTGTGCTACGTGCCGGTACCGCAAATGGATTTGTACCTAAGTGTTTATATGTACCGAGGTCTAAAAAGACTGGCGATTACCACAAGGTGATGTACAGTGTTAATTTTCAGAACTGGTTTGAATACACGTTAATGAATAATTTGTCTGAAAATTGAACGATAATAATGGACAACGCCCCCTACCATTCCGTAATTCAGGACAAAGCTCCGACAATGGCAGCAAGTCGATCTTGCCGAGTGGTTAAGGAGGCACAAAATTCCTGTGCGGGACGATATGAAGAAAGGTGAATTGTTGCGGCTTGTGAAAGAAAACAAGCCACAATTTCCAGTGTATGTTGTGGACAAAATTGCAAGACGTCATGGTCATAAAGTTATTCGACTTCCACCTTATCATTACCATTTCAATGCAACAGAGAAAATTTGGGCTCAGATTAAGGATTATGTTGCAACCAAAAATATGCAGTTTACTGTACCCAAGGTGGAAAACCTGTTAGCCGAAGCTGTGGTGAATGTCAGTGCCGATGACTGGAGGAAAGTTGTGTGCAGTACAAACAGATTAATACATAAGGCGTGGGAAAATGAAGATGTAGAGGAGAATTCCGTTGAAAGTTTCATAATATGTTTGGGAGCTAGTGATAGTGACAGTGATTCATTGTTAGAGGGTTCCAGTGATTCTGAGATCAGTGGAGTGTTCCCTTTGTAGGCCATAACCTCATTCCTGTGCCAGCCATTAGCAGTAGGTGATGTTTTATTTCCACATTCTCTTTTATTGTTAATAATATATTCTCTCATTAGTGCAGATGTTGTAAGTAAGTGTAGTTTTTGTGAATTTGTTTTCAATCCATATTCATTAGTTTTTCTGAGCATGGTATTACATTTTACAAGGGCTGTTTACCACGGTCATATTGCATAAGCTGTTCTCGTGGGAGTAGCACGCTGGCAACAAAGGAAAGGTGATGCTCATTTGTCTTTGTGAAACTTCAATTTAGAAGTAAGGCCATGTGGAGTATAATTTACAGAATCAGTATGTCAAATGAATGTGCTAGAATAAAATCAAAATGTACAAAAATTATTATTCTCAAGTACAGTACTATTGTACAGTGGATTGTAAAGTCTGAGATTCCTTCTGAACTTTATTTGCACAGCATTTTCTTGAGACAATATTTTGCCATTATTTTATAAGGAGGACGTCTGATAGCCTAGCTTCATTGTTTTCTTCAATAAAGAATAAATTTATATGAAAAATAAAAATAAAAACTTTTGTAGAAAAGCCCAATTATTAGATAAATTAACTCATTCTCTAATTACAGTTGAAGGGTTATCATTATTTGCTTCCACTTCTTAGACATTATGTAAAGGTGAAAAACAATAAACAACATACCTGCAAATTCAGTGTACTCAATGACAATGCAAAACATTAACAGATTCACTCCAACAATATTATAACAAACTTTTATTACGAGTCTACCAAACATCCAGGTACTTGTGTATGCAACATTCGGACCGCACATTTTAATTTTTTGATACGGCTGCTTCACAGAGGGAGGGAGACCAACGGCAGCCACTGCTAATCCTCAACTACAATGTGGGCCGGCGGATCGCGAAATCAGTGAATCTCTATATTTACAGCGTTCAGTGTGAATTTTAGTGACCTCAAGAGTGGACGTTAAGTGCAGTCCGGAAGTTGCTGCAAAACCAGAATTATTCTACAAACCACAGTGCAAGCAACAATGTAGGTAGATATTTTTTACTTACTAATTCCTTTTTCCTCGGTATTTTGGTTCTGATCAGTTTACTGTTTGGATGAAAAGTACTGTATATTGGTGGTGGGGCAAGGATGGGGGTAAGAAGAGGAGAATTCGAGGTAAACATTTTAAAAAATTAAATTCATGTTTGAAATGAATAACACTGTTCCATCTTTACAGAGAACGATTATCAAATCCTGCAACAATTGATGAATTTTATTGTTTCCATATCCGTGTTTACGCTATCCAATTCTCAAATGAAAGGGTCCACCTGTTTAACACTTTATCTCATATATTGCATTATATATCAGTAGGAATACACGAGTCCCACACCCAGGATACACATATTGCCTATCAGGAGAATACAGTGAGAAAACTCAACCCACTGGAACTTTCGGCAGATTACAACACGTTCCAAAAAAACGCAATTGTCATTGGAAGGAATTTCCCCTTCAACATTTTACTCATTTTAAAGATTTTAAACACCATAGTCAATTCCTAAACTTGATTTGCTATAAATCCTCTTAACGGTATCTGACTGGATGATATTTTATAAGATTTAAATTCTAAGTGTGTATTCATATAGACCAGAGATGCTCACGCTGGGCATTCCGTCCCACAGGCATACAGCACTATAAGATGGCGGGTAGGTAGGAGATGAGCATATGCTAATCAAGCACAGTGACGTGGTTACATCACAGGCCAGGAAGGTTGGGAGAAGTTCTCCCAGTCTCTCTCAATCACTGCAGCGATACCCGAGTTTGAAACAAAGGCAGAAAATAATTATAGAAATAGGGCAGAAATCCACATCCTTTTCAATTTATGTTGTAAGAAATAAGTTATTTATGTTCATTGCAGTTTATGTATTTTGACGGTATACAATAAAGAGTCAGGCCTATAACCTCAAATATATTTTTAATGTACATAATGAATTACAATTTTCACCATTAAATTTTAAGAGGTGTTTCAGAAACACTTTAATATAATGCGGAGTTAAGGTGATTAAGCTGCGGCTTGTGGTTGCTTGGGTTTAAATTATCTGATAAACTCACCAACAATCCAATCATGCTTACCAGGAATAACATCAGTTAGGTTACTTATTTGAAGCCATACTGTACATCTATTTGGTAGATGCATTTACAGTGTTGTTGTACTTTAATCCTGAATAGTGTCTGGCTCCATGGCTAAATCATTAGCAAGCTGGAATTTGGTCCTGAGGGTTTCCGGTTTGATTCCCGGCCAGATTGGGGATTTTAACCTTAATCGGTTCATTCCAACGGCTCAGAGACTGGGTGTGTGTGCCGTCTTCATCATTAGAATTCATAGGTAGGGCCCCATCCTCATAGATGCCTATACGGCGTCAAATTGAAAGACCTGCAATAGGCCTCCCCAGAGGCCACACGCCATTATCATCTTGGATAGTAAACATCGATGTCGCCATTCGTGATGAAAATCCCTAGCCATTCAGAGGCTAGCTATTAACATCAGACGCTTGATAAGTTTTAAATACTATTTTAAGAAATTCAGTGAACTCGGAAAGTCACACAACACTACAACACTGTGGAAAATCAAGCAGTAAACAACTGGAATTAAGCAAATATATTACTTCCTGCTGAATGAATAACAGGAATTTTACTTTTTTTAAATAGAAATCTGAAAAATGCGCTGATAAGTTTATGGACCCCAATGAAAATGTTTTTATATTTGTTGTTTGGTGTTTTACACACCTTTTAATACACTCTTGTTACCAGGATTTAATAAGCCCCAGCAGAAAAGATTTTCGTATTTGTTCCCTCGTCTTTTCCATGACTTAATACCCTCATCTTTAGAAACAGTAGATAGTCTATATCTTTCACTGTACCCGTACATACACGACGTAAAGTAACAGGCATGTCGGGGAAAAAACATATCAAGTGTTTACATAACCCTGTTGGACAATTCTTGTACCCTGCAGAAACATCAAAACGAGTGTTTACTGAATAAACTAACCTCTAAAATGAGTCATCCACCCTGTGCCATATTTTGAGGTGTATCACATTCTTACTTAATTTCAGTACATAACATTAAATTAAGTGATCGTTTATTTCACCTTCTATTTCTAAAGAGTTAAATACTACTATCGGCCATGTTATTTATGCATCTAATACAGAAACATATTCTCTTTCATTTTCAAATTGTGTTTACAGAACACCAGTCAATGAATATTACTAATCGACTCCGGCATCCCCTTCGAGTTTGAATGTCGACGAGAGAATTCGCTAATGCACACAGCGCGAAAACTATATCAAAGATCTTATAATCACAGCAATAGAACCAGCTTTTGGGTGGTTAGGCCGTGTGCATAATGCAGAGTTTCGTCCAGACGTGCCATTTGGACTCATCAGCTGGATGATGAGTCCAAATGGCACGTCTGGACGAAACTCTGCATTATGCACACGGCCTAACCACCCAAAAGCTGGTTCTATTGCTGTGATTATAAGATCTGCGGCCGTGAAAGCCTTTTTTGATATATCAAAGATGATCGTTCGCATTCAATATAATAGCTAGAGTGCATAAATATCTATAACCCAAAAAATAAATTACGTTTAATCGCTCGTAATAATGGATTTATCAGTGATAGACCGAAGAATAATACAGTTTCATGTAGGAATTTTCAAGGGACAGAAAAAAGCCATCGTTACAACGAAGTTCTCACTATATGCCATGCTCACTGCTATAGTGGGCTTCTACTGTACTGTCATTCCCATCAAAGGAATTGTAAAGCGTAGCTTGTACGCTTAAACCCTGTACCTTTGTAAATTGTAACACAGAAATTATAACATGTATATTTTATTTGGATATATACATGTAAGAAAATAAAACTGACTGTTATATTAAGCACAGTATAAATCAAACCAGAATATCTTGAAAAAGTAGGTTTTCTTGCGATTAAAGCGTGTTTTTTTTTTAGTGCTGTACCATAATCAGCATTTCGCTAAGTGGCGGAGGAGAGCTTCGTAATCATAATCGAATGTCACTGCTCCCTTCCCTGCAAAGTGTGTCCACTCTCTCGTTTCACTGCGACGTATGTTTGCTACGTAGGCTATCCACATTTACATCAGGCCAGCCTGGGCACACCGGGTGCCCAGCTGAGTACCTCTGATATAGACTGTAAGCTTGGGGCTCAAGATACAATTTAAAGGCTTTATCATCCACATCATTTTAAGATTATCCTTACAATATTGAATTCCAGTATGTGTATGCATAGACTGCAAGTTGATGTTCAAGGTAAAATTTAACCTACAGACATTACCCCTTAAAAAACCAAATACGTAAAGGTGCTAAGTATTGTTCTTGTAATCTTATGCCTATCTTTCAAGGAAAACATGTATTCCTCCTAATATATAACACAATATATGAGTTAAAGTGTTGAACAGGTGGACCCTTCCATTTGAGAATTATCAAATCCTGGTCAGATTCTGCAGACTCTCCAAGAGTTATCAGATGTGAAAAGACGGATGAGGAAATACTGGACAATCCTTGTGACTAGAGTCCGGATTTTTATGTAATTATATATTTTTTGCTGAAAACTTAAAATGTTTACGAATTAGGCTAGTAGGATCATTATATCTAATTTTAATGCTACATATTTTTACATATTTTGTACAAAAGACCCTACTACATATTATTACATTAAACTAGTTTCTATGTCAAATGCTTAATTAAACCCATTGGATTATGCAAAAATATTATTTCAGTTTTTTATATTTTAAATTGAAAGTTTTGTAACTGTTGTTTCCAATCCCTTCTTGTTTCCATTTGTTCTTGACCTTGAGGTACATGGGGGTAAATGACTGCAGGACCATACTATATAGTCTAATGACTGGCTGTAGAGATGGGAGCGAAGGCTGGTGCATTCTTTGTGCCTGAGACATATTTCTCCTAATTATCAGAGTTTTGTATTGTGTTCCTGTATTCCTTACCCTTTTTTAGTCACTAACAACTTCCAGTCAGTTTGTCTGGTCATGAAAGATATTTATCAAATTTAACCATATGTAAGAAAAATGTTTTTTAATGTTGTCACTTGTGGACTTTTATCAGTCTGACAATAAAGAATGCATGCATTTTAGATGACCTAAACCTTCTTGAAAGTTGAAATAATGACTGATAATTCCCAAATCAGCAAAAAATGCAAAAGAATGCACAATAAAAACATGTTATTGTATTTTATATTGCAGAATGAATTTCTATACTACTAAGCAAAGTCCTAATGCAAAGGGATAAAACACGACATTATAAGGTATTTCCCCATGTTCTCAGAAGTCGGGTTCCGTTGGAGAGGCAAGTGAAGACATCGAAGGTAATAATATGAGGTTCTATGTAGGAAAGGAAAATATTAGTTTATGGTGTAGTGAAGCTGTTACTAATATGAATGCAAAAACAAAATAAAAAAAATATAGTGAAGATCTTTTTGTACCCAAAGGGACACACTCTACAAGCTCATTACTGACATCTGCCTTGATTGATGACATTGTAAAGTACACCAATATTTATACATCTAAAAAACTATCCAAAATACAACTACATCAGGAATCGGGACAGAGATTACAGAGTGACATCAAACTCATGGCATTTTTTGGTACTATTTTTAGTGAGGGGACGTGTAGTGAAAAATTATCATTTAAAATTTGACACATCACCTGTTTACTGTTGGACCAAAATTACCATGTGCATTTTTTAAAGCATAATATTTGTTCTATATTCAGAAGAATATGTTCCAAAAAAAAAGAACAATGACAAAGAGGATGCCTTTTTTTTTAATTTTTATTTTTGCTATTTGCTTTACGTTGCACCGACACAGACAGGTCTTATGGCGCCGATGGGACAGGAAAGGCCTAGGAATGGGAAGGAAGCAGTCGTGGCCTTAATTAAGGTACAGCCCCAGCGTTTACCTGGTGTGAAAATGGGAAACCATGGAAAACCATCTTCAGGGCTGCCGACAGTGGGATTCAAACCCACTATCTCCCAGATGCGAGCTCACAGCTGCGCGCCCCTAACCGCACGACCAACTCATCCGGTACAAAGAGGATAAGTCACTGGGACACATAGCCTTGAGTCGCTACCTAGCCAGTGTCCAACCTCAGGGCGCTCACACCTATGAGACCCAGAAGCACTCGCACTGTACAAATTGAACCGCACATGAAAAGTTGAAATTTTTCAGTAATAAACATTTTATTATGGTGTAAATTAGGTAAGGTATTAAAAATCCTTCAATGAATTACAGTAGAACCTCGATCATACGTTCCTGGAAACTACATTTCCCTGTATTATTCGTTCAAATTATGTGGTCCCGCAAGCATCCTAATTAAATCACATTGTAAAAATCCCGCATTATCCGTTCTTCGAAGAAACGATTTCCTGGATCAACCGTCCAGAAATTTCAGTCCCATCAATGATAAATCCTTGATCACACGTTTTTCAAGAATCTATATCCCATGAAAGGGCGGCTATGGCATACTTACGGATCTTAGTGTTAACGTCCCATCATTGTGGTAATTTGAGGAAGTACTGTACCCGATCGGCAGTGAACTTGCATAAGGGACCATCTTAGCATCACATTCGGGTGGTATTGTTTAGAGAATCCTCGTAAATCAAAAGCAAAGAGTGTCCACAACAATTGGAAGGAGACGGAGCGCATTTCAACAGCTCTGTTTGAAGATGGAACAAGTTTCGTCAAATGTTCATACTTGCAAAACATCTACATTATGTCCAGGATTAGATGTTTATTTTTTTACTTTTTACTTTTTTCGAGTGTATCGCCGAACGGGTTTTCGGCACTTCCCTTGGGGCACTGTATGGGCTTAAGTAACACAAATTTAGTATTTTAATGTTATCGTATACGATTATGTTATCGAGACCAGAACAGATGTTACACCTTACATACATAAGTCCATGGGAGGTTTTGGGATTACCTATTACTGTTTTGGTCCTAATATAAGACCGGGAATTTCATGTTTTTGTGTTACAATGTTTTAAAAAGAGCAGTCATTTTATTTGCGCACATTACATTTAAAAACTTTGTATCATTTCGCACTCGTACCTAGCTCAAGGTCGCAAATAACCATAATTTCTGAAGTCTTAATGATATTTTTTCTCTTTCCAATTTGATTGTGATTAGTGACGAGCAGAATTGAATAAAATGCATTTGAGAACTTGAGAATCGATACTTACATTCAAAACCATACTCTCGAGTTCAACATAACCTTTAAGAGTCAATGTAGGCCTAATTATGCGATACAAGATTTCCATCAACTGACTACGAACAGTATACCAATGACGAAATTACAATGGAACATTAAAAAAAGGGGGATTTTACCATCATGTTGGGTGCTGTTGTATCTAATGTGCTTTATTTTATTAAATTAGAGAATTAAAAACTACTTGTGGTCGAATGTTGTTTGGCTTGGCGTTACAGGTATTAGATTTTTCGAAGAGTTTGGCTGATCAAAGTTGCTGAACTCAAAGGAGTTTTCAGAGGAAACTGACGAAGTTTCCCACAGTAAAACTGAATGTAAAGTTTTGAGATTTTTAAGTTGCGTACTGGTAATTAATGTCTGAAGACGGCCCCTTGGTCTAACTTGCCTGCCTCTCACCCAGAGGGCCCGGGTTCGATTCCCGGCCAGGTCAGGCATTTTTACCTGGATATGAGGGCTGAATCCAGGTTCACTTATTCTACGATTACCTTTAATTGAGGAGTTATTTAATGGTGAGATGGCAACCTCGGTCTAGAGAGCCAGGAATAATGGCTGAGAGGATTCATTACACTGACCACGCGTCACATCACAATCTGCAAGCCTTCAGACCGAGCAATGGTCGCTTGGTAGGCGGTAGACCCATTGGGGCTGTAGTTGGTTTGGTTCAGGAATGTCTGTAAGATTATAAGTATACATATTTTATTTTTGTGATGTTTAGCCAAATTGTTGATGGTTCATTCGTTCCCAGATTTTCCGTTTTCCCGTGTTGTACGTTTTTCTCAGAAAATTGAGGTTTCACTGTACTGAACTAGAAATAATAGTGAAAAGAAAAACAGAACTCCAGAATTAATAGTTAACTAGGAAAATATAAACTTGACTCAGCCTCACATTGATCTGTAGAAATATGATGCAAGTGTAATGGATTATTATAACTTGGAAACAATTCTCTAACCCATAAATAAATAATGAAAATATCGATCTCGATTATTATTATCATTATTATTATTTACGTAGTTATGTATGGACTTTATTTGATATAAATCATGGTTGTAACAAAACGTGAGGTTATGTCATGACACATCTGCTGTATGTATATGAGTTTATTTAATGTAAGAATAGGTAATTCATAGTATACAATTTATTATTTCCTGTTAATATGATGTATAAATCCAATGTAATGTTGTGCAACACAGGGTAATAGTCCAAAACAATGTACCTTCAGCACTAGAGAGTTACAAATATTCCATTAATTGTAAATAGGTTTTTGGAGACTCTAGAAATTACAAGAAAACATGTGTCATACTTAACTAGAAGTCTGGCCAGGAAATGTATATAAAGAGGTAGCCTTGGGACTTGTAGTGAGAGTTGCTTTAGCGAGAGTTGTGAGTGCAAGTCATTAATCGAGTATGTGATTTCATGTTGTGATTTTGTTGCGTTGGTAGTACATTGACAAGCTATTGTGGCAGTCTTCTTCTTCTTCTTCTTCTTCTTCTTCTTCTTCTTCTTCTTCTTCTTCTTCTTCTTCTTCTTCTTCTTCTTCTTCTTCTTCTTCTTCTTCTTCTTCTTCTTCTTCTTCTTCTTCTTCTTCTTCTTCTTCTTCTTCTTCTTCTTCTTCTTCTTCTTCTTCTTCTTCTTCTTCTTCTTCTTCTTCTTCTTCTTCTTCTTCTTCTTCTTCTTCTTCTTCTTCTTCTTCTTCTTCTTCTTCTTCTTCTTCTTCTTCTTCTTCTTCTTCTTCTTCTTCTTCTTCTTCTTCTTCTTCTTCTTCTTCTTCTTCTTCTTCTTCTTCTTCTTCTTCTTCTTCTTCTTCTTCTTCTTCTTCTTCTTCTTCTTCTTCTTCTTCTTCTTCTTCTTCTTCTTCTTCTTCTTCGTAGCAGTGTTTTGTTCAAGACGGCAGTTTATTAGTGAGTGTATAAGGTGTACATAAATTATAAATAAAACAGTGTACACAACTGACAGCATCGCGTGTGTGCGTCTTTGTTGTTACAACAAATATAACGATAAATATTTTTGTTAAAGGAGGTTTTATAGCTAGGTATCTTTCAAATACCATTTTATACTCTTACTTCATGTAGCTCACTTCTTCATTCACAACTTTGATCAACAACACACCACCACTGCAAATGATGACAAAGGAGAACAAAAAATATATATATATTGCATTGCATGAACAAGTTTTTCATGACTACAACACAGAATTGCTATAATTAGTTCTTTGGAGTGTGAACTGTTCAACCTGACCTGATGTTTCTAAGAGGACACTTGGATGCTACAAGTATAGGAGATAGTGCTGAACAGTTAGACTGCTTGATATGGTATGTATCACGAAGCTCACTTCAAGTGTGTTCCTTGAGCATGAGGACTGATTTCAAACATTCCTTTTAATTTGTCCACTGATTTCAACATCAAAGAACTTCTGCATTCGGTTGTTTACAAGATAGAGATCTGTACAAGCTGGCTGCAGCTGTCTAGGGTATAAATCTTGAAAACATGAGATAAATGTCTTAGCTACCGTCTCTGCTGTTTGGCACTGTTTCCAACCAGCAGGAGAACCAGTCTGAAATGTATGTGAGCATGCTCAGTAAATTTCTGTTAAGTAGGATGGTAGTCTTATTTATACACAGTCTCAGTAAGAATGTTTCATTGTGATGGTTCAAGGATCGCCGATGGATTGGATATTCCTAGCCACTTGAGCACAAGGAGGACCACAACTCAGAATATACCTAAGATACCCACTCCTCCTCCGTATCAACTGGTATCTTGACTCTACAGGAATTTAATGAATTGTATGAAAATGATAGTTTAAAGAATATTTTCCAACATCTTTCTACAACTTATCCCAGTTACTTCTATTGTCAGTTGAGCCATCCTAGCTCATTCTTTTTTTGGCCCGGGGTTTAAGGCTGGATAGTCATCCTGACACCACATCATTTTTTCAGGTGAAAATTCTAATGAAGAATCCAGCAGGATTCGAACTTTAGTCATCCAACTGGAAAGTCAGTAGCCAAACTGATGATGATGATGATGCTTGTTGTTTAAAGGGGCCTAACAGCTAGGTCATCGGGCCCTAATGGTACAAGATGTAACCAACAGGCTAGTAATTTTAAAATATATCCACTGACTAGAATTTAAAATAAATGATGATGAAAAATGAGGATTAAAATAATCAGTGGATCTAATGCACAATGTCTTATTTTCTAATAAATATAGAAAATATTGATAATATTGGAATAAGGCATTGCCTTGAAGTACTGAGATATGTATCATTCAAGTTAAAAGTTAAAATAACACATGAAAATACACAAACACAAACTAAAATAGAGTCAAAGAGATAAAAGCACGTTAACAAAATTACACTAATACAAGATACACTTCTACACACGATAAAAAAAAGGCCACAATCCCTCATAAAACGGATGATGAGGTCTGCTGACTGCTCCGTTATCTCGTAGGACGAGGGAATTGAGTTCTAGACGACGGCGAAGATCGGCCAGGTCCACGCACTCCATAAGGATGTGTACCACGGTTAGACGACTGCTAAAAGTATACACCAGGGGGCGTTCACACGTCAGTAGGTAGGAGTGCGTTACTATGCCATGACCAATCCGCAGACGACATAATACTACAGCTTTTCTCCAAAAAGCCCAAAGCGAAGTCCTCCATACCTTCGTAGTTCCTTTTATCGCTCTCCAGCTCATTTGGGAGGGGGGTGGCCTGCCATTCCATCTCCCAATGGGACACAACCAGATGTCTCTGCTGAGAGTGAATGTCACTGGCAGGAATCATGCCAAGCAACGAGGGCAAGGCAGCAGCCACCATGGCAGCCTCGTCAGGTAACTCGTTTCCTTCTACACCTATGTGGCTTGGGAGCCACATAAACGAAATTCTGGTGCCGGCATCCGAATACCTGGCCAGCAGGTTCTGGATCCGCTGCACCCGAGGATGCCGAGGGAAACATATAATTACAGATTGTAGCGCGCTCAAGGAGTAGGTACAAAGCAGAAATTGCCGGCGCTCATTGGACAGTGTGTACCGTAAGGCTTCACAGATAGCATTGAGCTCTGCTGTGTACACACTACGGATTTTTGGTAGAGAAAAAAGAAACCTGCTGTTGACAAAAACTAACGCACAACCTGCTCCCGCTTCTGCCCTCGAACCATCTGTGAAAACGACCGAATCGAGATACCGGCCAACAATGGACAGGAAGGGACTCCAATAAACGGAGGGGGTCCATGTTGTCCTTCGGGCCGGTGTGCAAATCAAGAATGACTTCGGGTCGTCGTATTGTCCACGGAGGTACCCTATGTCGTCTGACAAGACAAGGAACTGAAGGTACATTAAATAATCTGTGACTGCTATACAAGCGTATTCCAAACGGCCGCGCTGCTCGAGGGTAAGCAGCGGACAACTGACGGTTTCCATTGTGGAATATACAAGGATAGCTCGGGTGAAGTGGCATCTGTCACAAATTTGCAGCATAGGCTGTGAAGCATTTGATGGTGCCTCAGGTGTAAAGCCGGCACACCAGATTCAGCGAGCAGGCTAGCAATGGGGCTTGTAAAAAAGCTCCCGTTGCCAACCTAACTCCGCTGTGGTGAATGCTATTCAGTTGGGCTAGGACGGTTCGCCTTGCTGATCCATATGCTGCACTGCGTAGTCTAACCTGGATAAAATGTGTGCCGTATATAAACTGTAGCGCACCGTGTGGTCTGTCCCTCACGTAGAGCCGTTAAGAAACTGCAAGATATTAAGCTTCTTAGACCATTTCGTTTTTAACTGCCGCAAGTGCGGTTCCCACGACAATTTTCTATCAAAAAGGAGCCCAAGAAATCGGTGTCAACTACAGGTAGAGCGACATTCCCTAAGAAAAGCTCAGGATCCACGTGAAGAGTGCGCTGACGGCAAAAGTGTACAACAGAGGGCTTTGCGGTTGAAAACCAAAAGCCATGTTCTAAGGTCCATTGTTCCACTCTTCTAATAGCGAGCTGTAATTGTCGCTCAGCAACAGCCATATTTTGTGAGCTATAATGCAGAGCAAAATCGTCTACATATAGCGACGATATTAATGCTGAACCGGCAGCAGCGACAATACCGTTTATGACAATCGCGAACAGAGTGACACTAAGAACCAATCCCTGTGGGACTCCATTTTCCTGAACATGGTATTGCGAATATGCCCTTCCTACTCAGACACGGAACATATGGAGGGACAAAAAATTCGCAATATATACCGGCAAGTTACCTCGGAAATTCAATTGATGCAGGACTGAAAGGATGCCATATCGCCATGTGGTGTCATATGCCTTTTCTAAGTCAAAGAAAACAGCCACGAAATGATGTTTTCGGAGAAAAGCGTCCTGAATAGAACTCTCCAGGTGTACCAAGTGGTCAGTGGCAAGCAAGCGGCTTGAAAGCCACACTGGTATTCGGACAAAAGTCCTCGTTTCTCCAGGCACCACACAAGTCGGCGATTCACCATCCAATTGAAAAGCTTACACAAACAGTTTGTAAGACAAATAGGTCTGTAACTTCCTGCATACTTAGGATTTTTGTCAGGCTTGAGGACAGGAATTACTATGCACTACCGCCACTGTAATAGAAACTTACCCTCAACCCAGATTCAGTTGAACACATGAAGGAGATATAAAAGACTATCCTCACCAAGGTGTTTCAACATCCGGTTATGGACATTATCTGGTCTGGGAGACATGTCCTTGCAAAACGCTAAGGCGTTGTGGAGATCCCACTCCGTAAAGAGCAAGTTATAGTCCTCTGAAGCTTGAGTGGCTAAACTGAGTTGATGACGTTCTGCTTCCCGCTTCAGAGCTAAGAAATCACGATGGTAATTCCCGGAAGCAGATACATCCGCGAAATGACTGGTACATGACTAGCAACAGAAGGTGAGTCTGTGACGATATTGCCTCCACTGGAAATTCCCAGTACTAAAGATGTTCCTTGTATACCCGAAATACATTGAAGTTTAGTCCACACTTGAGATGACTGTGTACGTGACATCATAGACGACACATATCTCTCCCATGAAGCTTTCTTACTCTGTCAAATAAGAACTCATGCCTTAGTGCAGAGTTTTTTAAATGTTACCAGTTGGCCACAGTAGGCTGCCTACGATAGTGTTTATGAGCACAACAGCATTCTTTTATAGCTGCTGCAATTTCTTCTTACCACCAAGCAATGAGTTTTCGGCGAGGACTCCCTGTAAAGGATGGAATGGACTCCTCAACAGCAGTAAGAATAACTTGTGTGATGTAAGTTATATCCCCGTCTACGCTCTGGTCAGTTGCGTTAGTAAAGGTAGCTAGTGCTGTGAACATTAGCCAATCAGCACGTTTAAGAATCCATTGAGGAGAAGCCTCGATAGATTTTTGTTTCAACAAAGTAAGTATAATAGGGAAATGGTCACTGTCACAGAGATCAGCGCGTACATTCAACCAAAGCAAGGGAACCAGCGCTTGGCTGTATACATTAAGGTCTATGCAAGAGTATGTGCCGTAACGTACGCTGAACTGGGTAGCATCCCCAGTATTCAAAATACATAAATCCAGCTCTCTTAGTAATATTTCCAACTGCATTCCGCTGGGGCAAGGCATTTCAGAGCCCCATATAGGTTGATGGGCATTAAAATCTCCCAATAAGAGGAATATAGGTGGAAGCTGATCTATAAGATCACTTACCCGCACTGCAACTGCTTCCAGCGGGGTTCTTAGAGGAACCTCTTCACTACAGGTATCAGAATGAACAAAAATTCCAA
Organism: Anabrus simplex; assembly: GCF_040414725.1. Lineage (NCBI taxonomy): Eukaryota > Metazoa > Arthropoda > Insecta > Orthoptera > Tettigoniidae > Anabrus > Anabrus simplex. Next base: position 124,726,575 of record NC_090272.1, on the reverse strand, counting down.
TGCCACCGGACGCCTGGTGAGCATAATATCATTCTGTCGAGTACAGTTTGAAATTTCTCAAGACCGTATGATGACCTGGTCTGAGATTAGTTTCCAGAATACAGAGTATACTTGCCACAAACTCACTAAAGAGCTGGCACAGCTCAGCAAGATGCCTGACATAACCGTTACAATTCCACTGTAACAGTGCCATAGTGCGGCCTAAAAGAGAAAGTGTTAGGTTATGAGCGACAAGATGCTTTTAAACTTAAGCACTATCAATACCAACATCCGTAGGTGTAGATGACAGCTCGACGTCTATCCCGTCATCAACAGACGGTGGGAATGATGCCCAGAACTTCGACGTACCTTGGGGGCGGGATTTCTTCATACGAGGAGAGCACTCAGGTTTAGGCTGGCGCTAATTCATACCCTACAGGTGGAAGGCATGATTTTCCCTACGCAGGAGAAGTGCGGGAGCGTCTGATACGGGCATTCCTCTTCTTTGCCTTCTTTTCTTGTTTAGATGGGCTGGGAGATAATTTCCCAGCCCTGATCGACAATGCCACCTGCGCCAGCTTTCGCTGACCTCTTATGGGGGCGAGACTTAGCCTTCCCCCTACTGTGCCAGCTTAGGCCTGCCAGCCTGCACAGACTTCCTGATGGTCGAAGGTTGGGTGATTCCTCACTTCGAGCTTTTAATCTTTACGACTTTGCTCTCAGGAGCAACAGCCACCTTGGGGGCAGCGATCTTCATGGGTAACAATGTCGTGAATGACAAACCTGGGAGACTCTGAGCCATCACGCTGTAGTCTAGTGTATTGGCAGGTATATTTGTGGAATTAAACTTACGGCACGCTTCCTGGTAGGAAAGACCATCAAAGTTCTTGATCTCCTGGATCTTCTTCCCACTCAGATATATTGGACAGTTCCGATCTCAAGGAAAATGGAGACCAGAGCAGTCAGTGCACCTGTATGGAGTTGTGTACTCCTCCACGCCGTGAGATGCTCTTCCACATGTACCACACACAGACTGATTCGAACAATGAGATACCATATGTCTGAATCTCTGGCACTGATAGCATCGCATAGGAGGCGGGATGTACGGCCTCACATCGCAATGATAAGTTGTTACCTTGACTTTGTCTGGTAACACCGACAACTTGAAAGAGACAATGAAGGCACCAGTGGCAACGTCTTCACAGCTGACTTTGCGCGTAAAGAGCCGGAGGTGTGTCACACCACGGTTCTTCATATCTTCCATCAACTCATTGTCAGTGTTCAAAATAAGGTCGCGGAGCAACATGACTCCACGAACCAGATTTAAGGATTTGTGCTCCTCCACTCTGACAAGTATTTCGCCAAAGTGGTCGCACTTAAGCAACTGATCGGCTTGCAGTGCTGTACAAGTTTTCAAACCAAACTACCGTTGCACATTTTCTTGCGATCCTCAAGTTCGCTGTAGATGCCTTCAATGTGTCTACTAAAAAGGATCGATTTTACCAGCTTAAAATCGTGCCCATCAGTTCTGGTAACAACCAGAAACCTAGGGAAGCTGGATCACATTCCTTCACGCTGCCCACGTTCCCACGAGATTGAACCCTTCAAGGAATCGAAAGTTAAATACTTCCTTGGGCAGGTCGAAGACGTTTCGAAGCCATGGCCGAAATCATCCTCCCCGAATGCCACCCACTCTGATCAGGGGCCTCTGTAGCCGAACCAAGCAGCCAAGGCAATACCCACCTGGTCGTAGGCGGTATTGCCCGGAGTCTGATGTTGGATGATGCCTAATACGGAATGACTGAGGCAATGAGCATTAGGACTCCATTCCTCTAATTACCTGCAACAGCAACTACCCCATAGCGTATACAGAGTAATAAATATAGAGAAAAAAATAAAAAACAATGAATAATAATATGTCCTTCTGGCATTCAGCTGTGCGGGGACCTGTGTTGTCACGCGGACACTACTGCACGGGCACATGACGCTCCCATCCGCCACTTCCTGGATGGTTACAAGCAGGCTTTCAGGCGTAATCGCACATGTAAGAGGTCCATCTCTGAGCAGCACGCACATCAAGAATTTTTTTAATCGGTCTACAACTAACCCTCAAAAAAAAAAAAAAAAAAAAAAAAAAAAAAAAAAAAAAAAAAAAAAAAAAAAAAGAAGAATAAAAGAGGGGACCGATGGCCAAATGACCCTTTTAGTCACCTCTTACGACAGGCAAGGGTACCGTGGGTGTATTCTTCGTCTGCATCCCCCACCCACAGGGGGTAGTAGCTAAACTACCACCCTTTCTTCCATTTTACAATATGACTTAATTTTAAAAATCCTTGGTATTTCTAACAATATTATCCTATAACTTAACAGCAAATACAAAATGTTACCTTCATACCTCAAACATGGTAGTCCCATTCTCCACAGTCTTAAATGCTCGGCTGTTATAAGCTTCCATGTTATGTTTTTTGAGAAAACCATTGATGAGCTCTGCATCTTCCTGTTTACAATTCTGAGAGAAATAGGTAGTCACACCCTAAAAGACAACGACAAAACAATAACATTAAAATAACAAGCAAATACAGCCTCTACTTTACTAAAACTAAGACAAGCCTTATCATAAAGACATAAAAGACATTAAGGCCCGGTTGTATAAAGACATCTGACCAGAGATCAATTTGAACTTAGTTCCGAAAATGAACTGAAATTATGACTTCAATGCGTTGTATAAACCTGAACTCGGTTTACACACGTGTAGTTCAAATGTAATCGGAGTTCAGTAAAGTGGACATTGCAACACCGCAAAACAAATTAAAATTGATTATTTTCACCATGTTGGTCCGTATTGATTTATATTCAAATTTCTGTAAAATATTTTCACCGCCTTGTCAATACTTATACATGTATAAGTATAAAGACATCTGACCGGAGATCAATTTGAACTTAGTTCCGAAAATGAACTGAAATTATACATGCATAAGTATTGACAAGGCGGTGAAAATATTTAAACAAATTAAATACGAAATAGCTTTGCCCTTTGGATAATACTTAAATGGTGCGATTTACCTGGCCATGACTGCAACAAATGAAATACAAAATTGCTTTTCCCCTTGGATAATACAGGTTGAAGTGAGTTGGCCTTGACTGTCGACAAATGCACGTCGTTTGCAACATGAAGTGGAATTTCTTCGTATGTTTTTCTTGCAGCAAACACAGATGAATGGAAAACGGATATCACACTTCCCTGAGTCAACCCTTTTTATCTTTTTTATGATCCCCATGGTATTATGATTGAGAAGCCCAAGTCCTTCGTGGCCATTCTTTCTTTTATTCATTTTTTGAAGAATCTACTAGTGTTAAGAAGGGGTAATTTCCCAGTTACAGTAGGGCTTGTTCGGTCTTGTGTGGTTAAAATGTTGTCACATAGAATTCCTGGCATGTCCGTTTTTCCTTTACGGTACCTGTTAGTTACGGCGATATTAACTTAAAGAGGTTTTAAATCATAAATTTGGTCATGGTGCTTTTATGAGCACAGCAGAGCGAATATGTAGCTGTCGAGAAAAGGTGAAGCAACTCTGCATGTCAATAGCTAGCACATGTTTCATACGTAGCACGAATCGATCAGAGAAGTCCCCAGTTGGCAAATGAAGCATGTTTCACTACATTAAATTTTCTCGAGAAGTACTTGGATTTATTTTTGGAATAATCACAGTGCTGAACTCGTAATGTTTGTAGATTTAAGGCTAGGTGTAGAAAACAATATAGTTCCGTTTTAAAAAACAAAGTTAATAGCATTATCGTCCGCCTCTGTGGTGTAGTGGTTAGTGTGATTAGCTGCCACCCCCGGAGGCCCGGGTTCGATTCCCGGCACTACCACGAAATTTGAAAAGTGGTACGAGGGCTGGAACGGGGTCCACTCAGCCTCGGGAGGTCAAATGAGTAGAGGTGGGTTCGATTCCCACCTCAGCCATCCTCGAATAGGCTTTCCGTGGTTTCCCACTTCTCCTCCAGGCAAATGCCAGGATGGTACCTAACTTAAGGCCATGGCCGCTTCCTTCCCTCTTACTTGTCTATCCCTTCCAATCTCCCCATCCCCCCACAAGGCCCTTGTTCAGCATAGCAGGTGAGGCCGGCTGGGCAAGTTACTGGTCATTCTCCCCAGTTGTATCCCCTGACCCAATGTCTCACACACCAGGGCACTGCCCTTGAGGTGGTAGAGGTGGGAAAAGCCAACCCTGGAGGGTAAACAGATTAAGAAAGAAAGAAATAGCATTATCTCAGAGGACATTGGCGCTATTCTATCTTGAACGGTCCAGAATGTTATTTGAGATGGACAAGTAACAACTTAGCTGAATAATTCTCCATATCCCAGTAATGAGACATCTGTAAGACACGAACATAAACAATTCATAGAGGTCATGTTGTAGAATTATGTTTCACTGCGTTATACGAAGCGTAATATAGCTTATATACGGACAACAACTATAGGCTGACAATGCATTAGCTTAATCTTTTGTGTATTTTCTTATGATTTATCGTAACAACAAATGTAATAGTATGTTCACAATCAGCTGTTCTTGTATCTCGAATAGAAAAAACTCATTAAACTGAGATCAAAGAGTTTAATCGGAGAAATTTCTCCAGTCAAAGTTAATCCTAGTTCAGCACGAATTGATCTCAGATGAATGTTTATACAACAAAAAATCCAAGTTTAGCGTGAAACTGAGATCAATTTCGTCTCTGATCCAAGATCAAATGGTTTATGCAACCGGCCCTAAAAGAGCTTTGGATATGTTACGAAGGTAACTTACATATAGTTGATACTGCATACTACATTAAAATGCATCAGGATCTTAACATTACCTTGTCAGGGAAACTCAGAGTCTTCTCTCTCTCAGATAGAGAGAAAATGCTCTCCTTACACCTCGACCACAGCTCCTGTAGTAGTTTGGGTTCTCGTCTATAGACTTCACTTAATTTCAGTACCTTCTCAAACTTATCCTCTGAGAGATTTGGGATGATTTTGCTGTCTCCAAAACCTTTATAATTTCCCATATTGGTAAAAATCCCAGACGCATACACCAGAAATGCCTGAAATTTTAAATAATATACTAGCCACTGTTCATGCAGAACAACAGATACAGAAGGCAGAGGCATTGCATTTATGGTATTTGTCAAACAAATAACAGTTCTACAATATTCAAGAAATAACCTACGTAGTGTGGGGATGTTTGCAAGTCGACATGTTACATCGTACAGAACTCTTACAGACACCACAATGACTGTGTTGTAATTCTCAGTCATACTGCTTCTAGTAAACTGTATTAACAATTATTTTACTATTGACTTCTTTGGATTCATCCATTCAGTATTTCTGTCCAAGGCAAACTCAGCTTGAATATTAAACAGGTCTCAATATGACTACTTTGGACTCAAGTATCCTACTCTCATCTACAGGGTGTGAAATTAAGTCACTACCACCATACATTGCATAGATATTATCATTGGGCTGCAGATTCTTATGTATTTATATATTTCATTCCTTTACTTGTAGATAACTGAAAATGAAAAATATGAAAAAAAATGTCTGAATTGTGGTTCTGATATGGTTATACATGTGTTTCACACCACAACATTACAGAAAAAATGTGAAGAAGAAAAGGGCTGAATTCTGCAGAAACTTCAATACAATAAACCAGTATGCATATCATTAATGGTTTGTGACTTTTGCAAAGGAAGTAAGATGGCCATTGCTCCTCACCTCTGCAGCCTTATTTTTATTTATGAAGTTAAAATCTCAACTGAAGGGACTAAGGGCCTGTACTACGACTGTCAGGTAAACAGCCAGATACGTAGGCTGCAGTTTTGCAAACTAGAAGTTAAATATTTTCTTGCGTACTACCAACGGACGAGGAAGGCATCCTCAAAGGCTAAGGGAGTAAACCCTGAAAGAAAATCCTCTTATGTGTTAGGCCTAGCAAGTCAGCAGGAGAGTAGTGAGTACAGTTGCTTTCAATAAGAAAAAGAGCCTCGGAAAGAATATTATAGACCGGACTGACACGTCCTCTCAGAAAATTGTAAAGTATGATGACCGTAAGGTTGATGATATACAATGTTCTGAAAGGAAACCCCAAATAAAAAAGAGACCCAGATACCGAATTGGAACTATGAACATTCTATCATTAACTGGAAAGTTATAAGAACTCCTAAACATGATGGATAGAAGAAAAATATCAATATTGGGATTAAGTGAGACCAAATGGAAAGGAATTGGAAGTAAGAAAACTTCGTGGAGGTTATAAATTATACTGAAGTGGACAGGAGAAGGTAGCGAAAAATGGTGTTGGATTCTTAATTAACGAAAGGACTGATGCTACAGCTGAAGTTATCTGCAAAAGTGATAGAATCATTAAAATGTTCATGAAACTGGAGAACACTAAGTACACCATCATACAAGTGTATGCCCCACAGACAGGCTGCAGTGAGGAAGACAAAGAGAAATTTCGGCAAGACCTGGAAGATACAGTTAATGAGGAAAATGTTATTATTATTGGAGATCTAAATGCGCAAGTTGGGGTAGACAGACTTGGGTACGAGAACATCATTGGTCCACAAGGATTTGGACAAAGGAACCCAGAAGGAGAACAACTATTAGATCTGTGCAGAAGAAATGATCTTATAATCAAAAATACATTCTTCAAAAAAAGAGACAGTCACAGAATAACAAGGTACAGTTGGGAGGGCCAGTATAGAACATTGATTGACTACGTAATCACAAATAAAGATGGTGGCAGGTACATCACAGATGTAAAGGTCATACCTAGTGAAAGCATGGACAGTGACCACAGATTGTTGGTAGTAGACTTCAAACATAAGGCAAATGAAACGCAGAAACTTATTACGAAAAAACCAAGGGTTAAAACTTGGAAGTTGCAAGAAGTCCAAATAAAGGAAGAATACAAACTAAGGATTCAACAGACTTTGCCGAAGTGTGAAGTAACCAGCGTTAATGAAGAATGGAAGGCCTTCAAAGACACCTTTGTGGGAGAAGTCAAAAACCTATGTGGAGTTACAAGTTCTATCAAAATAAAAAAGGAGACACCATGGTGGAATGATAGAATGAAAACAGCAGTGAAAGAAAGAAACCAAATAAAGAAGGCACTGGACAAGGAAAAACAAAAACAGGGACAAGAACGAAAAGAACAAGAAATACAAAGACTTCAAGAAGGAGTATACAGGAACAAGAAACTTGCTGTAAAGAACATTGTAAGGGAAGATAAAGAGAAGAAATGGAATGAGTTTGCAGACAAACTGGAAGAGGACAGTAGAGGAAATATGAAATTGCTATACAGAGTAGTGAAAAACAAGCGAAGGGATCAAGAGACCATAAAAGCAATAAAACGTGATGATGGAACTCTGGCACAAGAAGAGGGAGAAATTAAACAAGAACTCAAGATCTATTTCGAAAAGCTGCTGAATGGAGATACAGAAAACATAACGGATAGAGGAGAGCCAAGTCGAGGAACCACAACTGAACCACCAATTACATGGCTTGAGGTTGAAAATGCGCTCAAGAGCATGAAGAAAGGAAAGGCAGTGGGCATAGATGAACTAAGTGCAGATATGCTGAAAGCAGCGGGAATTCTAGGAATCCAATGGCTCTAAAGACTGCTCAACAAGATATGGGAGGAAAATACTATTCCTGAGGACTGGAAGATGGGCATCATTGTACCTCTGTTCAAGAAAGGAAGCCGACGAAAATGTACTAATTACCGTGTTATCTCACTACTGTCTCATGTCCTGAAAATATTGGAAAAAATAATAGAGACCAGAATCAGAGATATTGTTGAACCAATTCTGGAAGAAGAGCAGTATGGTTTCAGACCAGGAAGGTCAACTACAGACCTTATATTTGCAATTAGGATGCTAATGGAAAAATACTGGGAGAAGAACAAGCCTTTATTTCTAATATTTTTGGACATTGAGAAAGCATACAATAGTGCACCAAGGGAAAGAATTTGGCAATGCATGAAAGAACTTCAAGTGCGAGACAGCCTCATAGACAAAGTGAAAATGTTGTATAGTGGGAACAGAAGCTGTATTCAAGTAGGATGTGGTTTGTCGGACTGGTTTGAAACAAAGAGAGGAGTGCAGTAGGGCAGCTCATTGTCACCACTTCTATTTATTATTGTAATGGATGTAGTAATGAAATCTATTAAAAGGAAAGAACATGGAGATATCAAAGCCTTCACATTTGCAGATGATGTTGCGATCTGGAGTGACTCAGAAGAGGAATTGGGAGACAGAATACAAAGCTGGAATGAGGAATTTAAGAAATATGGTTTAAACATCAGCAAGACCAAGACGGTGGTGATGAAAGTGTATGGGGAAGGAGCAGAACCAATAGTCATGTTAAATGAAGCTCAACTGGACAGCGTTCCAGTTTTCAAATACTTGGGTAGCGTTATATCAAATGACAACCTAGCAAAACATGAGGTGAACAATCGAATCAATAAGGCAACACAATTTTACCACCAGGTAAGACACCTGCTGTGGGATGAGCAAATACCCATGAAAACAAAAATGACATTGTACAAGTCCTATTATACACCAATTCTTACATACAGTCTCGAAACCACAACACTGACCAATAGAGATAATTCCAAACTTCAGGCAGCTGAAATGAAATTCCTACGCACTATGACCCAGAAAACCAGGAAAGATAAGATTAGGAATGAGAAAATTAGAGAAGAAGTAGGAATAGATGATTCTCTCCTCAATAAGATTCAGATATCAAGACTGAAGTGGTTTGGTCACATGAAGAGGATGCCAGTAAACAGAACTGCAAGGAAGGAATTTGACAGAAAGGTAGAAGGAAGACGACCTGTGGGAAGGCCACGAAGGAAATGGATAGATTTAGTTAAGAGCGATGTACTGCTGAGAGATCATGACTGGGACAAGTTGGTGGAGGAAGAATGGTACAAGGACAGGATAAGATGGAGGAGGCTCATATACCACACCCGGAAAATTGGAGATGGTTTAGGATGATGATGATGATGACTACCAACGGATTTTAACGACGGTATTGTAATGCAGAAGATGTAGTAACATTTTAATTGGGTTGGTAATAAGGTTACTGAAAATATAGCAAAATTTAGTGCGGTGGTATACGTGTTTCCCTGGTGTTTTCGTATGTTTAGCTCTATTCCTTTTGAAATTGTATTACTAGAATTCAATATCGGACTCTTATTAAGCTATAATGAGGAAGTTCAGGTCAAAAACAGAATTAGGACTGAAATATACACACACACACAAAGAAATGTTAAAATTAACTGTATAACAAAACTGAAACTGTTATAGAAAATAAAAACACTGAAAATGTAACCTGGACGCAAAAGTTAAGATTCAGGTTATATATTTTTTTTTTGTCTAGTACTATTTACGAGGATACGCGTTACGGCGAAACTAAAGTTTGTATTCGTGATTAATGCCACTGATCCAGCGTAGGATCATTAATTTTATTATTAATTCAATTTATTGTTTGCTCATTGAATAACTAGTTAGTTTTTTCTTTTCAATACAATGCGAGAATACTAAAATTTTTTGCTTTATGTCGCACCGACACAGATAGGTCTTGTGGCGACGATGGGACGGGAAAGGCCTAGGAATGGGAAGGAAGCGGCCGTAGCCTTAATTAAGGTACATCCCCAGCATTTGCCTGGTGTGAAAATGGGAAACCACGGAAAACCCTCTTCAGGGCTGCCGACAGTGGGATTCAAACCCACTATCTCCCGGATACGAGCTCACAGCTGCGCGCTCCTAATCGCACGGCTAACTCACCCGGTAATGTGAGAATAGTAACTGGCAAGCATTTATCTCACTTTAGCGTAAATACTTTTGTAGCGAATTGTTATGAAGTAAAAGAAATATAACCTCCTTAACATCCTCATTCGACGGTCAAATCGCCATGAACAACGTTGTATACCTTTACTCCATATGTGCGTTGTGGATAGATTTGGCATAGAAACCATGCTTTTGACGCGCATTTTAATGATTAGGAAATGTGTACTATCACCTCTAGTACCCTACCGACTATCATTTAGAAGGTAAAAAAAAATGTTTGACTATTGGGACTCGAACCCACGAAAAAGTGCATAGCAGCAAACGATGTTGCCCTAATGACCTAATGACCACGCCGCACATAAACGAAAGTCGTAGTACATGTTTTCAACCAAACTTCCAGATAAATGTCCAAACTGCCAAATAAATTTATACCGCACTTATATCTGGCTGTCGTAGTACAGGCCCTAAGAGTTGTTAACAGTAGAAAAGATCAAATAAAATTTGCAATTCTGGAAATAGGTTTCAAGGACTACTTTCATAGATGACATAGTTTTTGAAAGTGGTGAATCAACCAAGGAGGAGAATACTTTGATGAAGTCAAAAAATTCATTTTCTAGGGAATAAGTCATTTGGGTTATAAGCAGACTACTTATACTTATTTAACAAATACAGTAGAATACAACACACCAAAGGAATACCGACAACTGAATACATAATACTTGACCGTCACCTGAAAGTCATCATTTGTCAGCTTCCCATCTTCTATGGCTGCCTTCTTCAGTTCTGCAATGGGTTGTGCTGAAAATACCTTCCGCAGCAAAATAAAAATAAGTGGCGACTCGGAAGATGTCTGTGAAAATAAAAGCAAAACACTGATGTCAAATATATTCATGGTTCTTAAAAATTAAAACTTTAAATAAAATGGGGAAGATAGGAAACACCCACTTTCATGAAATGACTGCTGCGTACATCAACCCAATGCTAGCTTGACAGTGCTGCCAAATGAAGATACAAAGGTACAGTGCTACACACTTCTATCACATGCCAGGCTGAGAAGGTTAAAATGAAACAAGCAGAATCTCAGTGGTGTTTCATGTTTAATATTAGGGTGCTTTGATCGTTTTTACTTCCTTGCTAAACAATGATGCTGGGAGGATGGGTGCAGGCATAACAACTCCCAGGAGGGTCCAGTTACAGGTGGAATGGGTGTGGAGTTGGGGGGCTGGGAGATCTGGGAAATTTTTAAAATCTGAAGTCAGACATTGTTTTTAAGACATTTCATTACCTAAAATATGCTCTTTTTACTTCAATTAACTTAAAAGTAATTTCTGATTTTTAAAAACTGAAATAAAAGCAGGCCTATAGAATGGTTTCATGGAGTAATAAGGGCTATTATTCTTTGTTTATGGTTGAAGATTACAAATGTTTATGGCCATGGTTGCCACAGGATATGATGTCTATAAATATGAAGTAACCCCAAATGAATCCCTTGAGTATATCAATTTCATTTGTCAAGCAACACCATTCTATTCAGCTGCAGTTAAAGCTATCAAGATTGGCCTTACTCTCCCAGTGACAACATGTACTATTGAATGCACATTCAGTACCTATACCTACACTACGGCACATCATGGCTTGGAATCAATCTACGATGAGACACAGGAAGCCAAGTAGATTATGAATGCTCAGAGTTCATAGGCAGAAAGGGAAAAAGAACACTGAATTCACAGACACTGTGGCAAAAGAAATTTGGAGAGCAACCGAGAAGGCTCGGTTTTAGTTCTAGAATTAATTTGTTTTTATATGGATTAGATTTTTTAAAGTTTTACAGCATGTTCATGAACTTTTATAGGCTACATTGAATTTCCCCACCTTTACTAGCACCTCCCTCGCAGAATCTATGGCTGGCAGTTTAAGTGGATTAGGAGGAAGTTCCAGCTACAATATTTAATACTGAAATAATTCTGCCAAAACTGGAGGTTTTCTATCATCACCCTAGCACAATTTTAATCAAGTAATTTTACCCCTAATAATAATTAATGAATTTAATACTATTGACTAAAGATAGCAAGTTCATGAAACTCATTCTTTATATGCTTAAATGAAAATAACAGTGTTGTAAATTGATCCAAAGAAGGAAAACACACAAAATCAAGCATTGCCTGATTTTTCAGTAAATAAGTTCAATCCACCATTAACCACTGATTTTTTCCTATGTTGTTCCAATTATGTCCTCATTGACTGATGTAACCCTTTCCTTTTTTTGTACCAAGTCTTAGTCTTAGTATTCCTCTATGTCTTCCATCTTCTAGATGCAAGACACACATTTTTATCCAAATTCTGCCATCAGCCATAAGCCCATACCATTTTAATCCATCAGATGAAATCTTATCTTGTAATCTTTTAGCTTAAGACAACTTTCTTAGATACATATTTTAATTTTTATCACATCATCCACATTCCTGACAAATTTCATTTCAGGTGTCCGGATACTGCTACTCCTCCACAATCCATACTTCACAGTCATGTTAAGATAGGAATATAATAAGTTTGACCAGTTGTAATCGAGCTAGCGAAGCGAGAGGTTGTATTGTGCAGTGAGTGCTGAGTGAGAAGTATGAATATTGCTTTAGAGCAATATCGCGCGGCCATAGGTCGATGGCACGGGCGAGTGAAGTGTGTGTGTACGCCAAGTGATAAGGTGCATTTAAGAAAATCTGGACTTGAGGGAACTATGATGGTAGCAGCAGTGGTGGCAATTCTTCTGATAATAGGAGGCATAGAAATGAACCCTGGACCAACGGGTTCATTGAGCTGGGAGGACATAGATAAGATTAGGGAAATAGTCAGAGATGCTTGCCAGTTTGAGCAAACGAGGGAGTTAATTCGCGAGCTGAGAAATGACATGACAGAAATGAAAGACTGCATAAAAGAAGAGAGAAGAATTATGACAGAAAAGGTGGTGGAAAACTCTAGGGAAATAGAATTATTGAAGTCGAATATGAAGGAGATTGAAGGAGAAACTGATAAATTAAAGTGGCAACTGAAAATGACTATCCAGGACGCAAAGAGGAAAAATATTTTCATATACGGCATTCCAGAGAAGGAAAAGGAGGATTCGAATGATCTAACGAATAAAGTGTTGGATATTATAAATAACCATATCAAGATAAATTGTAAAGAAGAAGATATTGATGAAATATATAGGCTGGGGAGAATCAAAGGGAAAAGACCTATTAGGGTTAAGTTGATTTCTGCTTTGAAGGCGAACAAAATTATCCTCAATGGGAAGAACTTGAAAGGAAAAAGGATTTGGGTAAGAAGAGATATGGATAAAGAGACAATTATGGAACAGAGAGTCTTGCGATTTCACCTAGTAAAAGCTAGGAACTATGGACTAAAAGCATACATAAGAGGCAAACGTCTTATAGTAGGTGACAGTAACTGGTCACGTATCTGGTCAATTGCACAGCTACGAGAAATGGATAGACAGTTGAGTTCATCACACCAGGAAGTGCAACGGCCTGTAGAGGAAGGAATGTGGCAGTCAGCTGCCTGCACAGTGGCTGATAACGTACAATCTGATGACAACAGCGATCTGCATACTCTACAGAGGAACAGAAGACGGCAGAGGGACGAACACCTAGTGGAGGAGGATGGACAAACAGCTGACTGTCGAGTCGACACGAATCCAGGAAGTAGCGCCACACCTGATGACAGAACCAAGACTCTGGCTGGGAAAGATCTTCCAGCGGAGTTAAATAACAGTGGGAGGAACGACGAGGCGAGCCGGATGTCAACAGCGGCGCCGCGTGGAGGAGCTGAGGATACTTCCAGGCGTAGGTCAGTGAGCCTAAAAGACTTTTTTCAAAAGAAGGGGATGGGTTCAGGTAGTAGATTAAAACTCACAGAAGAACTGTCTGAGAAGGACGTTATTTGCTCTCCGGAGGGAAGTATAATGGAAGTGGAAAGATCTAGAATAACTAGAAGTAAGGGAGTTTAGAACATAGAGGTAAAAAATAACTAGAATTAAAGGTATCATGTGTTAACATTGAAGGAGTATGGAGCAAAATAGGTAACGAAGACTTTAAAGAGCTACTGGAAGAAATGGACATCCTTGGGCTTGTAGAAACTTGGGCTGATTACAAGAAAGACTTAAAGATAGAAGGGTGTATCGTATGGAGTCAATATGGATCAAGGAGATCCAATAGAGGAAGGATATCGGGCGGAATTTCAGTGGTTATCAAAAACAACTTAAAAGATAGAATACAGCGGTTAGAATCTGAGTTTAAGGAATTAATCTGGATAAGAATATTAGATAGGGTTAATTGGAGGAATGAAATATGTATAGCTTTTATATATAATCCACCTTTGAGCTCTCCATTTGCGCAGAATGATTTTTTGAGAATTTAGCGACAGAAATTAGACGAATGAGAAGTACGTATGATCAGGCAAGCATTATTATTATGGGCGATCTTAACGCGAGGATAGGGGACAAGAAACCAGTTTATAATCGACTTGAGGACGGGGTATTACTAGTTAATAGAAATAGCCAGGATAAAGAATGTAACAGAAATGGAGAAAAACTACTAGAGTTATGCGCGGTAGAGGAGCTTTATATATTGAATGGGTGGTGGTTTGGAGATGAGAGTGGAAAACTAACCTATATAGTAGAAAATGGGGGCAGTACAATTGACCTAGTTGTATGCTGTAGGGATAGTTTGCAAATTATCAAAGAGATAAGCATTAAGGATTGGGCAGAGGCAAATCATATGCCAGTATCTATAAAATTAATTATTCAAGAGATAGGAGCGCAAGAGATCGTTTACGATAGCGTACAGGAGAGGAAAATAGCTAGGTATCGTTGGAGAGAAGAATTAGGAAATGAATTCAGAGAGTACTTCAATGGAGAAAATTTTGAGATTTGGAAAATAGGTATTGTAAAATTGATAGAAGAGAATAGAGTGGAGGAAGCCCTAACCAGGATAGAAAATTTAATAGGAATGGCAGGAAAAGGTATGAGGCAAAATCTAAGTAAAACGCTGATAAGAGGTGGATGGTATAATACAGAATGTGTAAAGAAAAAGTCACAAGTTATGAAGGCACTTAGGATATACAGGGTGGATGGTGGTCAAGTAGCTAGAAACAAATTTTGTAAAAAAAGGAAAGAATACAGAGAATTGTTAAGAAAGACGAAGTTGGAATGGCAACAAAAGTTGGCTGCAGATATAAATAAAAAGTGCAAGGACAATGACAGTAGGAAAGTATGGGATAAAATAAATCAAATAACCAAGAAGAAGTCGGGCTCTGGGGGGACCAATATAAGTTACAGTACATGGGTCCAGTATTTCGAGAAATTATTGAATAAAGAAGACACATGGAGAGCTCAGCATGAGGGGATTACTGTTTCGAGGGGTTTGAGTGTCACTCTGCCTGAATTAGATGAGGCTATTTCGACTCATGAAATAAGGAATCTGTTACAACGAGCCAAAAAGGGAAAATCAGGAGCAATTTCAGGTATCACATATGAATTTTGGAAAGAGGTGGGAGAACGAAGTGGCATGTTGGAAATTTTGACAAAGATATTCAATAAAATATTCGAGAAAGGGATATTTCCAAAAGTTTGGAAAGAGGGGATTATATGCCCTATATACAAAAATAAAGGGGATAGATTAAATCCAGGAAACTATAGGGGAATTACCTTATTAGACACATTGGGGAAAGTACATACGGGTATACTAGCAAATAGACTAAGGAACTGGGCAGAGAGACATTCAATCCTCTCGAAATTTCAAAGTGGCTTCAGAAGAGGGAGAACAACACCAGATAATGTTTTTATTGTGAGAACTCTTATTGACAAATATGTAAAGAAAAAACGTGGAAAGCTGTATATTACATCAATAGATTTAGAAAAAGCATTCGATACTGTGAACAGGGGGGCAGTCGTTACTAGATTGAGACAAGTAGGAGTGTCATGTAAAATGATAAGGGCTATAGAAAAGATATATGCTGAAGTAAAGTGTACTGTGAGAGTCAAAGAAGGAGTAGTGGTAGGAGATATTATTTCTAAAATGGGTTTGAAACAGGGATGTAAATTGTCACCGATTTTATTTTTAATGTTCATTAACGATATACTAGAATTTGAAGTTGAGGAGAGATTAGCACTGCCATGTTTAGAAAATCAGGATATTCCTGGTCTTGTCTTTGCTGACGACATACTCCTGTTCACACTAACGCCAGTTGCAATGCAAAAAAGTATTGATGGTATCGAGAAGTACTGTAAAGAGTGGAATATGAAAATTAACGCACAGAAAACTAGAGTAATGGTGTGCAAAAACTGGAACAAATTAGCAAAAAAGGAAAAATGGTATCTTGAAGGAGTAAATCTGGAAGTAGTTAATAAGTTAGAATATTTAGGAATTATCATATCAGGAAATGGAAATTGGTCTGAACACGTCAAGAGAGCAAAACTGATTGGTACAGCAGCCCTAGCTAGTATAAGAATATTAGATAACAGGATGCCTAATATTGATTTTAGGGTACAAAGAAATGTATACAACGCTGTGATTAAATCTAAAATGATATACGGTTCAGAAGTATGGGGCACAGAAAAGGAAATAGTAATGCTCGATTCAGTCACTAGTAGATTTATTAAAATAATTACAGGCTTACCAATATGTACAGCGAATAATGGAGCAAGATTAATGTGTACTGACATTAATATAAAAGTGGATATAATTAAGAGATTAATAAAATATTGGTTTAGGTTAAAAAGGGGAGGAGGGGGAGAAATTCTAGATATAGCTTACCGACACCAAATGAGGTATGAGGATGGGTACTGGGCGGGCAACTTAAAGAAAATATTAGAAGGAATTGGGATGGGGAACTATTGGGACAACGATTTAGAAGAAAGAAAAGTCTGTGGGAGAGTGGCACAGAGGGTAGCAGATATAGAAATACAAAGGCTAAGAGCTGAGGGTAATAATACAAGAACTCTGGAGGAATTCATGAATATATACCCAGGTATGAAAATAATACATGATAAATTAACCAAAAGGGAATACAGGGGAATGATATGGTGGTTGATGGGAGTTTATAAAAATAAGGCATTTACAGAAGTCGCAAATACATGTTTATTGTGTGAAAAGGAGTTAGGAAATGCACATTTCTTGAGACAGTGTGAAAGTACAAGAGCATTATGGGTTAAATACTTGGAAACGGAAGAGATAAATAAAATGGAAAGAGAATCTGAGTACTATACTCTTGTCAAATTAATAAACAGGGAATGGAGAAGGCCAGGGAAACTATTAAAATTATTCACAATTATAAAAAGCTTGTGGGAGAAAAAATGAAATTAGTGCATGAGGGAAGAGGCACATGCTGCTGAAAAAAAAATGATGAAACAGCGTAATTAGCACGAGTACACATGGTTAAAAGGATATTATGGGACACTTAAGCTACACATACAGGAATGCATGCTAGTATTTCAGGATGAACCAAGTCTCGGCTCTCCTACTTCGGACGACCGAAGTTGGAAGAGGGAGACTCCAAATCGACCAGTTACCCGTACACTGAATAAGAAGTTTAAAATTGATTATAGTCAGTAGAAGAAAACATACGGAGAGTAGTTATCTCTGAAGTATCATCTCTGTATGGGTTAATAATAACGAAGTTTTGTAATCATGTATGTACATAAAACAACTTTGATTCACAGATATGGAACATTATAGAGTTTAACTCACTAATAACTAAGGGCGACAATAATTATAAGTTTAGTATTATTTTCATTTTTCATATCTGTTCAGTTTTGTTCCCTTGTTCCTTAGGTATTGTTGTTTGTCTGCCTGTTTTATTTTCTTTGGTTTTGTTAGTTAGTTTGTTTTGGCTACCTTCTAATGAGATTGTTGGTTGTTTGTCTGCCAGTTTTATTTTATTTTATTTTGGTTTTATTTTAGTTTGGTTTTGTTAGTTTATTTGCTTTTGGCTGATGACGTACAGTGGAGTTGGAAGAGGCGGGGATAGGCCTGACCTATCTCAAGCTAAAGTGTTGATTCGGTACGTCTGCACATGTAAAGTAGTGAATAGTGTTAGGTTAGAGGAAGTAAGTTGTCAATGAGACAGTGAAAGATGAGCCGAGTTATGGAATCCGTCTCGGCAGTGAAATATAAATGTGACAGCCTACATGTAGAGCTAGGCAATCCGCACACATGTGGGTTGTTACAGGAAGGAGTGGTGAGGAAATAACATTGACAGCTTAAAGGGTCTATGAGGTATCGGTTTCCGAGCCTCATGAGACATGTCTGGTCGTGACATCCCAGGGAAGGGTGGTAGCAGTTCCTCACCAGGGGTGATGTCGCGGCCAAACAGATTTAGGATAGATTTAGTATATATTCATGTAGTAAAGTAGTTAGTTTAGTTAGGTGGTGTGCTGCATGTGGAGCTGGCGATCCGCCCATGTGCAGGATGCTACAAAGTAGATAAGTAGTAAGTAGTTAGTATCTAGCTATAAACAGTCTGTGAGTGTTTATTTTATTGGAACATTGTAACTGGGCGAAAGCCTGTTATGTTCAGTTCAATAAATTCATTCATTCATTCATAATAAGTTTGACAGATTTGCCTTACATTTCAAATACCATTCTGATATTGCATTCCATAATCCTGTAATAAAATTCTCCTTTACATTTCCTAGGAACTTCATCACGACATCCCTTATCAAAATCCACGCAGCAAGTTCCACAGGATTCATTGTTTCTGTCTTTTAGGAGCTTTCTAATTTGTGGTCCATTAAAAATGCCTTCCTTGACCTTTGCATCAGATGAATGTGGAAAATTGCTTGCGATGTACTTGAAACAGGGGCTACTTTTGTCTAAGGCCTTAACAAACTGCTTCATGATTCCCAGTTTGATGTGTAGTGGTGGCAAAATAATTTTTTGTGGGTCAACTAAGGAAGCATTTGTAACATTTTTTTTTACACCAGGTGTCAAAACTTGCCTCTTGGGCCAGGAAGGTGTAGACCAGTGTTTGTCCCTAGCTCTGCTGTCTCATTTACATAAACAAGAGAATTTTGTGAAGTCTGCTTGTTGTCCTAATAGAATACCACACACCTTCAAGTCACTATACATCCCACCGGTGCTCATGATATTCACTTTTATCGAAAACAGTTTGCAATGTGATATAATTTTCTTTTAGTGAAATGGAATGTGCTACAGAAATCGAAGCTAGAACATTTCCGTTATGAAGCAGTACACCCCTTAAGTTCCTGTTATATGAATCCACAATCAATCTCCATTCTTCAGGATTGTAATCCCTCTCTACCTGTTCTATCAATCCTGAATGTCACAGCAGTAGGTCAGATCATTTTCCTTCTTGAAATACTTTCTGAACTCCTAATCTCTATGTCTATAACAAGAAAAGGTAGTTCCAGGCGCAAGAAGATTGTTTTCTTTCTATCATGACCCTACAGTTCACTTGCTTCCTTTGTGAGATCAAGGTCTCGTATCAGGTCACTCAACTCCGACTAGTGAAAAATCCATATCAACTTGCTCGTCATCGGAATTTGAGGAACCCTCAGAGTCACAGTCAGGTATACTGGTAGGAGGTGAAGGTATTGGAGTTTCTGGTCCATGAGGAACGGGGCTCTTCGCTGACTTTAAATTCGGGTACACAATACTGTCCTTGTTTCTCTTATTGAACCCTGCTACTTTACGCAGGCAAAAATAATAGTCACTGCTATGGTCCTGGGGCTTGTGCCTAACTATCCCCATCCCAAATGGAAGGGCTTTATGTTTCCCAACGCTCCACTGTCGTAGGTTTTCAAGGCAAGTTTTACAAATTACGTGGGAGGCTCACAACTTGTCCAAGTCTTCTAATTTTACCTTAAAATATGCATAATATAAACATTTCACCGATGCAGTTATTGGACTACTCTGTCCTTTATAATACAATACCCACAAAGGTAACAGAATGAGTCTGGCTTATCCACGCATCATCTTCTAATTCCTGACACACTTGCCATTTTTGCAACACACCAAAGTAATTTTTTTTTTTTTTTTTAAGGTCAGACTTTTGCCATACTCAAGACGTAATTGACTGTCACAGACTTCACCGCATTGTTGCTACCACGAGCTAAGAATATACTCTGTTATCAGACGAATTCAATGGAGGAGACAAATTCGGTGAAGGATGTTTGAATTGATAAATCCACGCAACAGTAACACAGCAAACCTCGGCCACACTAACAACAGCGAATTCTCTGTTATCATAAAGCAACACTGAGACTCAATGGTACATTTTCAGACAGTAAATGGAAATTAATACAAAAACTAGATGTGTTACAAAAGAAGCAATGACATTTCTGACATTAGGAGACCTTATTTAGTTAAAAATCACTTATCATATACTCTGCTGCAAAAATCATGCTGGACTGTGTAATCAAATGAAATTACAGTATTACTATTATTCCTGTAGTTCGAGTAACTCTTTTGGCCACCTTGTTTGTAAAGCGGAATAATGATTTCTTCTTTCCATCAGGGTGGTTTTTTTTCCTTCTGAATTTTATGAAAACTGAAAAGCAGAATAACAATATCCTCTTTACAATATCTTCTTTCTAATCAGTATGTACGAGGTCAGATCAAATTAAACCTGCCAGAGCCACATTGCTTGCTCCACTAACTGCGCATCAAGGAGTTGTCATAGGGCAGAGAAAGGCAACTATACACTATCATTCTCCAGCAGAAGTTGGCAGTTGGAATGTTCAGTAAAGTTAGGCTGTATGGGCCGAGAGCAAATGTTGCAATTCCAAAGCTATCAAAACAGAATCAATATGCTGTGATTGATTGATTGATGATGATGATGATTGTTGTTGTTTATAGTGGCCTAACATTATCAGCCCCTAATGGTACGAGATGAAACGAAATGTAATAATAATTAAAATTTACCCACTGACTACAACTTAGAAAGATGATGATGAAGTAAATGATTATGAATTTAAAATAATTAGTGGTTCTAATTTGCAATGCCTTATTTTCTTATAAAATTATTTAAAAATAGATTAAAATATATTAAAACAGAATAAGGCTCTTCCTTTTTGAAAAGAAGTCACATATTTCATTCAAATTAAAAGTTTAAAAAACATGTTAAAATACATAAAGGCAGACCAAGTTAAAACAGAATAAAATAAGAAAGCAAGTAACAATAAAATAAAAACAAATACAAAATGAGTTTAAAACATGATAAAACATACAACCATCCCTCATAAAATGGATGACAAGGTCTATTGACTGCTCGTCATCTCGTAGAATGAGAGGAGGGAGATGGTACTCAGAAGTTTCAGACTACAGCTCAGATCAGCCGCGCCCGCGCACTCGGTATGGATGCGTACTATGGTCAGATGACTGTCAATCAAGTTTTGAAAGTGGAAAGCTGTCAGCTGAGTGAACTTATCATCGTATGAGTGCCACGTATGGTAGGAAATGTAAAATCGAATATAACAGTAAAAGACTCATTTTGGGCAGAAAGTTACCAAACTGCAGACCTTCCATACCCTGGGCAGACATAATGTGGTCATAAAGAATGAGCTCATTGCCACAATAAACAATGCTATATTGGAAAGATTAGCAAAAGGAACTTACATTCTCAGTGTTATTTGATTAGTGGGATGATGTATCTACTACCTACCTGATCAACAGTTTCGTGAGTCATTGCACAGTACAGAATATTGCAAAGAAGATATTTAGCCACCCATTCAATCACTGTTTTGTCAAGTCCAAGAGACACCATTTTCATCAGCAGTCTCCCATGATCGCATGATCAAAGGCCTTGGATAGGTTAATAGTGATACAGTCCATTTGACTTCCTACACTAGACAAAAATGTGACTGAATGGCTGGCTAAATTTCTAGAAAACAACTCAGAAAATTAGAGCAGGTAAAACATTACCAGATCCTGTAATGATTAAGAAGAAGTCATTAAAGTATGAAGGCTTTCACAGCCAGTGTCAATATAATAAAAATGTTCCAGGCTATTATGCCGTGGTCCACTCCTATCGCTTCTTCCAGACATTTCGACTACTGCTGCGGTAAGTCATCTTCTGTGGCGTCGTGTCGATATGCTCTCCTGTATTCCGCTGGCGACTGCAAAAGTTGTTTGGGAAGCAGCTGTATTTATATGTAAGTGTGCGGCCTCCAATTGGTTCATGCTGTGCAATCCGACAACTGAATGACTATCTGACTATATATATTAATAATAAGGTTCTGCAAGGCAGTAGGCCTATTATTGGACCTATGTTTTCTTATACAAGGTGTAACAATGAGGTACGGCCAAACTTTCAGGACACATTCCTCATACGAAGAAGATATGTTATATGGACATGGGTCTGAAAATGCTTTATTTCTATAACCCATTTTCTACAACTCTACACAGTACATTAATCAAAAAAGACACACATGAACAGAATATACCAGCATACACATGAAACTCTTTCTTACATGAAATGTTCAAAATGCCCTCCATTAGCATTGATACATTATCAATACTCCATTCGTCTTAATTGCTTGCATCACATCATGGGTCACAATGCTGAATAATATAGGACTCAAGAGATCCCCCTTGTAATACCCCAATTGTCCGATTAATTCCTGTAGATATGGATATATCTATGCTGATATGGTCCTCGATTCAGCTTCTAGAGATGCACTTCAGGAAGCCTTCGAATCAACGAACTGAATATAAACAAAAAGAAAATAGTAATAATGACATTCAAACGAGATGGGAGATGCAGTGAGTCTGAGACCAATATGTACGAGGGTGAAGAGCTGGAAACAGTAAACAAATTTAAATATCTAGGCATAATGTATCAAACTCACGGAACAACTTTCACTATCCATGTTAAGGAGAGGTTGTCGGCAGCAATTCTTGCTATTCATGATATTCACCACCTTCAAAAATTATCTCTGAGAACTGCACTAGTAAAACCAATAATCACATATGGACTTCATTTAATATGGGAACATCTCAATAAATCAAATTTGAAAAATATTGAGAAGCTTAAGGCTACTTTTCTTAAACGGGCGCTTTATTCTAAGTGGACAACTTCCAGACTGGTCTATAAATTATGTCGAGAACCCATGTTCTTGGAAGACCTGAGATTCAGATCTCTGGTGACACATTCGGTGTTTACCCAACAAAATTCATTAAATCTGAGCCAGAGACGCCCAAGAGAGATCCGGTTTACTCTGTCTGCCATCTAGCGGGCCTAGAGTAAAACGGAACGTCGAAATTGACGAGCAGACAGCCAGATGGCGTCAAATCGAAATGTCTGCACACGGTAGCTGAGGCCATACGATTATTATTATTATTATTATTATTACTACTACCATCTATGACACCTTGACAGGAACTACTGTAAGAGCATTATTGGAAGAAAGCAGAGATTTAGAGTGACTTTTACTCTACTGACGCTATGATCAGCAGAGAATGGTCAGTTTCCAGCTACGAGTTACATCATCTTATTACTAGATTTGCGGTACATGGTTTTCATCATAAAGTCTGCCGCACAACCAAGTTTCATACACCTACCGTAAATTCTGCGATAATACGTGTGATCGATACCAACTCAACAAGTGCCCGAAGAGGAAGTCTTTGAAAGAATTATGCGACTAGTTATTTATTCTATATTTATTGTAACATATGGCCATTAGCTGCAATAAATTGTATTATTATCAATGCTTCAGGGACACATAAGCACATCTGGGGTTCAATGCGACAGCAGGTTGATGCCTGAATCAATGCTAACGGAGGGAATTTAATCATTTCATGTAAGAAGTTTCAAATGGTATGCTGGTATGTTCTGTTCTTTTGTGTTTCCCATGATTAACGTAGGCTACTATGTACAGTTGTAGAAAATGAGTTCTTCTAATCAAAAATGTAGGCCTACTATCAGCTTTAAACTAAGCTACTCACTTGTATCAAAACAATTAACCCTCCAATCCATGATGCTTCACTCAAATGATGAGCATAGAGTTTCTCATTATTATTAAGATCAGTGAAAGCTGAACTGCATTCCAATTCCACCACTGGCTGGTCATTGGGAAGAATAAAATGTTTTCTGTCACTCATGGTAAATAGACTTGAAGTAGCAGGCCTGCAAATAAATAAGACATTTATTCTATGATGATGAGCAGCCCCATATAGTACTTAAATTATTTTCACGTAACAAGGATTGATAATAAAGTTATCCACTGATCAGGAATATAGAAGGCATGATCGAAAACTTCATACAACCGACTATCTAAGTTGCCGGCAAAGTGGTAACTTGAATAGAATTAAAATCTAACGTACTTTATACAAAACTGACGTCGAAATGTGTCGAGTACAGAATTTAAAGCTGACGGGTTCACATATCTTATTACGGAAAAGTCATGCACGCACGCGTGTAGGTTAGTAAGGTTATGTAAACCAAGTTGTTTGTGCTTCACTCGATAAAAGTACCATAATGCCCTAGGAAACATATTAAAAAACGAAGCAACAGCACATGAGTTTACTGTTCCTTCGAGGACGAAAGAAATTCACTATAATTGATAACCATTTATAGTCGAAGAGAAACTTGCCAATTCATCACCGTTAAATTAGAGGAAGTGCATCCTGACAGCAGAAATATCTTCGGCATAAAACTTATCAAAGTAGATATCGTCACTCAGATAATCTTAAATTTGAAACAAGTTGTAAATGAATGTGCTCCATACCAGATATTCCGATGTATATATTTCAGAACATCGAAAACATATGTGCCGGTAGATCTAATTCCAATAACGAATTCTAGCAACCACTCGATACTGGTCTATATAAATGGAAAACAACTCCTGCAAGGCTGGGACTAAACTAACGTATTTTGATCGATTTTTATTGAGGAAACATAACGTCATCAGTAAGAAGATACTTTTATTGACAAAATCTATTTATGCTCGGTATAGATGGAAATAGAATCGAATGGAACATTTCAGATAGACGAAAGGAAATTAAAAATAAATCCACCGACTATTTGTCATTAGGGGATTCCTTATAAATAATCCGACATAACAATTACAATAAAAATGAGACGACCCTGCCAGGATTCGAACCTGGAATCTTCTGATCCGTAGTCAGACGCGTTATCCGTTGCGCCACAGGGCCAGATAATAACTGTGTGCATTAACACAAGACATTACAGAATAGATTTTGTGACGTAAAATTTGGTTATTTCATCGATAGGTTTCAATACAATTACTAGTAAGAAACTAAATTAACGTTTTGGAAGTGATTAGTTTTCTCACAGTTCGTAGTAGAAACGGTAAAAGTATCGAGCAAAAATTACCGCCCGAACAGGGACTCGAACCCTGGACCCTTAGGTTAAAAGCCTAATGCTCTACCGACTGAGCTATCCGGGCTCCGTCAGTACATGGCCGTATTTATCAAATATATTTAGCAAGAGGACTAAAGTGCATTTTATTTACAATTTGTAAGTATTCTAATTGTCCGCCTCTGTGGTGTAGTGGTTAGCGTGATTAGCTGCCACCCCCGGAGGTCCGGGTTCGATTGAAAAGTGGTACGAGGACTGGAACGGGGTCCACTCAGCCTCGGGAGGTCAACTGAGTAGCGGTGGGTTCGATTCCCACCTCAGCCATCCTGGAAGTGGTTTTCCGTGGTTTCCCACTTCTCCTCCAAGCGAATGCCGGGATGGTACCTCACTTAAGGCCACGGCCGCTTCCTTCCCTCTTCCTTGCCTATCCCTTCCAATCTTCCCATCCCTCCACAAGGCCCCTGTTCAGCATAGCAGGTGAGGCCGCCTGGGCGAGGTACTGGTCATACTCCCCAGTTGTATCCCCCGACCAAGAGTCTGACAAAAGCTCCAGGACACTGCCCTTGCGGCGGTTGAGGTGGGATCCCTCGCTTAGTCCGGGGGAAAAACCGAACCTGGAGGGTAAACAGATGATGATGATGATGATGATGAAGTATTCTAATTTCTACCTGTTGATGAAAAGATATGCGGCTTAGCGCACGACTCCGTCAAGAGTCTTGAAGTCCTGGTGGCGGAATACAAAGTAGGTAAATACTACCACTACCACTACCACTACCACTACCTCTTTGTAACATAACAACAATCAACAACACTTCGGGGAATATTAGCGTCTAAATTGCCCTTAACAAGCCAACGGTGAAGCCATGTTGGAACGCCGAAACCTGTGAGATCTATTAAGTTAAGCAACATTGGAAGTCATCCTAGATCATCATGCTTCTTTGCTCTTTATTTGCTTCAGTTTTAGATTACAAGAAAACTGATTCCTTCTCTTTTGATTTGATAACATACGTCGTTGTCCGCCTCTGTGGTGTAGTGGTTAGTGTGATTAGCTGCCACCGCCGTAGGCCCGGATTCGATTCCCGAGGGCTGGAACGGGGTCCACTCAGCCTCGGGAGGTCAACTGAGTAGTGGTGGGTACGATTCCCACCTCAGCCATCCTGGAAGTGGTTTTCCGTGGTTTCCCACTTCTCCTCCAGGCGAATGCCGGGATGGTACCTAACTTAAGGCTAACTTAAGGCCACGGCCGCTTCCTTCCCCCAGTTGTATCCCCCGACCAAGAGTCTGAAGCTCCAGGACACTGCCCTTGAGGCGGTAGAGGTGGGATCCCTCGCTAAGTCCGAGGGAAAAACCGAACCTGGAGGGTAAACAGATGATGATGATGATGAACATACGTCGTTGACGCACGTAGATAATGTGCAAGATAACTCACTGAGCAATGCCAACAAACTTTTTCAACTGCCCAAACGACGCCTATAGGCCCTACGGAGCTGGACCTCGCCAGGTCAATACCGGAATCAGATTGACTATGCTACATAGTATACATAGCAATTAGAATTAGAATTGCTAGGCGGGCAGTAATTCCATTGTGGAGATTTATCTCCCGTATGCAGTTATCAGACTGTGCCTCATAAGTAGGCTTCTGATAAGTTCACCTGCATACACCCAGCGTCAGTGGCTATAGCAGGGCCCACGAGAGTTGAAGTCTGACCTAACATCAAATACAGTATAAATAGAGACTGTATTTGCTAACATTTAGGGCGTGAAAAAGGTGACTAACGCTGCTCGAAAATGGCCTGTTGCTATGGCAACAATAACAGAGATGCCACATTTAAGAACGCCATCGCCACGTGGGTTGGCTTGCTCTCAGTGGCTTTTGTGATATTATTCGGAGTAGTACTGTGTTAACTGCGTTAGTTGTTGCTGGTTTATGTAATAAATGACATGTTTGTTCCCTGAATATCATTTTTGTTGTTATTTTATATTTTTGTAAGTTAATCAGTGGCTTGTTGTACAGTTATTGAGGTTATTGTCAGCTTAGTGAATATGAAATCTCGTATTTATCGGCAATGACGTGTTCTGTCATAAATGCCGGAATTATTAACACGAGCTTAGGAACGGGTCAAAGTTTATTGAATTGCATTAGGCCAACACAGCTGATTAAATATTCAGCCTGTATAAACTAGTGATATGCCGGAGATTGAGGTAACTATGAAAACGCAGCTACGTAGTTACTGCTTTTGCCGCTCAAATGTCAGACTTCAACTCTCGTGGGCCCAACTTTAGGGTTTGACACATCCCACTCTGACGAGTCTAGTGTCAGACCTAAGACGAAACGCTGGTTAAAAGAGCAAACGCCTGAAAAGCCTTACATCTCGTATATTTTTGACATGCTCTATTGGTGAAAATGATCTAATTCCCTCCATGGGAATTTAAAATGTTCCATATAAGAATGTGTTACGTGACAACAGGAAATCATTTACGCCAGACAATTTGGGTGTGTACAGTACGTTGTTATTTACTGCAATGCCAAAAAATAATTTACAAAGGAAACAGTACAGTGTATTTTATGAATATGACAATTTTGTGAAATAAGTACATAAATAAATTTTACACAACTACCAAAACCAAAAAATATTGCTGCCTGGAGGCAAAACCTAAAATAACCTATTTTAAGAATACAAAAAACCTAAAGTGAAGGTTTATGCCACCTAAAAATCTGGGCCCTAGACATCACACTTCATGGGGGTATGACAAAAATGATGAAAACGGAGAAAAGCTATCAGATTGGATGGACCAGATCCAACTTCATCTGTCCTACGATACAAAAGACAAAAAATCTTTCCATTCTGCTAGATGGCATAAAGACATCAATCCTGATCTCTGCCTAATAACAATGGATGCTAACTATATTCCTTTACCTCACACAAGATATTTACTATCAGGTTTTCCATGCAGCCAGTATCATCTAATTACTTTAACCATCGGTTTACAAGTGCCATTAATTAGAACAAAACAGAAACCCAGATGGAACTTCAAGAAAGTGCAATGGATGAAGTATTCTCATGAGGATGATTCTCATCTCCACTGGATTCCACCTAAACTAGAGAATTATAAACGCTTTGTTGGAACAATTATTGGAGCAGCAAAACGTAACACACCTCGTGAGTATAGAAGGAACTACATTCCTTGCTGGAATGAAGAGACTGAACAGCTTGCTAAAGGATACGAAGAAAACGGAGATCCTACCTTGGGCATTCAGATTCTACAATCCTTGAACACGCAAAGAAAGGTACACTGGTATAGCACAACACAAGGTCTTGATTTTACTCTCTCCAGTCACAAAGGCTGGTCACTTCTTAGAAAACTTGGAGCAACACCACTGCCGATTTCCAGAACTGAACGTAATCCATCTTCCATCGCACAACACATTAAAAAGAGGTCAAAAGATGTTCCGATAGATGCCTGCCAATACAAAATTATACAAGAGAGTCTTAAAGCAATCAATGATCAGCTGGATGATAATCCATTTTATTCCTCTCCTTTTATGAGTGCTGAACTCAATCAAGCAATTCGATCTTTGAAATCTAGAAATGCAGCTGGTCTGGATGGTATATTTCCAGAATTTATAACTCACCGAGGAAGTAATGGCAGGAAGTGGCTCAGGAATTTCTTCTCAGATATCCTCGCTAATGGACAAACACCACCAGAGTTCAAAATAGCAAAAATCATCGCAATCCTTAAGCCTGGGGACCCAGCAAGCTGTCGTCCAATTTCACTCTTCAGCATTTGCTATAAAATTCTGGAATGCCTAATTTATAACAGAACATACTGCACATTAGACAGCAGAATACCACCAGAACAGGCTGGATTCAGGGAAAAACAAAGCTGTTGTGAGCAAGTCTTAGCTTTATCATCCTTTATAGAATCAGGTTTCCAAAGAGGATTGAAAACATCCGTGGCTTTCATCGACTTAACTGCTGCATCTGATACGGTGTGAAATGATGGATTAACGCTGAAGACAAAACAAGCACTACCATGTAGAAGACTCACTGCCCTGTTATCTACCATGTTAAGGAATCATTATTTCAGAGTGTGTGCAGGTGACAAGATGAGCAAGTCGTACACCATCAAGAATGGTCTCCCTCAAGGATCTGTCCTAGCCCCATTGCTCTTCAACCTATATACAAGTGATATACCAGAAACAATGTCCCATATGTTCTGCTATGCTGATGACTCTGCTATAGCAATTCAAACTAACCATCTTGAAGAAGGAGAAGAAATCCTGACACAGGATCTACAAAAACTAGAAAACTATTTCAAATAATGTAGGCTTTGCCCAAACCTGTCAAAAACGGAGGTCACAGCTTTTCACCTTAACAACAGAATCTCCAAACAAGAGCTGAACATTACATTCTGCGGAAAGAGGGTGAGAAACAATCCTAACCCCAAATACCTGGGAGTTACTCTGGACTGCTCTCTGACTTACAGAAAGCACCTCAAGAATACTGCAGGAAAACTTAGGACCAGGAATAACATCATTCGCAAACTAGCCAGCACAACATGGGGTGCTGATGCAAGTACTCTTTGTATGGTAAGCCTTGCACTGGTCTACTCTGTTGCCAAATACTGTGCACCGGTATGGTATAGAAGTGCTCATGTCCACAGAGTGGATACTCAGCTCAGTGAGAGCTTAAGGATCATAACGGGCAAATTAAGATCAACCCCTGTGCCATGGCTGCACTTACTGGCAAGTATACCTCCTCCACAACTGAGAAGACAACAAGCTGCTGCCCAAACTTGGAAAACTTACATCTGTCTTGACTTTAAACACCTTCCAATTCACTGAGTACTGAGTAATCCACCAACAATGCATCTGAAATCCATGAAGCCTATTTGGAATGATAACATTATTAAGCAGCCAGGGCCTTTCAACATCAAGAAGGTGTGGAAGGAAGGGTGGAGAGATTTCTCATCATCTCGTCAAATCCAATTAGATTATCCTTCCCAGCATGTTCCAGGAACTTATTTACCAAGAGCTACGTGGTGCCAACTAAACTGCTCATGGTAGGTGCAAAGCAATGCTGCACAAATAGGGATGGCTAGATTCACCTACTTGAGACTGTGGAGCTCAAGAACAGACGATGAACCACATCATTAGGAAGTGTCCACAGCATAGCTTCACAGGTGTTTTGGGAAGAGTTCATGAAAGCATCAGCTCCAGCGCTCTCCTGGCTGAAGAGTCTTGATATTCAATTTTAATTTATTAACGTACATATTTGTGTTAAGTAATGTAGATCATTTGTTCCACACGAAATATATGTATAAAATTCTGGCTTAAGTTAATTAAAACAAGAATAGACAAGATTGAGAAAGGCGTATGATAAGGCTGAATATTGTCATCGGGCCGATGACCTTCGCTGTTAGGCCCCTTAAAACAACAAGCATCATCAATATTTTCATCCTATTTATTCAATTTCTATGCAAAGAATATTATGAGGAATGCCAAGTGTAAATAGCAGAAGATTGATGTAAAGCAGAAATCAAAGGGGGAAAATCTCTCTCTCTCTCTTAATCTGTTTACCCTCTAGGGTTGGCTTTTCCCTCGGACTCAGCGAGGGATCCTACCTCTACCGCCTCAAGGGCAGTGTCCTGGAGCTTCAGACTTTGGGTCGGGGGATACAACTGGGGAGAATGACCAGTACCTCGGCCAGGCGGCCTCACCTGCTATGCTGAACAGGGGCCTTGTAGAGGGATGGGGAGATTGGATGGGACAGGCTACGAAGAGGGAAGGAAGCGGCCGTGGCCTTAAGTGAGGTACCATCCCGGCATTTGCCTGGAGGAGAAGTGGGAAACCACGGAAAACCACTTCCAGGATGGCTGAGGTGGGAATCGAACCCACCTCTACTCAGTTGACCTCCCGAGGCTGAGTGGACCCCGTTCCAGCCCTCGTACCGCTTTTCAAATTTCGTGGCAGAGCCGGGAATCGAACCCGGACCTCCGGGGGTGGCAGCTAATCACGCTAACCACTACACCACAGAGGCGACGGGGGAAAATCTAAGGTGGTTAAATTAAATGCAGCATTTCAGAAATTAGCCAGAAGAGACAAGAATGCCTTTCTGAATGAACAGTGCAAGGAAGTTGAGGAAAATAACAGACTGGCAAAAATTGGAATGATAAAAGATAAAAATGGTGTGAAGATCTTACTAGCAGAGGAGATCAAAGAAAGGAGGAGGGAATACTGTATGTAGATGGTTTGTGTAGAAAAGCACTAAATACTCCTGATGATGAAGTTACTGTGTTCTCAGATCCAGAACCAGATATCTTAGAAAGTGAAGTAAAGTGGGCCTTAGAAAGTATTGCAATCAATAAGGCAAGTAGATATTATGGGATCCCAGTAGAATTGTTCAAAATTCTAGGAGAGGGTACTGTGAAAGTGTTGCAATCAATATGTCAGCAGATATGGAAAACCCAGCAGTGGCCAAAAGATTGGAAAAGCTCAATGTTCATTCCAGTTCCAAAGAATGGCAGTGCTAAATAATGTTTGAACTACCAAACAATCACACTTATCTTGCATGCCAGCAAAGTTATGCTCAAGATCCTGCAAAATAGGCTTCGGCAGTATGTAGACCAAGAATTACAGTACCTGAAGGGCAAGCCGGTCACTGTACAGGAAGAGGAACCAGAGATCAAATTGCTAACATTTACCGGATTGTGGAGAAAGCAAGAGAATTCCATAAAGACCTATATATATACTTTATTGACTACGCTAAAGCCTTTGACTGTTTTGACCATAATAAATTGTGGCAAGTACTCAAGTTTGCAAGTTCCTACATGGAACAACTGAGTGGGTCAAGATTGAGAAAGGCATCGTCATCCTATTTATTCAATTTATATGCAAAATGTTTTATGAGGAATGCCAGGTTAGATGAAATAGAAATTGGAAATAATATTGGTGGAAAAAATAGAAATAACATTAGATATGCAGATGACACCACCCTGATGGCAAAAAGTAAAGAAGAGCTAAGGTACCTCCTACTGAAGGTGAAAGAAGAAACTACAAAAGCCGGACTAATGCTGAATGTCCAGAAAAAAATAAAGAAATAATGGCAACTTAACCTATCACTTCCTGGCAGTCTGGCTCCATGGCTAAATGGTTAGCGTGCTGGCCTTTGGTCACAGGGGTCTCAGGTTCGATTCCTGGCAGGGTCAGGAATTTTAACCATCATTGGTTAATTTCCCGGGCACGGGGGCTGGGTGTATATGTTGTCTTCATCATTATTTCATCCTCATCATGGCGTGCAGGTCACCTATGGGAGTCAAATCAGAAGACCTGAACCTGGCGAGCCAAACCCGTCCTGGGATCTCCCGGCACTAAAAACCATACGCTATTTCATTTCATTACTTCCTGACATATAGAGGGAGAAACAATGGAAGTAGTTCTGAGTTTCATCTACTTAGGCTCCAAGATCACTGCTGACAGTGACTGCAGCCATGAAACTAAAAGATGCTTGCTCCTTGCAAGAAGGCAAGGGCCAATCTCGACAGTGTTTTCAAGGGTAGAGACATACATTAAGAACAAAGATCCGTATAATAAAAGTAGTGATGTACGGAAACGAGACCTGGAAAATAAGAAAGGCAGTACGTTGAAGAATAGACGCATTCGAACTGTGGTGTTGGAGAAATCTCCTTAGAGTTCCATGGACTGCAGAGAATTCTAATAAGCCCATATCACAGGAAGTCAACGCAGATTTCTCAATGGAAGGACAAATGCTGAAACAAAAAATGAAGTACTTTGGTCATATTATGAAATGACAAGATTCACTGGAAAAGACCTTAATGTTGGGGAAAACTGATGGTGACAGGAGAAGAGGACAACAACGGATGAGGTGGATTGATGGCATCAAGGAAGTCACGGATCTCAATTTGGAAATTCTTCGGGAAATAGTGCAGGACAGAATGAAATGGCACACTTGGTCTATGGGGTCACGGAAAATTGGAATAAACTAAACAATTAACAACAATGAAATGGCACACTTTGGTCTATGGGGTCACGGAAAATTGGAATAAACTAAACAATTAACAACAAGCACAGATAAATTTTATATTGATAGTTTATTGCTCAATAAAATACCTAATTTTAAAATATGAAATTTGATTTGACTTGTCTTTCAAAGTATTATTACTAACCGAATCCTGTCAAAATATGATAGTCAATGTGGTAAATATTTAGTGAAATGTTTCCATATATAAGACATTCTTTGTACAATTACTTTTTGGCAGTATTGCAACTTTAAGGACGCCAAAAGTTCACACTCTTAACATTGAAACATATGCCATTGCTGAAGACTGGCTGAGGTAAATGGAAACTTGCATGTTCCAGTGTTTCCCCATGAGCTTTATTGATCATGATACAAAATGCCAACTGAATTGGAAACTGGTGCCACTTAAAAGAAAATGCAAGTGTTTTATCTGATGGAGTTATATCACCTCGAGAGATTATAGCTCTCTACCTATTTCGAATGAACAGTGCACTGATTGACCGTTGAGAAGCAAAATGGTGGCTTTTCCTCTTCTAATATAACACGAAGCTCTAAATTGAAGCACTTTTGTATTAAGTATATCAGGTCAGAATATATTCTACTACCGTATGCAACAGTAGACGTACTACCTGCGACTGTCTAGCCGAGGGTCTGGCGGCCGATACCAAACCAGGCAAACTAAGGGAAAACTAATAGCTGCAAGCAAAGGAGTTTTCTCTTAGAATGTTGGATAAGATGAGCCTTTTGAGTGGGAAATAACACATAAATTCATCAGCTGCTGTCTTGCAGTGAGGCAGGAGACTGCCAAAGGCTATGGGAGACTACCCTGAAAGAAAATCTTCTAGTACTTTAGGCCTAACAAGTCAGTACAGGAGTACAATGCAGTTGCTTTCAAAATGAAGACGAGCCTCGGAAAGAAAAGTATTCTGAATGTCAACAATACTTCACGTACTCTTGGAACTAATGACGTCATATCCGATGTTCATTCAAGATATATGAGAAGAACCGATCAAGCTTCGGATTGAAACCTTACACTTTATGACTAACAGGAAAATGCAACGAAATCACAAATTTAATGAACCGTAGACATATTCACATCTAAGGGCTAAGTGAAACCAAATGGGAAAGGTTGCAACACAAGAATGTTAGAGGATGGATATACAGACGTGTGCAAATTATTAGAATAATGCCTGAATTTTGTGTTTCTTCCCTCATTTTGTACAAAAACCTCTATACATATGAATGTAAAAATATGTTTCAACCTGTTTATGTATTCTTTGGTTCATGCAGTCCACTGATGGCCCTTTGGGATATCTGAGGGACAATTATTTCCCTCTCTGTAGAGGTTTCTAACACTGTTTATCGAATCAGCTGATGTTGTGGCAATTGTTGAATGTGGTTTCCATAGCTTTTTCTAGTTGAGTGTTGAGTTCCTATGCCAGAATTGAAGCCTAGAAGTGTTTTATATTGTTTATACATGTCTTTGTAATCCAAGTTTGGGATAAAGTTGGGTTTTGGATTTGTTTCCTAGTGAGTTTTTGAAGTGGTGAACTGAAGGTGCATCTTTTTTGCAAAAGTGAGGTTATGGTTAAGAAAACAGATCTTTCTCCCCATAAATTGGCATTGACTGAATGTTTATTAAAGGAAGGTAGATATTCCCAACAAGATATTGCTAGGAAATTGCATCTTTCACAAGCATCAGTTAGTAGAATCAGCTCTGCATTGAAATCAGAGGAAAACCGTGCAGTCAAACGTAAGGGGAAATGGGGTTGAAAACCAATAATGAGCCACCATATGCAACGAAAATTGATTCAAATGGCTAAGATGAATCGAAGAAGCACCATTGAGGACTTGAGCAATCAAGTAAAGAACTATGGAGTTGACATATCTCCATCAATTATTGTCAGAAGCCGTCTTTGTGCTGCAGGACTTCCTGCAAGAAAGCCGAGAAATAAAGCGAAAATAACTCCTACCATGGCTAAGAAACGGCTGTAATGGGCAAAAACAATGCATAATGAGCTTAAGGACAATTGGAAAAAGGTAAGTAACATGATATATCTCATAATTTACTGTTTGCTAAGAAGTAACTTCATCCTCATGGGTTAAGTGGATTTTTTCAAAAATTCAGTCAGAGGTGTACTGATTTATTTTCTTATATTTTCAAAACATTCTGTTGAAAAAGTCATCCCAATAAGTGCTTAATATCTTGCAGGTAATCTTTTCTGATGAGTCCATATTTTCTGTGTCCGAGGAAAGCAGCCAATATGTGAGAAGGACCCCTGATGAGGCGTTTTCTTCAAACTGTACCACACAGAAAGTTAAACATCCAACTTCAGTGATGGTATGGAGTTGCATGTCAGTTCATGGATGTGGCAGACTATACATTATTGACGGCATGATGGAGCAGAATCAGTACAATAAGGTGCTTCGAACCCACGTGCTGCCTCAGATCAGGGATTAGTTTCTTGATGGAGATTGCATTTTTATGCATGACGGAGCACCATGCCATAAGGCCAAGTCTGTTAAGAAATTCTTGGGAGGAACACAGTATAAAGACATTGCCTTGGCCTGGTAATAGCCCATACTGCAACCCAATTGAAAATTTATGGGGAATTGTGAAGTCAAGACTGAGGAAAAGAACAGTAACCAGAATTGGCCTCATTGAAAACATCATAGATATATGGCATCGAGATGAAGAAATTCAGAAAATGTGCAAGAACCTTGTGTCAATCATGTCAAAGAGGATCCAGATGGTTATAAAAAACAAGGGAATGCATACAAAGTACTAAAGAGGTCATTTTATATTGATAAATTATTATAATTATACTTTAAAAGTGAATTACTGTTAGTTTTATCATTTATTCTAATAATTTGCACACGTCTGTAAATTATACTGGAGTGGTAATCCTGCAGTGGCGAGGAATGGAGTTGGTTTTATACTCCATAAATGCATTGATAGTGTAACAGACATCTCATTCATCAATGAGAGATTAATCAAAGCTAAAATATGCCTAAATGGAGAAACCCAAACTGTGATCCTAGTTTATGCTCTCGAGCAGGGTTGTAGTGATAGCCAAAAAGCAAGCTTCCTAGAAAAACTAGAGGACATCATTGATGAAGAGAACATAATAATAATTGGGGATTTTAATGCCCACGTAGAAACTGATAGGTCAGGTTATGAAGGAATTATTGGTCCACATGGATTTGGTAATAGAAATGAGGAGGGTGAACTTCTGCTTGATCTGTGCACATGAAACCAACTTCTGGTGAAGAACTCGTGGTTTCAGAAATGGGATAGCCACAAGATAATGAGGTACAGCTGGGATGGTCAGTACAGATCAGTGATAGACCTTATCGTCACAGATAGGCCAAGTGCAGAAAAAAGTGCATGAAGTAAAATTGATACCTAGCGAGAGCCTTGATAGTCACCATAGACTCCTCATTGCAGACCTAAGAGTCACCAAACCTATTATTAAAGTAAACAAGAAGAAAAAAAGCCACCACAAATTAAAGACTGGAAATTGAAAGATCTGGAAGTCAAATAGCAGTTTCAAGAGGAAATCAGAACTAAAATAGCAATAACAGACACAAAGAAAGGTAATGAACAATGGAATGATTTTGAGGCAAGTCTGGTTGGTAGTGCAGATAAAATATGTGGAAGAACAAGCAGAAGAGTTAGAGAGAAAAGAACATTGTGGTGGAATGATAAAGTGAAAGAAGCCATAATGAAAAGAAATAAAGCCAAAAAAGCTCTTCATGTGGCTAAGTCTGACAGAAGAATCATCAGCGACCAAATAGACAATAATAAATTGGAAGAGATGGCGAAAGAATATAGATACAGGAAGTTGGAAGAAAAAGAGAAAAGTTGGGAAGAATTTACAACTAAACTGGAAGAAGACAATGATATATGGAATAGTAAAATGTAAAAGATCAGATAAAGAAGTAATTACAGCTCTGGAGACGGCAGATGGGAATATAGTTCGCAATATGAAAGATATCAGGGATACAATGGGTCAGCAGTTCGACAAGTTCCTAAATGGCCCTAAGGAGATCTCTGTTGAGGATGTAAGACAGAAAACAATAGAGGAAGATATCCCAATTACATGGACAGAACTAGAGCAAGCTCTCCATAAGATGAGAAGTGGTAAACCGAGCTCAACAGCTGCAGTCGCTTAAGTGCGGCCAATATCCAGTAATCAGGAGATAGTGGGTTCGAACCCCACTGTCGGCAGCCCTGAAAATGGTTTTCCATGGTTTCTCATTTTCACACCAGGCAAATGCTGGGGCTGTACCTTAATTAAGGCCACGGCCGCTTCCTTCCCATTCCTAGGCCTTTCCAATCCTATCGTCGCCATAAGACATATCTGTGTCGGTGCGACGTAAAGCAAAATAGCAAATAGTGAGAAGTGGTAAGTCAGCAGGAGCTGATGAAGTTACAGCTGACATGATTAAAGCTGCTGGCCCACCCGGAATACATTGGCTATATAGAGTTCTCAGAACAGTATGGAAGGATAACAAAATACCTGAAGATTGGACAAAATGGATGATAGTTCCTATCTTTAAGAAAGGGAATAGAAGGAAAAGTGAAAATTACAGAGGCATTACCCTTGTATCACATGGCCTTAAAATTATGGAGAAGATCATTGAAGCCAGAGTAAGGGATATACTAGAGCCTATCTTAGAAGAGGAACAACATTGCTTTAGGGCTGGAAGAAGCACAACAGATCTGATATTTGGTTTGAGGATGTTGGCAGAGAAACACTGGGAAAGAGGAAAAGACCTAATTATTGCGTTTATGGATCTTGAAAAGGCGTATGATAATCTTCCTGGATCAACTTGGTGTACTGGAGTACCTTATTAGGAAGATCCAAATGCTATATACTAATTGCAAAAGCTGTGTCAGTATTGGAGATGGTCACTGAATGATACAATACAACCAAAGGAGTACAACAGGGAAGTGCCTTATCACCTCTTCTATTCATAACAGTTAAGGATACCATTTTAAAGGAACCTAAAAAAGGAAAAGGTAATAAAGATCTTCAGGCTCTCGTGTTTACAGACAATGTGGCTATGTGGGATGAAACAGTGGAGGGAGTGCAAAATAATCTGAATGCATGGTGTAAGAAGTGTGATGATTATGAAATGAAATTGAACCCATCAAAAACAGTAGCATTGAAAATCAGTAGACATAATACAGAATGCAACATAAAAATACAAGACCACCAAGTTGAGTAGTACATCAATTCAGATATTTAGGAAGTGTAATGGCTAGTAATAATAGAGCTGAGATAGAAATAACAAACAGAGTAACCAAAAGCCCTAACTTTTACAGTATAGTTAGACACCTAGTATGGGATGAGAAGGTCCCACAAATAACAAAAATGATCCTGTACAAGTCATATTTCATTCCCATCCTTACAAATTCTCTGGAAACCTGCACGCTAACATCAAAGGATTGTAGTAGAATTCAAGCCTGTGAAATTAAATTTGTTAGAACTGCCCTCCAAAAGACATGACTTGATCATGTGAGAAATGATGAGATCCAGTCTAACCTAGGTCTAAATGAATTGATGAAGGAAAGACTTAGGTCATCTAGACTTAAATGGTTTGGGCATGTTAAACGAATGAATAGTACAAGGTTACCATGTGCTTATTTAGAAAAGAGAATAACAGGTAGAAGACCAAGAAGAAGATGGATGGACCAACTGAGGGAAGACATGGAGAGAAGAGGATGGAATTGGGAATATGTCATGGACAGCAAAATCTTCTTGAATAGGCAACTTTGGAAGACGCTTGTTTTCAAACACCTTATCCGGCTCGCTGGAAGGGCAAACCGATGATAATGATACTGTATATATGTTTTTCCAGTGCGCACAGGATCATCAATGAAAAATGCATTCTTGATATTTGTGTTGTTTTGTTGGGGCACATTAAGGATTTTATTAATATAATTGAAAGTTGCTCCTGGTTGAAAATTGGCACATCAGCAGTTTGCTAGTAGTAAAGGTACAATCCTTCGGATTTCCATGACAGTAAATTATGACACGGAGAATAGACTCACTTTCCTAACCACCAGATTGGAAGAAGTTCACAGCCTTGGTGTTAAAATAATGATATGGAGAAAAGGACTTTTACATTTCTCCGATATCACTTCAAGTTAGCAAATATAAGGAGAGCTACAAAGAGACAGTAATATTGTACAGAATAGCTCTTTCTCGACTAAGCAACTCTCTGCAACTGCAACACAACACAGATTGGAACAGCTAACCAGGAAGACATCCAAATGTGCTTGTGTGCTAGCCCCCTTCCACCTCTCCTCTCAATTCTTGTGCCTCAGTGCTACAAAAGTCCAGGTGGCCTTGAAGTGCTGGCAAGTGCTTTGGCCAGTCAGAATGCTACATTTTTCTTTAATAATATTTAAAAATATACAGCTAGAAATGTTTATGCTTTTAAAGACACACTGTAAATCTGCAGGCCAAGAGCTTTCGTCATAATGCTTTACGATGTCAATCGGTTCAGCCATTCTCTCAAACTCACTGTAACAAAAATTAGTCTAGTATTTTAAATACAGCATAATCTCGATTATCTGGGCTAATCACCAGACAAATTCGCCCAGATAACTAAAAATATGGATAATACGACTTTGTGCATTTTAATGTACAACATAACTTTTAATATTATGGACCATACTATACTGTTTGAAAATGCAATAATGTCAAACAATTAACACATTCAATAACTACATTTAGCAATAAAGTAGACCAATATAAACATTACAACGTCTATTGTTGACAGAACACTTGAGGTACAAAAAAGTTTATAAAATGTCAGTTTTTATCATTTGGTGAAAAATGATTTATAATGTTCTTTGCTATTTTTAATGTCTCTTAACTGTCTGAACAGCAATCCCATAATCATTCATTAATTTCTTTACTGATTCTCCTTTCTCAAAATTTTCAATTACAGTAATTCAAGCTTTCCTTTAAAAGTTAAAAGCACTTTCTTTTGCTTCGTAGCCATGACTATTATTGCAGAACACAAACAAAGAACTGCTACACAATACAATGTTTAGTGTTTAGTTGTCAAAAAAAAAGCATGCCACCAGCACGCTTGCAATCAAGAGCGCACTTGAATTTCAAGCGTGCTGTTCACACGTGTCCAAAATGCTGTAACAAAAATAAAGGAAATAATATAATAAGCCTCGGGGGTGCAAGGATAACCCACAAATCGGATAATCAAGAGTTTGCTGTATGTAGATTATTATTATTAAAAAACATATCTTTGGACATCTTATCAGAACACGACACCAGAATTAACAGAAGAATAATTGAAAAATTATTGAATATTAAAACCAAGATTAAATGGATTATGGAAATTAAGGATGATTTAAAGAACTACAAATAATGTTAAAAACAAAACAGACAAAATTAAGATACTTCAAGACACACACACCAGGCTACAGACCAAGATCAATAAAAGGTCCAATAGGAGGGTGTTCTCGATTGACGAAAGGAAGGCAGCATCTCTCAGAATGAAGACATATTGGGCTGATAGAAAATTTAAAAAATCCTTTGTATAATTGACTAGGGTAATCCAATGTAGGCCATAGAATGCTGGTGGGTTTAGTTGCCGCTTTCTTCTTGGTACCTTGAGCTTCCCTATTGGCCCAGTAATCCTTCATTTTCTTGCTGAACTCTAATTTGTGTTCCTCAGACCATTTCCTCATCTCATTAAGGTTAGCTTCTGTAAGGGATATTAGGAAGGGCCTGGTTTTAACATCTGAATGGTAGTTACTTCTGTTAATTAGTATGACATGATTATTATTAAGTTCTCTGAGATCGTTCTCTACCTGCTGGATCTACACAGATACGGTGGCTGTAGCCTAGCTGGCTACTTTGAAGATCTTATAGGACAGCCTGCCAGAGTCTATTCTATATAGGTGTCCATAGAAAGCCAGCCGTCTTCTTCTGATGGCATCTGTGAGGGTTTCTTGGTG
Source organism: Anabrus simplex (assembly GCF_040414725.1). Taxonomy (NCBI): domain Eukaryota; kingdom Metazoa; phylum Arthropoda; class Insecta; order Orthoptera; family Tettigoniidae; genus Anabrus; species Anabrus simplex. Next base: position 124,685,388 of record NC_090272.1, on the reverse strand, counting down.
TTGATAGAGTTCATGGTTTGGTTTTACCATCGCCTGCCATCTGAGAGGATCCTTGGTCCTACTACCATTCTCAAGAATTTCCTTCCTTGTACTTCAAGGGCTCTTCTTAGTTATAGGCACTCTGCTGCATAGAGAATTGATGGTCTGACTATTAGTTGTATATTGTAGCATCTTAGTCTGACATTCATCGAAAGATGTTTTGAGATGGACAGTTTTCTGCATGAACGGTATGCCTTGTCTAGTTTGATTCTCCTCTGTTTGAGAGCAGCCGTTTCACTAAGGTCTTCTGAAAACTAATCTCCAAGGTACTGTACTCTCATAATTCTGGGAGCATCTTTGATATTGGTAATAAACTCAGTTTTTCTGATGTTGATCAGGAGACCTGTTGTAGCCGCTATTGAGTGTAGTGTTTGGAGTTGCATAGTAGCCTGTTACATGTCATTTGCTAGTAAGGTCAGGTCATTGGCAAAGGCCAGGCATGCGATCCTTACATTGTCTGCTTTGATACGTATTCTTAATCTGGTGTTTACTGGTAGGGATCTGGTCCATTCCCTGATGATCTTTTGCAGAACACAGTTAGATAATATGCATGAGATCCCATCTCCTTGCCTTACCCCTGTTTTGACTGGGAAACTTTCTGAGATCTGCCCTCTAAATTTTGGAAGTGGTGCTTCGCAGGGTGGCTTGCACCAGCCTACTGATTTTGTCACTGAGTCCTAATTCCCTTAGGGTTTTGAAGAGAGTTGTTCTGTCCACAGAGTCATATGCCTTCTGGAAGTCGACATAGGTAACTACCCACTGTTTGGCTCGTTCTTTACTATATTGGAGGATGGTCTTGAGATTTTGTATCTTTCGTAGGTTATGATCTTCATTTCCGTGTTGACGTTTAACTAATAAGATACAGTATGAGGGATGTTGTCCACCTCTGTGGTGTAGTGGTTAGTGTGATTAGCTGCCACCCCCGGAGGTCCGGGTTCGATTCCCGGCTCTGCCACGAAATTTGAAAAGTGGCGCGAGGGCTGGAACGGGGTCCACTCAGCCTCGGGAGGTCAACTGAGTAGAGGTGGGTTCGATTCCCACCTCAGTCATCCTGGAAGTGGTTTTCCGTGGTTTCCCACTTCTCCTCCAGGCAAATGCCGGGATGGTACCTAACTTAAGGCCACGACCGCTTCCTTCCCTCTTCCTTGCCTATCCCATCCAATCTTCCCATCCCTCCACAAGGACCCTGTTCAGCCTAGCAGGTGAGGCCGCCTGGGCGAGGTACTGGTCATTCTCCCCAGTTTTATCCCCGACCAAGGGTCTGAAGCTCCAGGACACTGCCCTTGAGGCAGTAGAGGTAGGATCCCTCGCTGAGTCCGAGGGAAAAGCCGAACCTGGAGGGTAAAGAGATGATGATGATGATGATGATGAGGGATGTTCCACCATTCAACACATTGTAAAATATATTAAATTATAAGAAGACCGGTTTCGACTCCCTTGGAGTCATCATCAGTTCTTGTTACCCGATTCCCCTTGATTTGATTTTCAACAAGAACTGATGATGACTCCAAGGAAGTCAAAACCGGTCTTCTTATAATTTAGTATATTTTACGATGTGTTGAATGGTGGAACATCCCTCAATCTCTATCTTAGTTTAGTATCTGTTCAGTACAGGATCTCAACATTCTGAACCCTGCTTGGTATTCCCCTAACTCGATGTCCAGCTGACGTGTTACATGCCTTTCTAGTATTTTGGTAAGGTTATATATGTGACCACAAGAAGTGATATTCCTCTATAGTTGCCGGGGGCTGTTTTGTTCCCTTTCTTGTGGATTCGGTGGATTACGGCCGAGGTCCATTCATCTGGGAGCCTCTCGTTAGCCCTTATATCAAGTACGATGATGATGATGATGATGATGATGCTTGTTGTTTAAAGGGGCCTAACATAGAGATCATCAGCCCAATATATCAAGTATCACTTTGTGTTATGTGTCCAAAGATGTGCTCTCTGGCTTGTTTCAACATTTCTGCTACTATCCCGTCTTTTGCTGAGGCTTTGTTGTTCTTAAGAAGTTTTATGATCTCTTTAACTCCCTTGTATATTGCAGGAGGGATTTGCTTGGTGTTTGGATTAGTGAGTTCTCTAACTGGGAATCAATGGGCAGGTTCTTCAGCATTTAGGAATATTTGGAAGTAGTCAGCTAAGGGCTTAGTGCATTCACTGTCATTGAGGCATAATGATCCATCTGCTCTCTGGAGATGTAAAGTAGGGGGAACAAACTGAGTTGTCTTTTGTATGATGCCCTTGTATGTTCTTGTCATATGTTTCTTGCCAAGTGTTTGTTTAAGTTTCCCAGTTTTGATCAAGGAGTTTATATTGATCCTTTTATGGTTGCTTGTAGTTCCAGCGGGGTCACATGAAGGTGTTGGTCCCCCAGAATCTGACAACCTCTACATACCCCAGCATGAGCTGCGGTGGACTGGTTACCACCTGGGGTTCTATCTTTATCAAGTCTGTACTTCATCTACAGTCTATCACACAAGTGTGTGGGTTTTGGTCAGCCGAAGGTAACGGGTTGTTAGCTATCAAGGTAATAAGCCTTGAAGCCCCCAACACTAATCAGTTCACCGACCCAACTTCGCGCTTGGATTGGTAACCCAACCTTGCTGGTTATGTGCTGAAGTTAAAGTGAAAGAGACTAGTTGGATTCTCTTGTTGAATCCAATATTTTCATGTTGCAGATGACTGGCAACAACGCATTTCACTTCCGTTTGCCTGAGTCATAAAGACTCCTGTCTGACTCGTTGGCTGAATGGTCAGCATACTGGCCTTTGGTTCAGAGGGTCCAAGATTCGATTCCCGGCTCGGTCGGGGATTTTAACCTTCATTGGTTAATTCCAATGGCCCAGGGGCTGGGTGTTTGTGCTGTCCCCAACATCCCTGCAACTCACAAACCACACATAACACTATCCTCCACCACAATAACACGCAATTACCTACACACGGCAGATGCCGCCCACCCTCATCAGAGGGTCTGCCATACAAGGGCTGCACTTGGCTAGAAATAGCCAATTAAATTGAAATAATAAATAAGGTAGTTCAACCTATTCAATACAAATAAATACGAAATGTAGTGTTACATTCCTATTTAAGTATAAGTGGAAGCAGTACCGGTTTCGACCCCAACTTAGGTCGTCATCAGCCGAATAAAACGCAAAAAACAGTGCATAGATAAGAAAGAAATTAAAGATCAAGTCCCCACAAAAACAGTTGAAGAGGCAATGTAAAACGACGGGGACAGGCACTGTAAAATTCAGAAGAAGTAGAAGGTAAGTCACTTAAAAGAAGCAAGGCGCAATCTGAACAGCAGCATAGCACATGCAAAGTTCGGCATCGTCTCATAATGTTTACGAGAAGCGGAGAACAGTTAAATGAGCCAGCGTGCATACAATATCAGGCGCGAAGTCACAACAATCCGCTTCTCGTAAACATTATGAGACGATGCCAAACTTTGCGTGTGCTATGCTGCTGTTCAGAAGATTGCGCCTTGCTTCTTTTAAGCGACTTACTTTCTACTTCTTCTGACTTTTACAGTGCCTATCCCCGTTGTTTTACATTGCCTCTTCAACTGTTTTTGTGGGGACTTGATCTTTAATTTCTTTCTTACCTATGCACTGTTTTTTGCATTTTATTTGGCTGATGATGACCCGGATTGGGGTCGAAACCGGTACCGCTTCCGCTTATAATTAAATAGGAATGTAACACTACATTTCGTATTTATTTGTATTGAATAGGTTGAACTACCTTATTTATTATTTCAATTTAATTGTGATACATTTCAATACGGAACATTATGAAATTTTTCTCTTTAAATAGAAATAGCCACACAAAATTATTATATAAAGACTCCTCCCAGGTTGAGGTTCCCAGGATGCAGACAAATAATTTCTTGAAAAAAAAATGAACTCAATGAATGTAGCACTCTACCTCTCAGAGGAAAAATGGGGGTAACACTATTTAAGGAGAAAACTCCAGCAAAGAGTTGGCTATGAAATCACGCTGGGCTTTCATGCAGTGAATGGCGAGGGGCCATTAAAACGTCTCTGCTATTAGATCTTCTGGGAAGGTTCCAGGATGGCAATCTCTGTAGGCATTGCCACAGAGAGATAGAAACCCCTGCACACGTCCTAGGATCATGCCTGCATGGAAAAGTTCTATGGAATTCTAGACATACGGTAATAAGTTTTGGTCAACAATAACCAAAGCACTGAGAGGGAAAGGCTTCAAAGTCTATGAAGAGTGCATGGCTTGGCAACAAATGGCAGTAGCGGGAGGATTGATATATGCTCACCATAAAAAATAATTCTTCAGTAGACTATTTAATAGACCCAGTGGTCTGCTTTGAATGCTCTAGTAGCCAGCCTGCTGATGTTGATGCAGAATGGCAAATTTATTGTCCTACCTTCCTATACCACCAGAGAATATAAGATCTAGAAGAAATCTTAGTCATTGGCCTAATGATGAGAACATGTGCAACCATTCCTCTTCATGGATTAGTGACAAACTTTTCTATACGGACTGGCGTCTTAAAGAAGATCATGTGCTGGCCCTGAAAGGATCGATATCCATGTTAAGAAAATCACTGCTACTGAGAAGCATTCGCAACAACAACAAAAACAAAAACAAACCATGATGAACACTCAAAATTTGTTAAGTGGGTATAATTTGTTTGATAGACAACCCTGTTAGACGATATAAGCAGAACGGAAGGAAACTAGGAAAGAATGAAGAGGAAGGCAGAAGACAATGAGATGATGATGATAGGCAACCTGGATCATATAAGTGAATGTTGTACTAAATTGGTAGAATCATCCATACTTCCAACATAATTAAAACACTTAAACACTGCACCACTGAAATATAAAATATAAAATTCAAGCTAGTGGCGGAGGCATGTTGACCTACCGTGGTGCCCATCACTCATTGCCAAGTTTCCATTCTCTTCAAGGAAGCAGGTATGTGAGACTTGAACCTCTCCAGTCTCAGATACTGCGTCTCACACCACTTTTGCAAGATAAATAAACTGGCTTTCCCTCAACAAACATGTCAAAATTTAGTGGAAAAGCTACATAATTTATACTAGTTTGAGAATGTGACCATTCCAGTCTCAATTCAACGGTGCACTATTACATCCTCTAACTTTGAGGCTGCCTAAGCATAAGGCACAAAAGATAACACATGATAGTAGCAGTATTAATAACAATAATGGGTCTTTTATAAGAGGACACTAACGAAAATAATGTTATTGATTTTATGTCCCACTAACTATTTTTATGGTTTTTGGAGACATCAAGGTGCCAGAATTTTGTCCCAGAAGAGTTCTTTTGAGTTCCAGTAAATCTAGTGACACAAGGCTGGCATATTGGAGACCTTCAAATACCCCCAGACCGACTTGAAATCGAACTAAGTGGTATGTTCCGAGCTGTCAGTGGAGAGATGGTGTGAAATGACATTAGTAGATGAATAAGTCTGAGTGGTGTTTTTAAAAGTAGGAAAGATAACAATAAAGATGAAGTTGGAATTCAAGAGAACAAATTGGGGCAAATATTCAGGGGAATTAGGAATTGGAAAAGTTTACCACAATAAATGTCCTAACTCTTTGCAATCATTTAAGAAAAAGCTAGGAAAAAAATGGATAGGGAATCTGCCACCTGGGTGACTACCCTAAATGCAGACCAATTTTGATTGATTGATTCTTTGTTACGTGAATATAAGAAAATATTGGATCACCCGGACCTTCCAATTCATAACTACATTCCAAGTGCAATATCTGGCAGGTTAAAATCCAGACATCCAGCAATTAAATCTGCTGTTGAACTTTTCAATACGGGCTTCAATGTAAGTGATCATTGGGAAGAAAAATGGATGCAACATGCACCACCAGACATTATAACTGTTTTAAATACCCAAACTAAACCAGCTGGTTTTGATTTGCCTCGACGTACGTGGATAACTGCCAACAGGATTTGTACAAACCATGGAGTATGTAATGACTTCCTCTACAAATGGAGCAAAATTTCTGATCCATCTTGTGTTTGTGGAGCGACTCCCCAGACCATCCAACACATTGTGCAGCAGTGTAGTATTACGTCATACTCGGAAGATCTGAAGGGCTTTCTATCGTTGACTCCAGATGCTGTTAACTGGATAGACAAATTGACTCTCACTATATAAGTGCATACATTGTCACTGTATACTCTGTTTCATGTCTAATAGTAATAAGGCCTTAGTTATTTTAGTATATGATTTATATATTGTTATATATTCCAATGTGTTGCCATACACTAAATAATAATAATTGATTGAACCTGCAAACTTGAGCTCAGAAAGCCAGCTTTCTACCATCTGAGCAATTCAATCTGGCAACTAACTTTTTATCAATCAACTGATTGATGATTTTGATGATTTTGTACTCCTGAACCCAAGAATATTTTGTACATGCCTTCAGATATGTATTCAGTAAGTAAAATATAAAAAGTTGATATACAAAAATAACCATTAAAAGGTTCTTGAGAAACAAAATAATGATAGAAATTATCAAAACTACCTACTAAATATACAAAGAATATGCCACAATATTTGCACCAACTTTCCAAATCTAATTTATCATTGCCAAAACACAGAATTCTACTAGGCAAATGATTTTCTTCTTACTTTTGTACTAGTGAACACGCTAATCACATTTTCAGAATCCTCAGTAAGGTCATTTCTATTGATAATATAGCCAGATGATCAAGAGCTCCTGAGTATGAGATAAATGTAAATTTGTTTAAACATTTCCTGCCCTGGAAATGGTGATGATGGTGATAATGTTTGTTGTTTAGAGGGGCCTAACAGCTAGGTCATCGGCTCTCCCTCTAAATGGGCCCATGTGACCTGTGCATGAACAAATCTTAAATGGGAAGGGTAGTCAGCCTCTTGGAAGATTTATTGGTACATAAAATAAACTTGTGCAGGATAAAATTTTGTTACCTCGGTATCTCTGCATGCTGTAAAAAACTTAGTGAGATGTACTGTGGTTCACCTTCCATTTGTGGTTGAATTTAATTAGATTTAGGTATGGGGCAAAGTGACCTGCCTGTATAGGCACACATTTAAATGATTTGCCAAGTACCAGTATCAGTAAATTATCGTAAAAACCAACTGCACACCACAATGTGTCCAATGTGTAAGTTTGACAGTGTTTGGATTTTTGTTCATTTGCATTATAAAGTCCTTAAAAATGGACCAAACCTCACTTTACAGTACCTCAACCAAATATATGAAGGCTTGGTTTAATAAACTGATAGATAATTTTGAAGTAGATTACCTAAATTACTATTCAGTCAACCCAATCAGTCACAATTGATTTGCTATTATAACTTCACCCAGGTGGCAAATACCCTATCAGTTGTTTACGTAGTCTTTTCTTAAATAAATCAAAGAAGCTGGAAATTTATCCAACATCTCCCTTGGTAAATTTTTCCAATCCCCAGTTCCTCCTCCCCCTCCTCCTCATCATCATCATCATCATCACAGAACCCCTCCAGCAAGCCAGATAGAGTGGTGTTGAACAAGTCTTCGCCATCATTGTCTGTCCAGAAATGCCTTTTCTCTCACCATTGACTCCAGTTCCCTCCTCAGCTATCCAGATCCTCTCTCAGCTGGTGCAGCCATCTCTTCCTACTGTCATATTTTTTACTATGGACACTCGAGTTTACGCTTTAATTATTAAAAAACTGATATGCTTATTGGAAAGTGAGTTATACCAATATTTTTGTTGTTTAAATTCTGTATTAGAGTATATAAGAGAAATTGTTTCTACAGTAGAACCCCGCTTAACCGAACTTTACTTAACCAAAACCCGGCTTAACCGAAATGCTCTGGCAGAATTGTGTTTTAATATTTTGTTTTTACCCTCTCGTTTTTAGCCGTCGATATTAGTAATTCTCTTGCTATATGTGCTGAGAGCTACTAGGCAAACCCTATTTTTATATCATGATCTATACCAGAATGCACGTGTAGCATAAAACAAAATAGCTTCTTACCATCTAATTCGTTCCATGACACATTTTTTTCTTGAACAAGCAGGAATTATTACTAATATTATTATTATTACTGTATTATTTGTCATGAAGATTATGTAGACTGTGGTAAATGTTGCTTCAGTTGCGGAAGTTTCATCTTGTTTACTGCTCGGGCTATACTGCAGCTTCTGTTAGGAAACCACAGAAGTCCAGCGACCCTTCTCCATTCATTTTTTTTCCGCCCAAGGTCATTCCACTGGCCTTGCGGTTTTATACTGTAGTTCCAATGCTTTTCTACCCCACTGCAAAATAAATGGTTTCATTATTTCAGGCTGCTTTGCGCTTTGTTGAACAAAGCAATAAATCTACACCAGCTGATGTATTGTTGATTAAACTGTGGCACGACATAGCTGCACGACAGTGCTGCCCAAAGAAAATTCATAAGAAAATCACTGATTTTATACAATGAGCGACATTATGCAAACATTTTAATGTTAATATACAGTATGCACCTTTGCTTAACAGAGTTTATGCATTTTTATTTCGACATTTAACTTCCGAAAATATTTATCATGTGTCCTCCGAAAAACGCGTCAACTGAAGTGGCTCCGCCCTCTTTGTTTCGGATAAACAGGGTTCTACTGTATTTACACTGTTTACGCCCACATTGGAGCACCAAAATCAAACTTTATACAACAAAGTCTTCAAAGAATAAGTTCAGCTTTTAACACTTGACAGCTTTTTCCCTTCCCAAAACTTCATTCTGGATGATCTTGCAATCCATTCTTCTGCAGATATAACATACTGCTTATGCTGCAATATTTTTAGTGATAGTCTTGTGTACTTGTTATTTAGAATCCATTTCTATTCTCTATTTTCAATTTGATCTTTAGTAATTTTCAATTAATCTAAATCCATTTGTATTTCTTTAAACCATATGTTTTCTGTTTTACTATTACAAAAGAAATCAAAAAGTTGTTTAAGGAGTCTAGTATTTGATAAGCGGTACATGTGTCCAAAGAATGCAGTCCTCCGTTTGTGCATCGTGTCAATGATTGATTCACTTTCCTTGTAAACTACTGAATTTGGCAAGTCTCCACTAGCCATCAATCTGGTGGTTTTTTTAAATTTATTAATAACTGTCCAAAAAATTCTTCTATCAACTTCCTGCAGTTTGTCTGTTATTGATTGGGTATTCAGTTTAAATAAGTGTTGCACTTGCATATGTTGCTTCTTGCTTAATGACGGAGTAATAATATTGAAATTTAGCATTAATCGAAAGAGACTGTTTCTTGTAGCTCGGCCAGGTAATTTGTTGTGCTCGTCTCAGTTTTTGATTTCTACTATCTATGGATGCTTTTTCGTTAGCATTCCAAGTTATAATCTCAATAAGATATTAAAATTTGTCCACAACCTTTATTTTCTGAGTATTATTTAACATAAAATATGAAGTGTCAACTTGAAAAGATGGCATAATTTTTGTTTTCTCAAAATAAATTTTCAACCCAACCTTCGCTGCTAATCATTCCAGTTCCTCTACTGACCAAGCTCAATAGCTGCAGTCGCTTAATTACGGCCTATATCCAGTATTCAGGAGATAGTGGGTTCGAACCCCACTGTTGGCAGCCCTGAAGATGGTTTTCCGTGGTTTCCCCATTTTCACACCAGGCAAATGCTGGGGTTGTACCTTAATTAAGGCCATGGCCGCTTCCTTCCCACTCCTAGCTCCTTCCTGTCCCATCGACGCCTTAAGACCTGTCTGTGTGACATAAAGCAGCTTGCAAAAAAAAATCCTCTACATAAAATTTAGCTTCTTCAATACTATTTGCTAATAATGCTAGATCATCAGCAAATGCGAGACAATTTAGCCAAATATTACTTCCAATCTTAACAGTCGGTGGGCATACCTTATTCCATTCACGAATAATTTTTTCCAACACACAATTAAACATCAACGGAGATAATCCAACTCCCTGTCGAAAACCAGTATGAATTTCAAATGGCTCAGAGATTTCATTTCTGAATCTAACTCTAGATTTTGTATTTTTAAGAGTGACCGCGATAAGGTTAACAAGTTTCCAATGTAAACCAAATTCAGTAAGGATATGCAATAATTATTCACAATGGATACGAAGTACTATCATAAGCTTTTTGAAAATCAACAAAATTGATCACTAAATTTTAGCTCCTAATCCTTTGATGTTTTATAATCCATTTGAGACTGATGATTTGATCTGAGACAGCTTTGTCCTGGATGAAAACCACCCTGATATTCACCAAATTCACTATCAAGTTGTTCATGAATTCTGGAATATAAAATCTTTGAAAAAATCTTACAAGTGATATCCAGCAAAGAAATTCCTCAATAATTACTAGGATCTGATCTATCGCGTTTTCTGTGTAGTGGGTGTTTAATTGCAACATTTCATTCTTCAGGCAATTTTTCAGTATTCCATATGTCAACAAGATGTTTATATAAATTCCAAATAGTCTGTACATTTGCATTCTTCCAAAGTTCTGCTACTAGTTGATTCTCTCCCGCCGCTTTAAAATTTTTAAGTGAATCAACAGCTGCACGCACTTCATTGTAAACCGGTGGTATGATCTTTTCCACAGGTGTTTTATTTCCGGGATAGACATCAAATTCAAAATAATCTTCAGGTTCATCACTATTACGTACTGTTTTGAGGTATTCAGCCGAAATTATTGCATTGTCATAATCATTATGGGCCACCTTTCTGTTTGTATCCTTCATCAGAAGAGTAGGGGGAGTATAATTTGTTTGGTATTGTTTGAATGTCCCATAATAGTCTCTTGTTTTATGGCGATTGAAAGCTTCATCAATAGATTTTAATGTTTTCTTCTGATGGTTCCTTTTTACCCTCCTGATTTCTTGGCCATTAATCTTCTAGCATTGATTAATTCTTCCCTAGAACTTTCAGTTTTTTGTTGCTGGCCATTCAACCAAGCTTTCTGCCGGCGTAGTATTAGTATGGTATATCATACTCATTCCCACCATGCATGTTTGTTTTTTTTGTTTTTTTAATGGGAGCAACTTCTTCCGTTAAGGCTTTTAATTTGTTAACAGTGGTCCCCAAGTTGTCTCTTACAAGCGTTATGGATTTATCAAAGTATACTCGATTATTAATGACTGAACTAGGATCATACATTCTTTTCCTAATGAATTTTTGCAATTTCCTTTTCCTTTTAAGAGTTCATTTGATTTTAATGTTTGAGGTGTCATGATCTGAATATTTTATGATGGCAACTCCAAAAGCAATACAGTGGATCAATGATCTTGACATTCAGTTGTAAGGAGTCTTTTCTTGTTCATTGTTTCCTTGTATGTAAATATGGATATAATTTATATCTGTACTCAACTTGATTGTATGGGCCATACGGTAAATAAATAAATGATTTGAATTATACATTATAAATTTATTTATGAAATTTACCATCCATCCATCCATAAATAAATAAATAAATAAATAAATAAATAAATAAATAAATAAATAAATACTGATCTGCATTTAGGGCAGTCGCCCAGGTGGCAGATTCCCTATCTCTTGTTTTCCTAGCCTTTTATTAAATGATTGCACAGAAATTGGAAATTTATTGAACATCACCCTTGGTAAGTTATTCCAATCCCTAACTCCCCTTCCTATAAACGAATATTTGCCCCAATTTGTCCTCTTGAATTCCAACTTTATCTTCATATTGTGATCTTTCCTACTTTTAAATAAATAAGTTAATTTATTAACTTATTGTTATTATTCCAATCAAATATCATCAATACGGATCAAGAATGATATTTATCACATGTAACATACCACTTAGTTGAGCAGCTAGTCTCCTTTCTCCCAAGTCTTCCCAGCCCAAACTTTGCAACATTTTTGTAATGCTACTCTTTTGTCGGAAATCGCCCAGAACAAATCGAGCTGCTTTTCCCTAGATTTTTTCCAGTTCCTGAATCAAGTAATCCTAACTTAACATTAGGACATTTTGAAGTCATTAATTTATGCAGTTTTCTTTTAAACTTTGTCGGCTCTAAAATTAGTCCATAATTAATACAAAATTCAATTAACCGTTCACCATTCTTGTTTGTCATCACCCCACCACTACACAAAATCTCCTCTCACGTCCAATCTTTGCACTGAAATCGCCAAGTAAAACGTTAATATTAGTATCTTGCATATTCATTACCAATTGGTCAAGTTCATCCCAAAATTGATCCATTCCCTCCTTGTCGGTTCTGTTTTTTCATTTGTTGGTGCACGAACATTTATCAATGTGTATATCTTGTTTTCCACTCTAATCATTAAGAATGCTACTCGTGGGGAATTTGAGGAAAAATCAATAATGGAATTTAGAATTCTATTGTGTACCAAGAAACCAACTCTGAACTGAGGAACATTCCTCATAACTCTCTCACCTAGAGGTCCTTTACAGAGACGATACCCACCTGATTCAGTTGGGGTTCTGATTAGTACTACGTAATTCTTGAAGAGATGTGATCACAATTTTGTGTTGATCCAAAATATCAATTAGATGCTTTAACTTACCAACCTTCATCAGTTAATTGAAGTTACACTTTTTTCAACCACTCCAAAAACAGTTATCATTTTTCTAAAGCAACAATTTCTCAGCCCAGGATAAACGTAGAACAAGAAGCTTGGACTTATTTTGAAGCACACATTCATGGTTATCAGAAACTACAATAACTGTAACCATACAGTGTGATACTGAATTTATGAAGAGTAATATTGATGGGAAGTTGTGTGTGCGCTGAACCATGCCATTATCAGCAAACGGGGTGGTGAAATCAGGTACAGTGTTGCTGCGTTCAGTGGCAAACACAGCGTGCAACGAACACAGCCTTTTATTTTATTTTCTTTGATTTTATTTCCTTGTACTAATTCTATTTCCCATCACCTTTTCTCATAGGGACTCTGGCCATTCAAATTGCAGTTTTACAAATGACTGGATTCTTAATTTAGAAATGTCACACTGTACAATTTATGCAAGGGTTAATTACATTATTTACATATCTTTACAATATTGAATTCTGTCAATATTCATCGTCTGAAAAATCACTATGTTCTGATGAATCGGAACTGCTGTCGTTCATGTTGATTATGACCATCTCGAAATGAGGGACATTTCAGACAGCCCATCTTTCTCCTGGTGTTAGTCTTCCATTTTCTTAATGTGTTTTTCTTTTTACATTGCTTCCAGAGTTTCAAAAGCGTAGAAAATGACATATCAGTAAAATCCCCCATATATTGCAACAGTTTCAGGAGGAGGCTTTTCATTATGGGGAATGCTTTATTCACGTAAAAATCATTTATATGTCTTTGTATTGTGGCTAAAGTAAACTCGAGTTGGATTTTCATACGCTCAGGTCTCAAACACTGCTTCTTTCTTGATCTGGATAATATATTTCTATCGTTCTCCTTTGAAATGTCTCCTTCTCTCTTCACTGATGACAGCAACAATCTGCCACTTTCTGGTACACAGCGAACCTGTGTTCGCTATATTTATCCCTCACTTTGAAGGAAACAAATAGCACTCAAAACCGCCCTCTGACAACAGTGGTCTCAGAGTCATCTTGAAGTGATGTGGCTAACATGCAGAACAAAGGCAGACTGAAAATAACATCCGGACAAACCGAGGTCAGGGACATTCCATTTCACAACTGCCCGGGGAGAGTGTACGCGCCAACCCTGTAACTGATTTCACCACCCCGTCTACTGTTAATCGCACGGTTCAGCACACACACAACTTCCCATCAATATTACTCTTCATAAATTCAGTATCACACTGTACTATTACAGTGGTTGTAGTATCTGATAACCACGACTGAGAGCTTCAAAACAATCCCAAGTTTCCCGTTGCATGTTTATCCTGGGCTGAGAAAACACTGCTTTGGAAAAAATGGTAAGAACTCTTCTTGGAGTGGTTGAAAAAAATTGTAACTTGAGTATTACACTACGAATACATGTGGCTATGACACGTAAAAATTCTATTACCAGCAGACAAGTAGTTTTCTATGTATATATTTTTAAGTGAGCAGTTCTTAGAGAAGAACCCAGAATTAAACAAGTAAAATATTAGTGCGAGTCATTTTGAAATAGGCCTGTTGGTTCATCTGTAATTAACGCCTAAACTCAAGTGTCCATAATAATAAAAAAACTGACAGTAGTCTTCCTACTGGCCTTCTTCCTTCAACCCTTCTTTCTAGGCATGCATGTGGTCTTCTTGTGCCAGGCATTCACTTTGCATGTCCATACTATGTTATCATGAAGTCCTTAGCTCCTTTTCTATCGAGTCCACTTTCAGTTCCATTCTGATGTCATCATTTTTTTCATGGTCTTTGCGTGTTTTCTGGAGAGTAGTTCATAGAAACTTCATTTCACATGCTTGCTATTTACTAACTTCCAATTCTTCTTCTTATAAACAAATATTTGCCCCAGTTTGTCTTCTTGAATTCCAACTTTATCAACAGGCAACTTTCTGATCATAAATCAGTGACACACCATGAACCTTTTTGCTGCACTCTCACTGAAAATGCCTCAGATCGCGAATTTTGGCGGGTAACTCGCAATCTGACTTATATTAAAAATTAAATAACTGGAGGTTCAACCTATTCAATACTCAAAAGAAAGAAACGTAGCAATCACATTTCTATTTAAATGGGACCGGTTTCGACCTTAGTCTAGGTCATCATCAGCCATAAAAAACATGTAAAATGTTTAAGAATGTTGGAGGTCAGTTTTTCACTGTTAGGCACAAAGACACGACATCACATTCTGTTCTGCACAAAGTCACAACATTAACAATCAACTTGCGAAGATCAAAAAGGCTTGAATTCGCAGACGAACAGATCTGTAGATGAAAGCCGCCAGCTCCCGGTGACTACCAAGTACTTGGCTTCCCGCAGCCGTGACAGGTTCTGGACCTTCGAAACGTTCTCCACTCTGCTTTGGTGTTTGGCCGCAGTGCGTGACCTTGAGTGTGCCACGTAGTCACCGGGAGCTGGCGGCTTTCATCTACAGATCTGTTCGTCTGCGAATTCAAGCCTTTTTGATCTTCGCAAGTTGATTGTTAATGTTGTGACTTTGTGCAGAACAGAATGTGATGTCGTGTCTTTGTGCCTAACAGTGAAAAACTGACCTCCAACATTCTTAAACATTTTACATGTTTTTTATGGCTGATGATGACCTAGACTAAGGTCGAAACCGGTCCCATTTAAATAGAAATGTGATTGCTACGTTTCTTTCTTTTGAGTATTGAATAGGTTGAACCTCCAGTTATTTAATTTTTAACATCAATAATTTCAATACGGAACAATGAAATTTTTATCTTTAAATCTGACTTATACACGAGAACCTCGCTATGCAATTCATGGCCGCCGGGGCCTCATATTCTCCCCTTTGGAAAAAGCTGAGGCCTTCGCTGACTCTACTGAGAGGGGCCGATGGCCTTCGATGTTAGGCCCCTTAAAACAACAAGCATCATCATCAGACTCTATTGAGAGCCAGTGTGTACCCCACGACCACCGCAGCTTTTAGGCTACATGGACCACAGTCACGCAGTGGCAGAGATATAATGCAAGAACAGTACCAACTACACCATAGGCCATATGGTATGAAACAACGTATTACTACTGCCCGTGCCGAAATTTCTGATGAAGTGCTAGAACGTATGCATCAATCTTTACATAGCAGACGAAGATTGTATTGAAGCTGGTGGTCATAATTTTGAACACAATACCATTTTCTTCAGAATCCAAAGAATTAGTTTATTCACTTTTATTATTTTCTTAAGTTAGTGTTGAAACAATGGAGCAGACACCTGCCAGTATTTAAAATTTTCAAACTACAATAGTTCGTAAAGTATTTGAACTAGAATCCTAATTTAGTCTGGTTTTATTTTGTTAATATCAATAAGTACTGTTCTATTAGAAAAATGTAACTTTTCAAAAGAAAAACACATTTTAATAATTATAAAAATCTGTGTATGAGCTACAATATTATGAGTCCTTGGTTACATTTCATTTCTGTGAAAACAGCACATCAATAGCACCTTCCACTTCAGAAATATTTGGAGTGCAATTTTTAGGTGATTCAACCTGTTTACAGAGATGAAAAGTGAAAACCTACAACCTGTTTTCCAGTTAGTGACCAGGTCAGGGATTGAATGAATGAAGTCCCCATCTTGTGGCGAGGATAGGAATTGTGTCGGCTGCTGAAGCCTGTCACACTCCTCTGGGGCAATGATTAATGACTGACAGATGAAATGAAATAACATTAGAGAGTGTTGCTGGAATGAACGATGAAAGGGAAAACCGGAGGACCTGGAGAAAAACCTGTCCTGCCTCCGCTTTGACCAGCACAAATCTCACAGTTCTAGCCCTTCAGGCAAGCAAATCAATGTTGAAAACATCCTAGAGATATGAGCTATGAATATTCTTCATTTATTCCTAAAAATTACAATCCTTTTCTTAATCACCGTTATCCGGTCGATTAGATTAGCAGTTTGCCTTTTTCTACCACTACAAGTGCTAACGTGAGTCAATGCAGAGTTTCACTTAAGACCATATAACTTAAGTACATTTGGTGTGGATGTTTTAAAAAGATTAAAAAACACCTGAGGGTATTGAACCAAGGAACAAATAGCAGAAAGAATTATGTAAATGAGTTAATTTGGCTAGGATTTGAATCAGAAAGAAAACAAAAGAAATAAGCGATTTTAGGCTGTTTTTCCAGAACTGCATTTAGGCCGGAAGTGATTTTTAAAAAAAATTGTTTTATTAGTTTGATAGAGCTATACGAGACTCACAATTTGAAACCTTTTTTGGACCATTTAACCCTTGAACTTTTGGCACAATTGAAGAAATTGCTTAATTTTACATTTTTCGTAGTATGGGGACCCCTATTTTGTCGACTGTGGAAGTATTTAAGGTACCTAACCTCCCAAGTAAACCCTTTGGACTGTGTCCTGCACTCCTAGAAATTTGTGTCAATGAACCTTGTGAAAGAACATTATCGTTTCACATTTAATGTGAAATTTCTCACCGTTCTTGTTTGATTTCAATTACCATATCTTGTCACGCTGTGAAGTGCTACGCTCTGGCGACTAGGCTTTAAACTTTCGAGCCTGCCTGAAAGGTTCTGCGCTTGTGCGTGTGGCAATAAGGCAAGCCACGCTCCTTAGCGTGGAACGCGAGTAGTTGGAGTTGAATCGCCATGGAAAAAAGTCGTGTGTGTTGGACTGGCGGTATGGTTTGGGGCAGTAGCCTCGATAATGGATAAAACGTGGCCCCTGTGGGCGTTTGGTGCCCTATAAACCTGGTAGCTGGCCTCGATTAGTTTCAGATTGGTGCACGAGCAGTTAAACTGCATTTTATATTCCACTTGAAGCCTGGTTGTGTAAGGTAACTGAATGTAGCTCGCGGCGTCTCTTCCCTGTTCATTGATCGAAAACTGTAAGTTACCTTATTTTTTAAAAAAAATCCAAGAAACTGAAAAATCTGAAGGAAAATCTTGGTCAGAAGTGACAAAATTGATCTCTACCTGGGATAATAATAATAATCTCCGATCGGTGTAATGACTGATGTTCGTTCAGTGGTGGCTGGTGCAGAAAATCAGTTGTGTGCTGTAACCCATCCCCCCACCCCACCTCCAAAAAATAAAAATATTTAGAAACATACCGGTATGCTGTTTTCAAGAGGCTCTCCACTGAATTTCCTACACTGAACAAGCAACGCAGACAACCCCAACACATATACACTTTCCTTATACAAAACTATATACGGTAATTAAATACACAATAACACCTGCAATGGTAAAATATTCACAAACTCAAACATTTGGTGTGAGCGCGCAAAAACAGAACTTCCCAATGTTACCAAAATTATTGAAATAAAACCAACAATGTCGTAATGCAAAATTACATGTCATGTTTTTATAGTGGCATTTATAAACTAAGGCATTTTTAATTAAAGAAAATCACAATATCATGTCCTTATTTTGACAACATTAAAAAGTAAAAGTTTTATAGTTCATCGATTTACAAATGTGGCCATGGAATAGGCAAGTTGGTAGTATTCTATCATCTTTGGCATTAAAAGACCTGGTGGGAACAGCTGATGGCTTCCTCTACAGTATTTTGTTTTCCCATTTGCTTTGAGCGATCCCCTCTTAAATACTACCGCTGAGTCAAGAGGGTGCCACCTGCCATGTCCTCATTTCGGTCGTAATGCAAGTGCTGCCTCTCTGTTGTTGAACGAAGAATCGTTGTGAAGTAATGGCTTGGCGGTCTTGGCTGTTGTTTCCACAGCCTATCAGAAAAGTTGGGTACTCATGTGCAAAAGGCAGAGTTCCTGCTTTCTGGCAAAAAGCTTTGAAATTCTCGCTGAGCTGTGATCTCATAGCCATCCGGTGTGGAGCGTACAACTAGTTACCTGGTTGTGAGGGGAGTTGAATAATTTCCTATTCTTTGTTTGATGTATTTTTCAATGCACTGTATTTGATTGTAGATAATATTTTTAAAGTAATTTATTTTTCAAATAGGCAATGTGCTGCAGCACTTCATCACATAAGGCACGGCTGCTCCTGTGTTCGTTACGTTACCACGTGTTCACAAAGAAGCTTCATCTTAGTGCTTTAGTAGAAAAGTACGGTGCGGACTAATATAAAAATTTATTTTAAGTGTAACTATGATTTTAACTGAAAATTTTTTCTAGAAATTTATGTAAATGGAGAGCCACCGCAAGGTTCTGTTTGAAATTGGGTTAACCTTCCTAAATTTTTTTCTTTGGGGTTTGGTTTTTGGGTTAAATATTGTTTCCTGTTCTGCCTTTTCTGGTTATTTATTTATTTTTTTCCTTTGGGGTTTTTCTGTGTCCGTTTTTGTCCTTGCGGACACGCTTTGTTGTTGTTGTTGCCTTAGCAATGAGTTGATTTGATTGTTGGGCTAACTTGGTTTTTAATTGGGGTGTGGTGTCTTAGTGGTACATTCTTTAATGTGATTTACGTGTGTTCTAAGTGTAAAGTTATCTTATATTTATTTCCCATTTATTTTTCCTGGTTTGGTAAATTTTGAAATGTGGTTTCACGTGTTTTGTTGGTATTATATACTATCCCTTGCGAAGGCTCGCCATCTAGTAAGAGTTTTCTTGTGGTGAATTTTACTGCAACCTAGGCCTAACTTTTCTAGATTTTAAGATTAACCTTTTTAGAGTAGGCGAATGGTCGAGCAGGTAAGCTTTAATCCTTGTGTTTCATTAGTTTTCTTATCGAGGTCAGCATTTTATTTTATTTTAAAAATTTATTGAATTTATATTTTGTTGTCCTTTTAAATTAATGTCAATTCAAATAACTATTCATTTTATTTAATTAAGTTAATTGTTTTTTCATTTGTTGGTTTTGAGCATTCCACAACTGGAAGACTTTTCATTGTTTATTAGAGTTACCCAGAAAGTTTAAATAACATTTCAAGGCCTTTAACTTCATGTTGAATTTCATTTTCTCCTTCAATTTTGCAACATATACATTTTTTTTCCACTTGGAATAAGGTGAATTAGTCATTTATTTTCTTATTAATGGTGGATTTTCATTCACTAGATAAAGCACTGTCACTGTTTCTTATTTAATTTCTGACCGCGGCCTTTATCTGCTTCCCTCTTACTTCCAAGGTAAGTGTGCTTTTTCCTATTGTTTGGTTTATTCTTGTGCGTTGTTGTTTTGCTTGTTCTTTCTGCCTGCTCTATGGTGTTCGCTTTTCTCCCCTTTTGGGGCGGACGCGCTACTAACCTTCTCACCTGGGGATCCCTCTCTCAGGGGTGTGAGGTTATAAACCCATCATCCGGTGGTTGTTCCTGGGACCTTGTGGATGGTGTCGGTTTGACTGCTAAGAAATGTTTTCAACATTACAAAGGAACACACATTAGAACAAATACAATGGCATGTCACTATGAGAAGAGGGAGCAACAGAAAAGCAGAGAGGAGACAAGGACAAACAATAAAACAAGGACAATCTCCACACCTTCAAATACTCCCGTCTTTGAATATATAGATTCCCTCCTTATCAATCCCGGTTCTTTTACATCCCTCTCTTCACGGCCAACAAGCTCATTTCTGCTTCCCAGCTTCATCAGGAGGGCAGGTATCAACACTCATTGAGAGATTATCTTAACAGATCTTCAGTCTTGATGTGGGTAGTGTAAGATAAGAAAAAAGCTGGATAAATACAAGAAAAAGGGAGAAACATAAATAGAAGAGGTAAAAGATTAGGAACATAGGACAAACACAAAGGAGATAAGGATCTCAATGAAATGCCTGTCCTCCTGACAAAGCTGGTACAAAACCATATTATGTATAAATTCTGTGTTAGGCCTTCATGAATGAGAAAATATTTTCTGAACATATCTTATTGCAGTCCGTTTGCTGTATGTCCGCTTCTCTCCAAGCCTCTCAGCTATTAAGCATGGCAAATACAGAATTTTAATATAAAATGGTTTTACACTTGTTCATAATGCTCACCAACTCTCAATCAGTAACATAAACAATATTGAAATTATAAATGCATGAAAAAAAGTGACTGATAAAATCTAATGATGTTTTAAGAGTGAAAATATCATTCTGTTATTAATTTAAAAAAAACATCCTGTTCCAGGCATTTTCTAATATATTCTGTTATTAATAAAAATATATTTTCTCTTCAGAAATTGTCTAGCATTATCTTGTATTAATTTCAACAGACCGAAAAATTAAAGGTTATATATTAACTGCATCAGAACTTTAAAAAAAAAAAAAAAACTTAAATTTTAACAGATAACAGATCAATTGGCAGCTTAGAATAGTGGTACTTATGGTCTAAAGGTATGTGTTCTTACAGAATTAAATTTCTCTGTCAAAAATAATTGAGGAGCATTTTTTCAAAACTTGATAAATGAAAAGAAAAAAAAAACTGAAATTTAGTTATGCATGCTAATGTTATCAGTTTGACCTTGCTCACCATCCTGTGCAATCATCTTTTGTATAAGTCGATATTTGCCGTGTACAGAAGTGGTTGAAATCATTAGGTTTTGCAAAAGTTGATATATGCTCTTGGAAAGTTAAAGCAAAACTTGATAAATGCAGTTAACTATTAATCACATGGCATTCTCATGGATAATCAGAAGTGTTACTCTGTGGTACAATGGAACGCCGGACTCCGTTATTGAAAGGATGTATTCTTGGAAGTGCATACCACATGTTGCTGCGATTAGCCCTCAGTGTCGTCGACAAAATGAAACTCACTTTTTGAGAAGTTTTAAACAAGTTACTGTGTGAGGAAATATTTCATTCTACAACAGTATGAATAATGAATCTGAAGATTCTGAAACTGGCGTGCCAGTTCAGTAATGTGTCGGTGGAAGAAAATCTAGATAGAAGAAGAGAGAACCTGGAAAGCTGGCTAGAACTAAAAATGAATCTAATATTAAATGCATTTATGGACTCAAAGACTTGCCCACAAGTACAGGAACTAAAAGAATGATATAATGCAGAGCTCCTGAACTCTACTATGAAGATATCACCGAATTCCATCATCATGTGATTTCTTTAAGCAATATCGATCAAGACAAGTTTCTATTGAAGTATATGCACATTTCTACACCTCAGCACAGAGTAGTGAACATTGAAAGTGCTAGGAAGAAGAAAACTGTTTCTGTGAAGTACAGCATCAGGAAGAAAACTGGTGAAATACTTCCTGTCTGTGCTGCAACTTTTCAAAGAATTTCTGGGATGTCAAAGGACAGATTATCTTATCTGGCTAGTAGGTTTCATCATACTGGGAGGTTACATAAGGAAAATAGATGTGGTGACACAACAGGCAAGGAACACAAGAACATAACGGTTGCCATTAAGAATCATATCAAAATGTACAACTGCAGAGAGAGCCATCATGGCAGAGCAAAGTCTAAGAGAGGATATTTACCGTCATATCTCTCAGTCAATAAGATGTGAAAGATATTCTGTGAAGAAAGGAAAAGTTCTGGATTGAAACTGTGCTCGTTGTCAAAATACAAGTATATATTCTATGAATGTTTCAATCTGTCACACTGATACCCGTTCCACTTGTAAAATTAGTCTGATGAAAATAAAGACAGAAACATGCCTAGAGAAGAAGAATGAACTAAGGACAAGTTATAGATTGCATAAACTTCATGCAAAGCGATTTTAACAAATAATGAAAGAAGAAAACCCAGGTGCCATCAAGATATGTTTCGACATGCAACAGAATCAACCAATTCCGAAGTTATCAGTGAGTGAGGTTTTCTATGCTAGACAAGCGTGGTTATACAATCTCTGCATCATGATTCCCTCAAAGGAGCAGAGAAAGGAAGACATATTTTTCTATACTTAGCTAGAAACAGAATCCTCAAAAGGTTCAACCAAGTTGCTTCAGCCTTATTGGACGTTCTTTTTAACCTAGAAAAGAAACTGCATAAAGATGGCCCTACCATGATACATTTATTCTCAGACTCTTGTAGCAAACAGTGTCATCCTGGCCACACTTGCTGCTTTCTTGGAAAAAAGCACATTATTCAATAATATTTTCCATTTCTTCCCTATTCGAGGACATAGCTACATGGCTCCAGACAGAGTGTTTGGTAGAATTGAGAAATCTTACAGAAGACGGGAAAACATAGTCTCCCAAACAACACTATATCTTAGAGAAGCATGGCACCCTTAAAATTCTGAGCAGGGAGTGGAAATCAAAGATCTAAAAGAGAGTTCACAGAAGGTACTATGAACTTTTTTTTTTTTTTTTTTTTGCTAGGGGCTTTTACGTCGCACCGACACAGATAGGTCTTATGGCGACGATGGGATAGGAAAGGCCTAGGAGTTGGAAGGAAGCGGCCGTGGCCTTAATTAAGGTACAGCCCCAGCATTTGCCTGGTGTGAAAATGGGAAACCACGGAAAACCATTTTCAGGGCTGCCGATAGTGGGATTCGAACCTACTATCTCCCGGATGCAAGCTCACAGCCGCGCGCCTCTACGCGCACGGCCAACTCGCCCGGTGTACTATGAACTAGGTTGCCATTTAAAATGAATAGTCAACGTATTATCACATATAATAAGAGACATAAGAGAGTCTCCGTATCAGCATAGGATACCTACTTTTTTGCATACCCAGTGAAAGTTGAAGTTCTGAAAATGAAATCCAGCCATGAAGCATTGCTAAAATCCTCTACTTTACCAAAGAAAAATATGGTGAAGCTCTGCTCAAATTTTTTGAAATACTGGATGATGCTGTGGACTTCTACAAGGTCGTGTCAGAAGACAAGTAACTGTTCTTAAATATTAATCGAGTAGACTTTATTTCATAAGTCATAATTTTAATTTAACCTGTGTGATATTAATGTGTTGAAATGAAATGGCGTACGGCTTTTAGTACCGGGAGTGTCCGAGGACATGTTCGGCTCGCCAGGTGCAGGTCTTTTGAGTTGATGCCCGTAGGCTACCTGCACATCATGATGAGGATGAAACGATGATGAAGACGACACATACACCCAGCCCCCGTGCCAGCAAAATTAACCAATGATAGATAAATTCATGACCCTGCCGGGAATTGAATCTGGGACCCCTGCGACCAAAGGCCAGCACGCTAACCATTTAGCCATGGAGCCAGACATTAATGTGTTCATTCATTACAATAGGATTGATAATATAGTTTAATACCTTATATTGTTTTATGTTACATTGCTTGATGCTAAGCGTATTAGAATCTAATAATATAATGTAATCTTACAATGCCAGTAGCCTATATTATAGAATGTATGACAATGGAGCTCAAAAATCAATAAATATTCAAAAAATATTATTCACAAAAGAACAAAAATAAAAATAAGTAAATAATTCCATTTAAAAAAGTATATCATTCAGTTAGAGTATTAATGTGTAGTTCCATTTTACTAGAATATTTGCATATAGTGACTTTTGAAAAAACTTGAGAAAATTATCTTCTAACCTTACCTTATTCGCCTTAAGTTTTAACAAGTTCTATTCAGGTACCGTGCTTGTCTCTGTTGAAACTAATATCGATGGAAATTTGAAATGTTTTATGCATATACTTCTAAGTGAAAATTTAAAATAACACATTTCCTGAAAAATGATGTTTGCTGCAAATTGGTCTCAAGACAGCAAAATATATGAATCAATTGGCAACAGGAAACCATGCTGTTATCTTTCAAGGATTGTATGTTTATAACCATGCTGTCCACATCATCATTTCTCCACTCCAGCAAGTTAGGTGCAGGTATCTACGAACCTCCTTCAGTTAGTCCTGGCCATTCACAGATGCTGTTCTACTTTTTGCTGCCAACTAACATCATGTTTTGCAAGGTCTTTGAAAATTTGTTTTTCCCAGCTATCAAGAAGTCTCCCTTTGGGTCTCTTACAAAAAACAATCCTTTCATAGAATGCTCCTGTGGTCCTATTTGGAGCCATCCTTCTTGTTTGACCATACCATTGTAATCTGCTTAATTTCAACATTTCCAACAGACTCCTGTCCAATCCAAGTTGTTGCCAGATATATTCACTTTTTCTCTCTCCTTGTCTTTTGGAGACAAGAACAGATGAATTTCATTTCAATGTCTTACAAGTGGCTTTTTTGCAGATCCAGTCAAAGTTGCTGCTTCCAGTCTGTAAGTTAAGAATTGGTACAAGATATAATTTGTACAGTGTGTTCTTGGAAGTTTCAGAAAATGTGCCATCCCAAAGTAGTTGACAAGTGGAGTAGTAGAATTTTGATGCAGTTTGCACCCTATTGACCTTTTCTTTGTTTTATGTCATTGTCAGAAGAAACAAAGTTCCATAAACATTTGAAGTTGTTAATACCTACTTCTTCATTTTGTACTAACAGGTGGACTGTTCTAAGATTTTGATTGATCATCAAGCCAACTGGTTTTTTTTTTTTTGCTTTATGTCACACCGACACAGATAGGTCTTATGGCGACAATGGGATAGGAAAGGCCTAGGAATGGGAAGGAAGCAGCCGAGGCCTTCACTAAGGTCTCCGTATCAATACAGGATACCTACTTTTCATACCCAGTGGAAGTTGAAGTTCTGAAAATGAAACCAGCCATGAAGCATTGCTAAAATCCTCTGTTTTACCAAAGAAAAACATGGTGAAGCTCTGCTGAAATTTTTTGAAATGCTGGATGATGCTGTGGACTTCTACAGGGTCACCATTTTTGCCTGGTGTGAAAATGGTAAACCATGAAACCATCTTCACGGGTTTGAACCCACTATCTCCGGGATGCAAGCTCATAGCTGCATACCCCTACCCGCACGGCCAACTCGCCCGGTGCCAAGTGTTTTAGTTCAGCTGATGATCAGTTACATTCTTTCAAATCCTTCTTGTCAAAGATCTAGTTTACTTGGTATTTCTGTTCCTGTCCACAATGGCCTGAAATAGTGTGACAGTTTAGTTCACCACTTATCACGAATGCCATGAATTTTAAATTGAATACGGAGCAGTGAATGCATGGTGTACATCATCAATAATGAGATAATAACATCTGAAGGATAACAACAATATGATTTTCAATGAACACTAGGTTTCCTCACACTATATTAATCAGGTAGGGCCTGCCTGGCCGAGGCGGTAAAGGCGTGCTCGGTTCGCTCGGAAGGACGTGGGTTCGAATCCCCGTCAGGAAGTTGTAAAATTTAAGAAACGAGATTTCCACTTCCAGAGTATGGCCCTGAGGTTCACTCAGCCTACACCAAAAATGAGTACCAGGTTAATTTCTGGGGGCAAAGGCGGCCAGGCGTAGAGCTAACCACTCTACCCCATCAGGTGCCGACGTTACGAATGGTGGGAGCCTTTACCTTCCACCCCTCCAAGGGCCTTCATGGCCTGTACGGAGATGACTTTGCTTTTTTTTTTTTTTTTTTTTTTTTTTTTTTTTTTTTTAAATCAGGTAACATTTAGCTATTTGAATGTTTAATTCAAGGCTGCTTTGATACACCACTAAGGTGTTTAAGTTCCTCTTTGAATACATCTACCACATATACAGTATGATCCATGAATCATTATAACTTTAGGTTAGCTACCAATGTACACAGGATTCCAATAATGCTGTGCAAAACCTTACAATCTTACAGAAAGATGATACTTTCTACCATCAGTGGTGAGGCTTGAATATAATGGCTGTAATGCCACTTATAGTGTTACCTTGACAGTATTATTGGAAACTGCTTTACAGATTTTTTGTTAATGTAAGATAAACATTCAAATCTCCTCTCTCAGAAACAAATCCTGTGAGGTCAAATAACTAGTGTTTGCATATACTTATTGTCCATCCATTTATTTCATAATGTGATATGTCCACAATATCATTGTCTTAATCTCCTTCTGTCTGAGATGGGTGGATTTCTTAATACTAATCGAAGTCAACAAATATAAATCAGTACAGGAGGAATCTACAAAAAATAAAATGTGCAGTACAATAACAATTACCATGATTAAGGACGGATTGAAGGACTAATGTCAGAATGCTTATCACAGAAGAAAATTCAAGATTACAAGGGAATAGATTTACATCACATCTTTCACATATATCTTCACAGTTATTTACAATGGTG